>NC_053392.1:354899212-355213225 GCF_905171765.1 Bufo bufo
TAATCTAGCTCTCAAAATAGCACCGACTGTAAAAAATAAGAAGAACACCAACCAAATATTTTTTTTTAACCTAAAGGGATTTTACAGGTGCAACAAATGCAGCAATTGTAAAAGCACAAAGTTTCCGAAAAAAACCCAGTAAAGCCTCCTCTACGTCCAATACATTCTCGTATGAAATTGACACATTTCTATCATGCAACACATCAAATGTCTTGTATCTAATTGAGTGCCCCTGTAAGAAACAGTATAACAGTATATAGGACGAACAAAAATATTATTGAAGACGAGGATTGCAGAGCACATGACCAAAATTAGAACGGGATACGAAAAGCATTCATTGTCAAAGCACTTTAAATATCACCATAATCAAGATCCCTCCCAATTAACATTTATGGCATTTGAAGAAGTGGATATACACTGGAGGGGAGGGGATCATATCTCCAATATGTCACGGCAGGAAGCAAGGCGTATATATGATTTTAACACCTTGTTACCCGAAAGTCTCTTAGATATTCGGCTTCCTGTGAATCGTTGTGGAGAATATACTTTGTAGTAAGTCATTGAGGTGGGTGCCCCCTGCTGATGGGACATCGGCGTCTGGCTGTATTATCAGCATTCCGATCTCCCCTCGGCTAGGGGCCTCCACCTCTATACACCATGAAAATTGCACATTAGCACTATACCAACATCTTGGGAGAATTTTAGATAAATTATGATTTTAAAATTTTAATTGTGGTTCAATGTATACAAACGGATTTCATATAGAATAGAGTTCTACACCTTGCCTCTCGATCCCTCAGCGATCCCAGGACCCGTTTTCTTACAGCAGATCCTTACCTGCCAGTGAAAGTCCTGCCGTCCGGTCCTGCTGTTTAATATTATAGCGGAGCAGGGACAGTTTTATCTGGCACATCACTTTTCAGCCACCGTTAGCTGAGGGGCTGCGGGCAGCTAATGCAGACTTTCCTGGGGTGAAAAGCAACATAGGCTTACCCTGAACATATTTGGCTGCATATTGGCAAAATATCAATAGGCCAGCTTTATTATACAGCGGTTTTCATACTACCATCGCATTTAAAGGGCCAGCACCACTGTTGTTTCCAAGTGCTTCCTTAGTGCTTTTCTACTGTAACAACAGCTTCAATGGTCCCATGATGTCATAGATAGTGGATTTGAACCTGTATCCACACAAGATTCCAGGAATGTACTAATGTACCTTTAACAAATGAAGTAGTGAGTAACCTGCACCAGGGGCTTTATATAAGCACTTATGGTTAAAGTTGGAAGATATTGGGGGGCTTATCAAGACTCTCACAGTCAACCAAAGGCGCCTTCCTTAGCACAGTCTTACTTAGACAGATTTATGATGAAAAAGAATCCGGGCAATCAAGGGGCTTCCCTAGCAACCCCTAAAAGTAACCCTCAAAGGCAACCGTCATCCCATCAAGAAAGAGATAGTGATGAAGAAGATCAATTAGATACAGCATCTGACCTCCCAATATCAAGATCTTTCATCTCACAAGCTTTAGCCAAAGCATAAAATCCTGTTTTAGAGGAACTGTCTGAAATTAAGAAAGAGGTGAGACAAGTAGGCCAGAGAGTGGAAGCCCTGGAGTATGCACAATCCGCAGTAGCTGATTACACCAATAAAAACTCAACGGTTCTCTCTGTCTACCAACAACACATCAATTATATGTACGATTATATTGAAGATCAGGATAATAGAGGGAGGAGAAATAACATTCGCATTAGAGGAGTCTCAGAGACTGTTGCTATGGATGATGTACCCTCGGCTGTAAAAGAGATATGCCTAGCCTTGTTGGGTGAAGAATATACTGATACAATCACCATTGAAAGAGCCCACCATGCTTTACGTCCCAAACCCAAACCTGGTGACCCCCCAAGGGACATTATTTGCAAACTTTTAAACTTCGCGCAGAAGACCTCATCATGAAAAGGGCCAGAGAAAGCGGCAATATTGAGTATGAGGGTTCCCAAATTCTATTATTTCAAGATCTTGCCCCTGCAACTCTTAACAAGAGACGCGCTTTAAAACCACTCACTGACCACCTCAGACAGTAACAAATCGCTTTCAGGTGGTTATTTCCATTTAGGATGCTGATTACCTACAAGGAAAAGAAATACATCTTAAGATCTCCTAAAGACCTTCCAGATATCCTAACAGCATTAGAAATACAAGATGTGGACATTCCCGACTGGTTGGCCACCAATGATGTGATGATCCCTCAAGACATCATGCCTCCTGCTGTATGGGAAACAGTAGGGGGCGGAAAATCGCAGAAATCTAAGAAAAAACAGGGGAAACTCACCCCTAGGCGCATTATTCCTGAGGAAGATTGATTATATATATATGCTCTTATGAGAGGTCTCTGTTTCTTCCTTAAGTCACATTTACCTTTAACGGATTTGGCATCATGATTGCTGATTGAAATATACCGCATTTATTTCTCACTTCCCTTAATATCCTGTTGAGTTTTTTTTTTCTCTCAACCTCTAAGTTACGCTTTCCTTTTATGGGGGATTGACAACCAGCAATCTTGACTCTATATGTCCGATAAGTTTTTTGTGTAGCGGTGATCTTATTGTAATGACTACGTATGTCAGTGAGTAATAATTTATCGTACAAACTACTCACTACTTCTTCTCCAACTTCAGTTTGGTTTGTTGTTAACTCATACTATGTTTACCCTGAAAGATGCTCAGGGCTTACTACCTCTGCTACATCTGTCCTCGTCTAGAGGACCAGACTTGAGAAGGACTCATTATGGGATGTTAAAGTCCTTAAATTCCACTTCTGGCAGAGGAATGCTATTGTTACTGTTCGTGCAATTTGTTCCTTGTTTACTGATGCCTTTCCCTTTACCTTATAGCTCCTCCCCCTCCCCCTTCATCTGTTTTCACCTAGTACAAGTGACTCCAGTAACCTACCTTGTGACTACTAGCTTCATACACAGGCCCAGGCAGCTGGTATATGTAAGTACAAATCCTTACCTTTCCAATCAATACCATGGCTGACATACATATAGCTACATACAATGTCAAAGGCTTTAAAGCCCCCGCAAAGAGAAGCCAGATCTTACATCATCTACATAAAGAAAAAGCCTCAGTGATCTTTATCCAGGAAACACATTTTAAAAACAATAAGATTCCAAATTTATCTAGATCCTACTATAACTTGTGGTACCACAGTTCCTCAGAACACTCAAATAGGCTGGGTGTAAGTATTGGTTTCCATAAACACACTGACTTTACCATGACAGGTGTAAAGTCTGACCCCTTAGGACGATTTTTATTACTAAAAGGGACAATAAATTCCCAAATCTACACGTTCATAAACTTATACGCTCCCAATGTTTCTCACAAAACTTGGTTTAAGAATACTTGGCAATTATTTGAGGAATTTAGAGAAGGGATAGCGATAGTAGCTGGTGACTTCAACGTAGCCCTAAACCCTCAATTAGACACCTCAGCAGGCAGATCAATGGTCCCCTTAAAAACACTTGCTGCTATTAAAAGATTGATATTCAACAGTAATCTTAGATGTCTGGAGAGCGAATAATCTGAGTGAAAAGGATTTCTCCTTTTATTCTCATCCTCATAACACATACCACAGATTAGATTATAACCTAGTCCCTATACCCCATCTACTAAGCTGCTCGGAAACACACATCGGCAGTATAGTGCACTCTTATCACGCACCAGTATTCCTAACCTTAAAACCCCTTGACGCACCTCCTAAGACTTACATATGGAGACTCAATGAGACTCTCCTAGATGACCAACAAATAAGAGAAAAAGTAGAAACTAAACAAAGGGAATTTTTCTCTATAAACAACTCTGAATCGATTTCTCCACACACATTATGGGAAGCACATAAATCGGTGATTAAGGGCGATTTTTATAGCAATTGCTTCTTACGTAAATAGACAAAGACGTGCTGAGGTTGCGGAATTATATAGCAGAATAGCGGAATTGGAATCCTCACATAAAAAATCTCAGAACAAACAACTTTTATTGGAACTTTCAGTTACTAGGGACAAGCTTAGGGAACTCCTAAATAAGAAGTCAGCTAAGCTATACTTAGCCCTCCAACAGAAGTTTTTTGCTCATAGAAACAGGCCCACTAAGTTCATGCTAGCACTAATAAAGCAACGTAAAAGGAAATCTACGATTGTTACGATCTTTAACAATCACAAGGTACTAGTGAGAAACGATATCGAGATAGCAGAGGCCTTCCAACAGTTCTATTCAGAGCTATATAATATAGATAAATCAGATTCCGCCGCCTTGAAAGATGAAAAAAGTAGATTGACCAAAGAGTTCCTTAGCAAAATACATCTGCCGTCCTTATCTTCAGATCAAGCTATTGGCCTCTGTTCACCAATCAAATTAGCTGAGCTTTCTGATATTATTAAAAGAATGGCTAAAGGTAAATCCCCAGGGCTAGACGGCCTCCCAATGCTATATTATCTCTCTTTTAGAGAGACCCTAATGCCCTACCTACTTAATTCCTTCAATGATGCACTTACAGGTAAATCTTTTTTTCCCACAGACCGTTAATGCACATATTACGCTGATCCCCAAACCACAAAAGGACCCTAACTTATGCTCAAGCTACAGACCTATATCTCTGTTAAATTTAGATATAAAAATGTATGCTAAGATACTGGCAAACAGGATTAAACCCTTATTGAAGGACCTCATTCATCCTGACTAAACAGGATTCATTCCTGGGCGCGAAGGTAAAGATAATACTTATAAAGTCATAAACTCTATTGCATTAGCAAAAAAGAACGGGATCCCTTTTGTGGTTTTGGGAACAGACGCTGAAAAAGCGTTTGATAGAGTGGCATGGCCCTTCATAAAAGATACTCTATCTAAGTTTGGCTTCCCCCCCCCCCCCCCTTTATTGAGGCTGTTTTCTCTATGTATGCCCAACCAACTGCCAACATTAAAGTCAATGATATTCTCTCTAAACCTGTCCCGATAAATAATGGAACTAGACAGGGTTGTCCACTATCACCTCTTCTCTTCATTCTCACAGTCGAACCGCTTTTACAATTCATTAGACAAACTAATGAGATAAAGGGTGTGATCTGTGGCAATCTAGAGATTAAGCAAGGCGTATGCTGATGACCTACTGCTAATGATTTCCAATCCTGCCCAAGCTTTCCCGGTCATTATTAAAACTTTCACCACTTTCGGCTTTATCTCAAACTTCAAGATAAACTTATCCAAATCGGTAGCAATGAACATCACTCTTTCACTCAAACCTTTACAGAAACTCAAAGAAAACTCCCCCTTCGAGTGGACTCACTCCCACATTAAATTTCTAGGAGTCAATATTACGCCAGAACTGAATCGTCTATATGAAGCCAATTTCCCCCCATTATTAAAATCCATTCCTGACACACTAAATTCATGGTCCCCCTCAGTGGCGTAGGGATCGCCATAGCAACTATAGCAACCACTGGGGGCCCATCCGGACCGCATAATTTTATTTTTATTTTTATTTTTTATTAATACACTCACACAGGCAGCCAGCAGCCAGGCCCGCCCGCCCGCCCAGTGTAGTGGGCGGGGCGCGGGCGGTCCGCGGCTCGGGCCTGGCTGGGGGGAAGGCGGAAGCCAAGGAAGGAGGAGAGGAGTAAGTTAGTAACTGTAGTAGAACTGTACCACTGCTGCCGGCTGCCGCACATTAAGGAGTCTGGAGAACATGAGGTAGGCGGTGGAGGGGGCCGGAACGGGGGCGTAGCAGAGGCGGAGCCAGGCTGGCACCAGCGCCGCAGACTGCAGTGCAGGAAAGGAATGAATTTCCTCCGGCTCTGTCTCCTACTAACTAGAGGGACTGGGAGGACTCAGGAGGCGGACTCAGGTGGTGGAGGGGGCGGGGCCAGGCCGGGGGGGTACCTGTTATGGAGAGAGTGTGTGGGACTATGGAGGGAGTGGTCCCGCCGGCCGCACTGGCGCCAGTCAGAGGCGCTATCTAAATCTGATTCTGACTGCCCAAAACCAGTCTGAGGGCCAGAGAGGAACCTCAGAGTCACAGTCACTCCTCCAGTCCTCTGACTTTTCTATGCTCATGGCGGTGGGAGATCTAGGATGGGTGTTTGCGTGGGAGCTCTGGAAGGGGTGGTGGGAGGCCCGATAGATATGTGGGGGCTGGGGGGGCCCATAATTTTTTGCTATGGGGCCCATGCATTTCTAGCTACGCCCCTGGTCCCCCTCTTTCATATCCTGGATAGGCAGACGCAACATTTTTAACTCTTTAATAGTTCCCAAAATCACGTACTTAATGCAAGTTCTCCCGATAAAATTGCCAAGCAGTTTCTTTAACACTTTTAGGAAGATTTCTTCTTCCTATATCTGGGGTAACAAAAAATCTAGAATTGCAAATAAAATCCTGCTCTGTCCCTTCCTTAAGGGAGGTATAGGCTTTCCCTCTGTCAAAAGATATCATAAGGTGGTACACATAAACAGAATCATTGACATACTGAGAAGACCAAAACATAAACTGTGGATTCCTTTAGAGGAAAAACTGGTTGGTGGCCCAATTAGACCCCTACTTCTTTTATCAGAACCTGGTAAGACTACCCAGAATTCTTCAAGAGATTCTTTGACATCAGCTACAATAGCTATCTGGAATAATGAATATATAAGAGGTTTGTGTTTGTCTTACCCCTCCCCACTTCTAACTATTAAGGACTGCCTTAGTCTCAATCCGGGTCAGGCCCTGATCCTGCCCCCCCAATTACGGAATTCCAACCTCCCGCCTCACGAACTTTGGGATAATGAGGGCACCTTTCTTGACCTCACTTCTGTAGCAGAGAAATTTAAACTTAAAAGTTTCAATCAGCTGCAATTTTCGTACCTTAAAACCACCATTAACCCTATTCTTGCTAAATACCAAGTTACTATACCACTAACTTGGTTTGAAAAACTCACAATCGTTGTATCCAGCAAAGATTATCTCTAGCGTATCTAGAAACCTAATTTCTCTAGAGCTATCTTCCCCCCTTTACTTTTTAAGAGAGTGGGAGAGAGATCTAGACGTTAAATTCTCTGATAGGGATACCCAGATTATTTTAAGTACTCCCAAAATCATATCCAGATGTGTAACTATTCAAGAGAACGCCTACAAAATCCTCACAAATATGGTACTTAACCCCGGTAAGATTGAGTTTGATGTATGTAGGTACTTCTAACTGTTGCTGGAGATGTCTTTCTGGTAAAGGCACCTTCCTACACATTTGGTGGTCTTGTCCTAAAATTAAAATATTCTGGGATTTCGTTTTTAAGATTATAAGAGATATTTTGGGGCTAAATGAAGGTCTACTCCCTAGCAGTCCAGGAATAGCTCTCCTGACCCTATTACCCAATCCCTTAGTCAATCCGAAACTTTCCCTCCTGAGAATTTTACTGGCTGCGGCTAGATTACTAATCGCTACAAAAACTGGAAATCTCCTACCACCCCATCAATTTCTCATTAGAGAGGAAAAGTTGAAGCTCTAGCAAGACTAGAGGAATTATCACATTGGGAATTACGGTCACACCACAAATATCCAAAAATCTGGCTTCCCTGGATCGCTAGGAGAGACACTATGAACCCGATTATACTCAAGGAGTTGAATACTCTGGGATCCTAATCACCTGGGTCTCAGGTTATTTACTTGCTCTTTATCTTCTCCACTGAATAGATTTATATATGGATGTTAGGCTCCACAACTGGCTGCCCAGTCTCTATAGCTGCCTTCCCTACTTGTATGCATGCACTTACGGATTTCGAAGAGTCAGATACTTAAATGAAGAGGTTGTCATTTGTACTCACCGCCCCCTCATATTTTTCCCTCTCCCACCCCCTTCCCTCTTGCCCCCCCCTTCCTCCCCTCCCGGTTCCTGTGTTCCCCTTAGTTCTTTCCTTGTTTGAATCTATCAAGCTCATTTGAAAAGCCTCCAATGTGTACTGTACAACGTAAAGCATACATAAGAAAGACAGGTCCACCTTATAGACCGAGTTCCCAAATTTAATGGATCATTATCACCTGCATTACGCTGGTGTCTTTTCTTATCCTAAAGTTACCAATTTTTATGGTTTGTTCTCCTTTGGCGCTTACTAAAGCCCCTCTCTAGTTTGTGGGGAGTCTTTCTCATGTGCGATATACTCTTAGGTCCTGCTAATGTAATGTAGTACCTCATACACAAGTTCTCTGTCTTTACCTTTATACAATGTTGATGCCTTGTACATCACTGGTATGCATACCATTGTCTGTAATTCTTTTACATGTTATAAATCAATAAAAAGATTTTTAAAAGAATAGACTTCTAAGTAAATTACATACGAAAAAAGAAAAAGTAACCGAGATTTTATGTTCATACGAAAAATAAAAAAATGTATTAATCGGATGAATATTTTTTATCGTATATGTGAATATGCTATGCACTTTTATATAATGAGTATTACGAATATTTTAGATATTTTAGATAGAATATTATAGATTATTATTCCATAACCTACGAATAAAGGAAGGATCGAAAATTAGAATCCAAACCAGATTTTGTAAAGAACTTTAATTAAGCAAAAGGGTGGGTATATAAGGAAGGAATGGAGGATCTCAAAACCAGCTACTGAGGAAGAGGTCCGTGACCTCGAAACGCGTATAGCGGGAGTGGATGAGATCCTTATATTGAAAAGACTCCCTACTGTTCCGGAATTATCAGCTGATTGCTACGAGAAAGTAACGAAAAATCGTATACACAGAGGTTGGTACCACCCCCGACAAAACACAGGAACTGTAACCAAGGCAATCAAAGAAGCTCTAGATCATGTGGGTTCCTCTGACGTCCCGATCACGTGGGACGCTAGCAACACGTGGGACGCTGGCAACACGTGGAACGCCCAGCCGAAAGCCGGAAGGAGGCCCCTGATCACCGCAGCGGCATCTCGGAGATACACTACCGGCGGACACACGCCACCGAGCAAAAGAAGTTGGGTGAGTGCACTGACTTGTGGTGGGACGCCGCCACAGTCAGAGATAGAAAACTGGACAACAATCAGTGAGTATACAATAAGCACTAAAACCCACTAGTGTACCATATAATCGAGATTGTGGATCAAAACATCTAACAGTGTGCTATACAATTGAGACTTTTAATTGAAGTGCAACAACGGAACACTATTGAGTACACTACTGAATGCACTATAATAAGCGCATATGAAATCCTCTGGGAATTTTATGGAATAATTTTATAGAATTTTAAATTCATAAATAATCAACTCCTTTATCAAATATAGTAATGCATGTAATAATCTTGATGAACTTTTAGAAATATAGACAGACTACAGTATGATGAATATAATATACTAATTGATTGTTTTATAGTAATTGTTATTATGTCCTATTGAATTGCATTGTCTATAGATATATTGAATTGATTGATTTTACATAAATGTGTTGTATCTATAATGCAGTGTACCTGATGTGTAGCACCAGATATTGAGTGCCCACTATAGACTATATATTTATGTAATCCATTAACTGTGGTTAGGGTGAACCACACATTAGTGAGAGCACCTATCGTAGGTCTCTAGAAGGGTGAGCCACTGTTTAGATTCCCTAACATCCAAATTCAACTTATGCATCAACATTCCCCTCTATAACACGGGGGTATAAACTATCAAAGAAAATATACCCAGCGACTATAGGCAACGTGAGTGTATATAACCACTCTTATTGTTAAATCGCCCGTCTCCTGGACATATTTCACACTATAAACAAATATGCATCCTATTGTGCGTAATGTAGTGCAATCAGGTTTATCACTATGCAGTTTTGTTAGGTACATTTCTGTGCCCTACAAAGACTCTTTAACTAGCATAACAAAAACTCAGAGTCCTATGGTGCCCCGGTACCCTCCAAACCAATGCGGCAGCCCCCTGCATATACTCATCGTCCAAAGCATCTGTGCAGCTGACACGAGTGCTGCTTCTTCTCTACCCTCCAGCATATCGTCCACATATCAACCCAAGGATGTTTCAGGGTGTCCTGGCAGACTGGTAACCTCCAGCCATTTCACTGCTGCATCAGCTGATTCAAAGATATGGACTTTTCCTTCAGCCACCACTCATAGCCTGGATGGATATAACATGGAGTACGGTACTTGGCGCTCCCTCAAGTGACATTTCACTTAGACATACTTTGCCCGTTTCTTCTGTACCTCCTCAGAAAAATCCGGAAAGATAAGCACTTTTCTGTCATTTATCCGCAAGTCCTCATGATACCTAGCTTTTCTCAAGATGGCGTCTCTGTCTTTGAAATGCAACAGCTTTATCAGGATGGGTCTCGGAGGGGCCCCTAGTGGTGGAGAGCGGAAAAGGCACTCTATGAGCCCTTTCTATAGCGAACATATTCGAAAGGGAGTCTTTTCCAAACTCAGTCAGCCACTGCTCAAAGAAAACAACAGCATTCATGCCCTCTACCTTTTCTGGGACACCCACAAGCCGCAAATTATTCCTGCGAAGTCTGTTCTCCAAATCATCCGTCTTATTCAGCAGATAGGAGACATCATGAGTGATTTTGCCCAGGTCTTTTCTTAGAGGGGACACTATCTTCCAAGCAGCTGACCCGCTCCTCCACTTCTTTAATTCTCTCTGTGACCTTCCTGAGGTCATGCCGAATAAAAGATATTTTATTGTAGGCTCCCCATTTGTGTGTTAAGGGTAAGAAGTCCTGTGTTGCAGTTGGTGACTGCCTTACACATCAGTCATTGTTGGTTCAGTGGGAATCTGTGCAGCTGTACCGGCCCTCTCAGCCCCTCCAGCCGTCACACTCACCGCCTCCTCCTCTGCTCCTCGTGTCTCTATGCTGCCAGCACACTTTGCAGTCGTCTCCAGAGGTGAGTACCCCCAGTCTTCAGACCCGTCACTCTGCTGGTCCACCAGGGCTGCGGAGGTGTTCAGGGGAGTCTGTCTGGCAAACTTCCCCAGCCGCGCTGCGATCTCTGCAGCCTTCTCTCCCGCTCCGGCGCCATCTTGCCTGGAGCGCACCGCTGGCCCGCTCACCTTCTCCTCCCTCTCCTTCTTGCTGTTCCGCTTCATGGTACCGGCGGTCAATGTGCCCAGAGTCCGGTAACTATTAGCACCACTTATATCAACTTTGTAGCCGATTAAGTATTCGGATGACGATGATTTTACAGGATCCTTGTCCAGGAGAGCTAGCTTCAGCGTCTCCTCACATGCTGGGCTAGGCCACGCCCCCCATAGGTTGATTTTAATTAGTTTCAGTATAAAGCTGTAGCCTGCTCTCACTAAATTCATTGGAAGCTGTCTGGCACAAGGAAAGGTATAGAGTAGGCTCGGCATGCATGTTGGTACCTGCATCCCTTGTAATGGAGGCCATTATGCTCCCAAAAATGGTAAAAAGCAGAGTGGATCCAGCATGCATGTGGATCCAACACTCCCTAAACTTTATGGCAGCCATTATGGCGCATAACAGGTAGTATTTAGTGTTAGGACCCGTCTAACAGAGATCGCCTTGACGTACGGCAGACGGGCTCAGATGGTTTTGTACAAAATGAGATGGCCAAGCATTTCACTTTATAAATAACCGTAGCATTAGCACTATAATTTTTGGCATTATTGTACTTTATCTGATTTGCAGGGTGCTGCTGCATTGTCTCTTTTTTTCCTCTAGATCCAGCAGCGTGGCCACCCAGTAATCAGCACAAGTTAGAATGTGGGCAACTCGGCGGTCGTTGCAGAGACACTGCAGAATGTAATCGCTCATGTGTGCCAGGCTGCCCAGAGGCAACTAAAAGCTGTCCTCTGTGGGAGGTGTATTGTCTGTGTCCTCTGTATCCCCCCAGCCACGCACCAGTGATGGCCATGAGCTAGTCTGGGTGCCACCCTGCTGTGAACATGGTTCCTCCTCCTCCATCTCCTCCTCCTCATCCTCCACCTCGTCATCCTCCAGAACTGTGCCCTGGCTGGACAATTGTGTACCTGGCGTTTGTGGGTGCAGGAACCCACCCTCGGAGCCACTTGTGAAAGACTGGCCTGAAACCCTATGAAATAATCCCTCCCTCTTCCTCCTCCTTCTCCTGTGCCACATCCTCTTCTATCATCGCCAGGAGCGTTTTTTCAAGGAGGCATAGAAGGGGATAGTAACGCTGAGAACAGCGTTATCGGCACTGGCCATGTCGGTGGAGGACTCGAAACAGCGCAACAAGGAACACAGGTCTCGCATGGAGGCCCAGTCATTGGTGGTAAAGTGGTGCTGTTCCGCCGAGCGACTCACCCGTGCGTGCTGCAGCTGAAACTCCACTATCGCCTGCTGCTACTCGCACAGTCTGGCCAGCATGTGCAAGGTGGAGCTCCACCTTGTGGGCACGTTGCATATGAGGCGGTGAGCGGGAAGGCCGAAGTTACGCTGCAGCACTGACAGGCGAGCAGCAGCAGGGTGAGAATGCCGAAAGCGCACAGACGGCCCACACTTTATGCAGCAGCTCTGACATATCGGAGTCATTTTTAAGGAATCTCTGCACCACCAAATTCAGCACATGCGCCAGGCAAGGGATGTGCGTCAAACCGGCTAGTCCCAGAGCTGCTACGAGATTTCGCCCATTATCGCACACCACCAGGCCGGGCTTGAGGCTGACTGGCACAAACCACTCATCGGTCTATTGTTCAAGGCCCGTCCACAGCTCCTGCGCGGTTTGGGGTTTGTCCCCCAAACAGATAAGTTTTAAAACTGTCTGCTGTCGTTTACCCCTGGCTGTGCTGAAGTTGGTGGTGAAGGTGTTACGCTGACCGGATGAGAAGCTGGTAGAGGATGAGGAAGCAGAGTAGGAGGAGGAAGTAACAGGAGGCAAACTGAAGCGCCCTGCAATCCTCGGTGGTGGAAGGACATGCGCCAAACTGCTATCCGCCTTAGGCCCAGCCGCCACTGCATTCACCCAGTGTGCTGTTATGGAGATATAACGTCCCTGACCGTGCTTACTGGTCCACGTATCCGTAGTGAGGTGCACCTTGCCACAGATGGCGTTGCGCAGTGCACACCTGATTTTGTCCCCTACTTGGTTGTGCAGGGAAGGGATGGCTCACCTGGAAAGGTAGTGGCGGCTGGGCACGACGTACTGTGGGACAGCCATTGCCATAATGCCTTTAAAACTATTCGTCTCCACCAGACGGAATGACAGCATTTCAAAGGCCAGTAATTTAGAAATGCTGGCATTGAGGGCTAGGGATCGCGGGTGGGTAGGGGGGTACTTCCTCTTCCTCTCCAGATTTTGAGAGATGGAGAGCTGAACGCTTCCGTGGGACATTGTGGAGATGCTTGGTGACCCAGTTGTTGGTGTTGCTGACAGATCCTCTGTTTGCGGGGTGACAGGTGGCACTGTCACTCCAGAGGTGGATGAAGAGGCCGAGACTGCAGCAGAAGAGGAAGCAGGAGGAGCCAGAGACCTTTCTTGTTTTTTGAGGTGTCAACTCCACTGCAGCTCGTGCTTTGCACTTAAATGCCTGGTCATGCAGGTTGTGCTCAGGTTGAGAATGTTTATACCTCCCTTAAGGCTCTGATTGCACAGTGCAAACCACTCGTGTCTTGTCGTCAGCACATTGTCTGAAGAACTTGGAGCTGGCTTTGGTGTGCTCGGTCCCTTGTTGCGGTGGGCAGTAGGAGGCGTACTGTCTGGAGGACGGCCGCTTCGCTTTTGCACCCTGCTCCATCTTCTGCTGTGCTGGTGGTTCTGTGCGACCACTGCCTCTTCCCCTGAACTACATGTGTCACTCGCTTGACCTGTATTCCATGTGGGGTCGAGGACCTCATCGTCCTCCACATCATCTTCCACCCAGTCTTCACCCCTGCCTTCCTTGTTCGTCTGCACACTTTCGAAAGCCCCAGCAGTTGGCACCTGTGTTTCGTCATCATACAAGACGTGCTGCGATGGTCCTCCCATGTAGTCATCTTGAAAGATAAGTGGTTGGGCATCAGTGCACTCAATCTCTTCCACTTCTGGGGCATAGCTAGGTGGATGGCCCTGGGAAACCCTGCTAACAGAGTCATCAAAAAGCAGAAAAGACTGCTGCATGACTTGGGGTTTAGACTGCTTGGCTGATTTGCAAGGGGGTGAGGTGAAAGACTGATGGACATCGGCTGCAGGTGCCAACTGTGGTCTTTCAGCAGGAGACTGGGTGGGAGACAATGTGAAGTAACTGGATCCACTGTCAGCAACCCAATCTACTATCGCCTGTACATGTTCAGGCCTCACCATTCGTAGACCAGCATTAGGCCCGACCAAATACCGATTCAGGTTTTGTCGCCTACTCGCACCTGAGGAAGGGGTTTCACTTGCGTGTGTAGCTGGCACAGATCGACCACGTCCTCTCCCTGCAACAGGAGCTCCACCAGCAGCACCACGACCTGGGCCACGTCCCTTATTTGACGCTCTCCTCATATTTTTTGAATTTAGGATCTTGCCCTAAATAGGTGTTTAATTAATAGTAGAATATAATGAAAGGCCCGACCAAATACCGATTCAGGTTTTGTCGCCTACTCGAACCTGAGGAAGGGGTTTCACTTGCGTGTGTAGCTGGCACAGATCGACCACGTCCTCTCCCTGCAACAGGAGCTCCACCAGCAGCACCACGACCTGGGCCACGTCCCTTATTTCACGCTCTCCTCATATTTTTTGAATTTAGGATCTTGCCCTAATTAGGTGTTTAATTAATAGTAGAATATAATGAAAGTATGTAAAGGGTGTATCTCACACGGACTGCACCAGACTAGGCCTCAATTAAAGATTTGTTTGCCCAAAATGGCTGTATTTCAAATACCTGAATCAAACCCCTGTATTTAAAGGGTGTATCTCACACGGCCTGACCCACAGTAGGCCTGAATTAAAGACTTGTGCACCAAATGGCGGTATTTCAAATATCTGAATATAACCCAAATGTATAAAGGGTGTATCTCACAATGACATCTGCAGCAAAGGCTGCCAATTAAACTTTTTTTGCCCAAACGGCTGTTTGTTTAATAACTGAATATGGCAGCAGTATATAACCCTGGAATTTTCAACGTCAAGATGCTGCAAGGCCTGAAATATTGTGTATTTTGCCCCAAAAAGGGTGTTTTTATTAATGAAAGAATTTAAGCCCTGTATATACAGGGTGTATCTCACATGGCCTGACCCACAGTAGGCCTCAATGAAAGATTTGTGCACCAAATGGCGGTATTTCAAATATCTGAATATAAGCCCTGTATATACAGGGTGTATCTCACACGCCATGATCCACACTAGGCCGCAATAAAATTTGTTGGCCCAAAATGGCTGTATTTTAAATACCTGAATAGAACCCCTGTATTTAAAGGGTGTATCTCACACGCCCTGATCCACACTAGGACGCTATCAAAAAATTGTGCCCAAAATGGCTTTATTTCAAATAACTGAATAGAAAGACAGTATGTAAAGGCGGTATCTCACAATGACCTCTGCAGCAAAGGCTGCCAACTAAATTTGTTTTGCCCAAACGGGTGTTTGTTTAATAACTGAATTTGACAGCAGTATATAAGCCTGTAATTTCACACGTGCTGATGCTGCAAGGCCTGAAAAATAGTGGAATCTGGCAAAAAAAAAAATGTTTCTAAAAATCAAGAAAATGATGGGTGTATTTCTAGCTTAAATTGTACACTGACTAATCCAGATGTTGTATATTGCCAAAAATTTGTTTTTTTTGGTATCAGAATACTAAAGATGTATATATTAAACTTGAATTGAACACTTGCAGATCAGGAAAATAGTGGTTTTTGGCACAAAGTGTGTTTTTAAAAATCCAGAAAATGATGTCTGTATTTCTAGCTTAAATTGTACACTGACTAAGCCTGCAAATGCACCAGATGTTGTAAATTGCCCAAAAATTTAAGATTTTCAATGTTTCAAAAGCTCAGATGCAGTGCTAGTGCACTGAACTTGCATAAAATGCCGCCGCCGCCCACCTAACTGACTTATTAAAGTTATTTTTTTTCGGTCACTGGGCTCAGGGCAGGATAAAAAAATTGTGCCCTGCACCCACAAAACACAATGTATGTAGATCGCTGAGTTACATTCAGATTTTGAGCAAAGTTTCAGTCCTATTCTCTCCCTGAAATCACCAGCAGCATCCTCATCCTACACTAAGCACAGCAGAGTGACGTGCAGCGATACGTGACTCCAGCTTATATAGAGGCTGGGTCACATGCTACACTGGCCAATCACAGCCATACCATTAGTAGGCATGGCTGTGATGGCTTCTAAGGTCAGACAGTTAACCGCTTGTTGATTGGCTGCTCTGCAGCCTTTCAAAAAGCGCCAAGAAAGCAGCGAACACCGAACCTAAACTTTTACTGAAATGTTCGGGTGCGGGGTCCAAAAATCCTAAAGTTCGGTACGATCCCGAACTTTACAGTTCGGGTTCGCTCAACCGTAATCCTCACAAATGGACATTTGACTCTATATTGATATTGCCTCCTATATCCCTATAGGAGCCATACTATTATAATCACAACACATATTTATATATTTTTTCCAGGGAGCAATGTTCAGCCTTTTATAATGTGTCACATATCCCCAAGCTCAATACGAGCACTGCAGTTCTACTAGCCGGCACCTCTCCCAGTCAGTCCATCCTTCGTCCAAGCGGGCTACGTGACCCGGCACTACATCGCTGGTTCTACAGTCCCCGGAATCCTTCTCAGCCTGCTTCTTCTTTCAAGTGGATCACATAATCTGGCGTAACTCTGCTAGTTTCACAGTCTCATGGAAACGGACACGTGACTGTACACAGTCACGTGTTCTCCCATGGCCCGCACTCACAGCATCTAGACTCCCTGACAATGGTCAAGTGATCACGCCCTTGCGATCACGTGACCTGTTTTCTCGGCAACAATTTCTACTTATTCCCACACATACTATTTGCTATTTTAATAATATTATATTCATTATTAAAGTCTCTTTATATGTTTTCAATGATAACAGAGTCTATGGTTTTAGTATAGTTTTTACTGACAATTAATTAAATGTATTTCTGAACATATGGGGGAGTTCCCACCCCTTGGGAACCACGCCCCCATGTGTTTTTCTGGCTTTTTTTGTGTATTTATACACCCATATGTGTCTTACTTGTATACCTGATGAAGAGGGCTTTAGTACCCCCGAAACACGTTGTCATTTATGTGTAACTCTGATCATACCTGAAATAAAGAAGATTCATTGGCAGTAATCCAAGTTCCGTTGGCATCAGATTCCTTGCACCTGAAATAGGATTAATTGCTTCTCCACATAGCAGTTAATGGAGCAGTTGCCCAACATGCCCACTACTGATCCATTCAGACAGTGGGCCTTTCATTCTTGGGATCGCTGGGGTGGGGTCCAAGTGGCCAGACCCTTGCAATCCTTTATTTATTATGAATTCTATGGCAACCGGTTCAATATATAACAATTATAGCATATGCAACTGCATATTGTGTCATACATCATAGCCGAAATGCGAGATGTGAACAGCGTTAGCTGTGTAGTATTAACTCTTTCCTGTATGATTATATTCTAGCAACAAAGCAATTTTGCTGTATTACATTTATTTCTGGAAATTAAACTGTAATGTCTAGAAAATATTTTGTAGCTTTGTGGTATAAACCCTTTTTTCTATTTCATAGTTCTCTGAGTAGATGTTTTCATTTGAGTAGATATATCTCTACAGCAATGAGACTACTAATCTTTAGTGATGAGCGGCAGTGGCTATATTCGAATTAGCGATATTTCACGAATATTTTGGCGAAAATTCATCATATATTCGCGAATTCAAGATTATTTTCTTGTTGCGAAAATTTGGCAATGTAATATTCACGTAATGCGCGTGAAATACAGGCGTGGGTCACTTTTGCTACATTTTCCAAGCTGCTAGAGGTTTCCTGAGACTGGGGAAAATGGTTGGCACAGCAGAACATTAAACCCTTAAGGACTGGGACATTTTTCACCTTAAGGACCAGGCCATTTTTTGCAAATCTGACATGTGTCACTTTATGTGCTGATAGCTTTAAAACACTTTTACTTATCCAGGCCATTCTGAGACTACTTTCTTGTCACATATTGTAATTCATGACATTGGTAAAATTGAGTCCAAATTTTTTTTTTTTGTTTTTATAAAAAAATTCAAAATTTACCAAAAATTTGGAAAACTTAGCAAATTTCCAAATTTCAATTTCTCTACTTTTATAATAGATAGTAATACCTCCAAAAATAGTTATTACTTTACATTCCTCATATGTCTACTTCCTGTTTGGATCATTTTGGGAATGACATTTTTGGGGACATTACAAAGCTTAGAAGTTTAGAAGCAAATCTTGAAATTTTTCAGAAAATTTCTAAAACCCACTTTTTCAGGACCAGTTGAGGTCTGAAGTCACTTTGTGATGCTTACATAATAGAAACCACCCAAAAATGACCACATTTTACAAACTACACCCCTCAAGGTATTTAAAACAGATTTTTTACAATCTTTGTTAACCCTTTAGGTGTTCCACAAGAATTAATGGAAAATAGAGATAACATTTCAAAATTTTACTTTTTTGGCAGATTTTCCATTTGAATCCATTTTTTCCAGTTACAAAGCAAGGGTTAACAGCCAAACAAAACTTCATATTTATGGCCCTGATTCTGTAGTTTACAGAAACACCCCATATGTGGTTGTAAACTGCTGTACGGGCACACGGCAGGGGGCAGAAGGAAAGGAACACCATACGGTTTTTGGAAGGCAGCCTTTGCTGGACTGTTTTTTTGACACCATGTCCCATTTGAAGCCCCCCTGCGGCACCTCTAGAGTAGAAACTCCAAAAAAGTGACCCCATTTTGGAAACTATGGGATAAGGTGGCAGTTTTGTTGGTACTATTTTAGGGTACATATGATTTTTGGTTGCTCTATATTACACTTTTTGTGAGGAAAGGTAGCAAGAAATAGCTGTTTTGGCACCGTTTTTATTTTTGTTATTTACAACATTCATCTGACAGGTTAGATTATGTGGTATTTTTATAGTGTATTTTTTAGTGTCTCCACATTCTGAAAGCCGTAGTTTTATTTATTTTTTGGGTGACTGTCTTGTGTAGGGGCTCATTTTTTTCGGGATGAGATGATGGTATAATTGGTACTATTTTGTGGTGCGTATAACTTTTTGATCACTTGCTATTACACTTTGTGTGAAAAAATAGCTTTTTTACACCGTTTTTATTTTTAAAAAATTACGGTATTCACCTGAGGGGTTAGGTCATGTGATATTTTTATAGAGCAGGTTATTATGGATGCGGCGATGCCTAATATGTCAACTTTTTTTATTTATGTAAGTTTTACACAATGATTTCATTTTTCAAACAAAAAAATCATGTTTTAGTGTCTCCATAGTCTGAGAGCCATAGTTTTTTAATTTTTTTGGTGATTATCTTAGGTAGGGTATGATTTTTGCGGGCTGTCATGTGTTAAAAAGTAGTCTTATACGCAGGAAAATATAGGTACTTAAGTTTTACACAATACCAGCATTTTTGAAACAAAAAACTGATGTTTTAGTGTCTCCATATTTTGAGCCATAGATTTTATTTTTTGGGCTATTGTCTTAGGTAGGGGCTAATTTTTTGCAGGATGAGGTGACAGTTAGATTGGTACTATTTTGGGGGGCATACGCCTTTTTGATCACATGGTGTTTCACTTTTTGTGATGTAAGGTGACAAAAATGGCTTTTTTTACACCATTTTATTTAATTTTTTTATGGTATTTATCGGACAGGGTGGATCATGTGATATATTTATAGAGATGGTCATTACGGACGCGGCGATATCTAATGTGTGCTTTTTTTTCTGTTTTTTATTATAAAATAAGGGGAATGGGGTGTTTTTTTTCTTTGTTTTACTTTATTAATTTTATTAATTTATTAATTTTATTAAAAACACTTTTTTTTTTTTACTTTTTTTTTCTTTGCATTATTTCTGATGTTCACTTTTGGGGGTCTGATCCCCTCTGCAATGCATTACAATACATCTGTATTGTAATGCATTGTCTGTAAGTGTATGACACTGAGTCATACACTAACAGGTTGCCTAGGAGACACAGCCTAAGGCTGGATCTCCTCGGCTCCCGTAGAAGTCAGGTCCTGATGCCGTGCAAGGCATTGGGCAGCCTCTGCATGGCATCGGGCTGCCTTCTGAGACATTGAGTCCCTGCCACAGCAGCGCGGGGACTTGATGGGCTCACTCAAACACAAACCCCTTCTATGCCACGTTCAGCGGTATAGAAGGGGTTAATCTGCAGCGATTCACAGGAACCCCCTCAGCATTGTCCCAGGGTGCCTGCTGATTGATTTCAGCAGGCACCCAGTTCCGATCACCACCGCCGTGCGTACCAGTACGCCCTGTGTCCTTAAGTACCGGGACATCAGGGCATACAGGTTCGCCCTGCGTCCGTAACAGGTTAAAAATTGGTTTATATGCAGTTAGAGTGCTCCAATATATTTGCGATTGCGCTAATCGGTACTAATAATGCAAATATTTTGGCGCAATACGTGAAACTTTGCATTTTAGCAGGTCTGCATGTATGTGTGGACAGCGGAACCTATCACACTACCTAACACACTGCACTGCAACAGCTAGACTATATCAGTCAATGTAGGTTATATCCTATCTTCCACTAACTATCTGTATTACCATATATATATATATATATATATATATATATATAAGCTATCTAGCTATCTATCTAATGTAGTGTGGAAAGCACAGAGCACAGCAATGACACTGCTGTCTCTCTCAGAACTTAAAAAAACTGTAGAAAATGGCTGCTGGGGAGGTTCTTATATATAGTAAGGAGTAGGCAACTTTCCTTTTGGTTGCTAGGGATGTTGCTAAGCTCAGACAAAGACATTTCAGCCTTCTCATTGGCCCACAAGCAAGAAGGGAGGTTACTGATGAAAAAAAAAACTAGAATATTCGAAATTACACGTTATATTCTAAATATTTGCAAATTCTCAAACTGCCGATATTCGCGATTAATATTTGCGATTCGAATATTCGCGCCCAACACTATTTATAATACAAGATGAACATAATCTTTCCACTAAGTAAATTTAGATACCAATAAATGTATAATTTCTCTAAGAACATGCCCAGCACCTAACCCAATTTAAGGTATGCAAGACAAGTATCTGCTACTCTATCCTGCTAATGCGTAAAGGGAACCTGTCACCTCAAAAACGCATATAAAACCGCCAGCATTACCTTATTGTAGCCCCCAGTCTGTTCATAATCATATGTTTGATCCGGTAGTCTGATGCTCATTTGCTTAAAAAAAGGATATTTTAAGCACCATCAGCGCTATCTTGCCGGTCAGCTTCAAGTCAAGGGGGCAGCGGTTTCCTTGCTTCAAGTCAAGGTTAGCACGCCCCCTAACCATCCCCTCTTTTGTTTGATTGACAGCCTAAAGTGCAGCCGGGATCTCAGAAGTCTCATGCATGCGCGGTGCACCGCTGAAAGCCGACAGAATTGCGCCTTACCAAGGAGCGCACCGCGTATGCGTGAGACTTCTAGCTGTCAATCAAACAAGAGAGGGGATGGTTAGGGGGCGTGCTTACCTTGACTTGAAGCCGACCGGCAAGATAGCCCTGATGACGCTTCAAATATCGTTTTTTTAAGCAAATGAGCAGCAGACTACCGAATCAAACATATGATTATGAACAGACTCGGGGCTACTATAAGGTAATGCTGGCGGTTTTATATGTGTTTTTGAGGTGACAGTTTCCCTTTAACAATAGTGAATAATGTAAAATCAGCTGCTTTTCTGGCGTCTACATATTATTTGTAATCCTTGTTATGAAACACAATGCTGTGTTAATTGAAAAAAATAATGAGTGCTGTGAGGAAGACAGATAATTGGATCCTGTGTAAAACAAGGTCAAAGCAAACAAGCTTGAATGCCACATTTCACTGCTGCTTGGTCCAGATTGTTTTTCATCCCTCATGCACACAAGGGATGGGCACACTTGCAAAGGCTTGACATTAACAATGAACTGTGTAAGGCACAGGCTCCACCACTGTAATTTATAGCTAGCATGCATAGTGTATTAATAATGCTTAATAATTCTAACAGTTGTTAGGGTGATGGCTCATTTATTTTATTACTGTGCACCTACAGTTCCTTTCCCCATCTGTGCTTGAACAAAACTTGAAGTTTATATAGTTTCATTTCAGTCTATTTTAGACAGATATGATACAGTCTAATTTCAGGGTCTGCATTATTGCCACAGCACCTCATCCCACACAAATTTATTGAAGCAAACTAAGGCGCCTATACTCTTTCAGCAATGGTCGATAGAACAAAAAGATCAGGCACTGAAATTCAAAATTCTCAAAATTTTTCAAACCTCAACTTCATCTGTCAGGGGAGAAGCAAGAGTTCCTAACATATGCTGGATTGTTGGTCGCCTCTTCAAAAAAAGGTGGGTTTGGCAGACAATATTCTAGTGATGATGAAGACTTTCAGATAACAATTAGAGATGAGTGAAGTTTTGAAATATTCGATTCACCAACTTCACCGAAGTTAGACAAGAAATTTGATTTGTTCCAAATTAATTTGTCACAAATCGCTATGAATCAGGTATATCCATACATTACGGTGGCTGAGGGACTATATGGAGCGTGCTGCTGCAGTGAGCACACTCTATACCAGCAGACTTCCGGACACAATTATGGGGAACAGCGATCCAGCCGAACCCCGTCATTTAACCACTCAGATGCCCCAATCAACACAGATCATGGCATCTGTGAGGTAAAACAGAGGAATGTGTCTCCCTCTGCCTTCGTATCAGAGCCCCCACAGTAAAATCACGGAGCTCCAATCAGTTACCATGGCAGCCTGGATGCTTCTAAAACTTTCCAGGCCTGCCATGGTAAGCTCAGCAGGGAGCGCGGTATAATGCTATTCACCCTAACAAAACTCTATTATGGTGAATGGGACAAAGGATCAAAAGATCCCAGGTTCTAGCCCCTTAAGCTGGGTAAAAGTTACAGTTAAAAAAGTAAAAAAGTAAAATAAAAAACATTGAAAGTTTAAATCACCCCCTTTCCCAATTTTACATATTTTATTTATATTTTTATATTTCCTGTGTGGTGAATACCCTAAAAGAAAAACCTAAAAAACACACAATTTTTTTTTTTTTCCTTTCACTTTGCCCCTAAAAAATTGAATAACCCTGATCAAAAGGTTGTACGTACCACAAAAATGGTGCTAATGAAAACTACAGTTCTTCCCACTAAAAACAAGTCCAAAATATAAAAAAGACTTTCAGAAAATTGAAATGCAGTACCAGTGACAATTGTGACCCCAAGACATAGTGGGGGCCATGGCAGCAACAGCAGTGGCATACAGCACAAAATGGTGGCAGATCACAGTAGTAGCAGAACCCAACAACAGCAGTGTGATAGCAAGGGCCAGTGGTATGTACACTGCTCAAAAAAATAAAGGGAACACAAAAATAACACATCCTAGATCTGAATTGATTAAATATTCTTCTGAAATACTTTGTTCTTTACATTGTTGAATGTGCTGACAACAAAATCACACAAAAATAAAAAAATGGAAATCAAATTTTTTAACCCATGGAGGTCTGGATTTGGAGTCACACTCAAAATTAAAGTGGAAAAACACACTACAGGCTGATCCAACTTTGATGTAATGTCCTTAAAACAAGTCAAAATTAGGCTCAGTAGTGTGTGTGGCCTCCACGTGCCTGTATGACCTCCCTACAACGCCTGTGCATGCTCCTGATGAGGTGGTGAACGGTCTCCTGAGGGATCTCCTCCCAGACCTGGACTAAAGCATCTGCCAACTCCTGGACAGTCTGTGGTGCAACGTGACGTTGGTGGATAGAGCGAGACATGATGTCCCAGATGTGCTCAATTGGATTCAGGTCTGGGGAACGGGCGGGCCAGTCCATAGCATCAATGCCTTCATCTTGCAGGAACTGTTGACACACTCCAGCCACATGAGGACTAGCATTGTCTTGCATTAGGAGGAACCCAGGGCCAACCGCACCATCATATGGTCTCACAAGGGCTCTGAGGATCTCATCTCGGTACCTAATGGCAGTCAGGCTACCTCTGGCAAGCACATGGAGGGCTGTGCGGCCCTCCAAAGAAATGCCACCCCACACCATTACTGACCCAATGCCAAACCGGTCATGCTGGAGTATGTTGCAGGCAGCAGAACGTTCTCCACGGCGTCTCCAGACTCTGTCACGTCTGTCACATGTGCTCAGTGTGAACCTGCTTTCATCTGTGAAGAGCACAGGACGCCAGTGGCGAATTTGCCAATCTTGGTGTTCTCTGCCAAATGCCAAACGTCCTGCACGGTGTTGGGCTGTAAGCACAACCCCCACCTGTGGATGTCGGGCCCTCATATCACCCTCATGGAGTCTGTTTCTGACCGTTTGAGCAGACACATGCACATTTGTGGCCTGCTGGAGGTCATTTTGCAGGGCTCTGGCAGTGCTCCTCCTGTTCCTCCTTGCACAAAGGCAGTGGTAGCGGTCCTGCTGCTGGGTTGTTGCCCTCCTACAGCCTCCTCCACGTCTCCTGATGTACTGGCCTGTCTCCTGGTAGCGCCTCCATGCTCTGAACACTACGCTGACAAACACAGCAAACCTTTTTGCCACAGCTCGCATTGATGTGCCATCCTGGATAAGCTGCACTACCTGAGCCCCTTGTGTGGGTTGTAGACTCCGTCTCATGCTACCAGTAGAGTTAAAGCACCGCCAGCATTCAAAAGTGACCAAAACATCAGCCAGGAAGCATAGGAACTGAGAAGTGGTCTGTGGTTACCACCTGCAGAACCACTCCTTTATTGGGGGTGTATTGCTAATAGCCTATAATTTCCACCTGTTGTCTATCCCATTTGCTCAACAGCATGTGAAATTGATTGTCACTCGGTGTTGCTTCCTAAGTGGACAGTTTGATTTCACAGAAGTGTGATTGACTTGGAGTTACATTGTGTTGTTTAAGTGTTCCCTTTATTTTTTTGAGCAGTGTATATCCTTGTAAAAATTTAACATGTACATATCAGTAGGCCAAGAAGCCCCATTGTGAGAATAGCAGTAGAGGCAGTAGGCAGGTGGCATCAGGCAGGTAGCAGCCTGAGGATGGGTGATGGCGCTCGTAGGCAGCGACCAACCAACTACACAGCATGTGTCACGGCTGAGGATGGGGGAAATCCTCAGCCGTGCGGTGACAGAAGATGTCCAGTCGCTACTCGCCAGGAACACAGAATTAGGGAGCAGGTCACCTCCTGTTGCGTCCCTAACGCTGACCCTGTCTCCTACCTGCATGGGCCGACCTTGATGGTAGGAGGACCCATGCGCAGGAACCTCGGATCCCTGACTTACCCTCCGACCGGTCCCTGGGCTAAGGAGCAGGGTAAGACAACCCACTCCTCCTAGGCACGGAGGAGCAGGAGTCTCACTGGCCAAGCAGCATGAAGAAGGGGATACATAAACAGGACTATGGATAAGACAGGTGAACCAAACAGTTCCACACAAACCTGTCTCAGCCTTGCTGACTGGAACCCGTGCTAAGGAAAGGCTGTCCACACAGACAAAGGTAAACAGCACACACATGAAGACACACAGGGACCAGGACATCCATAGCTGCACAAAAACCAAAGACACCAGACATTAACAACACATCACGGTATTAGAACTTATGACCGGAAGGGTGGCCCTTACAAGAAGATGGAAATCACAGGAGGCTGCAACAGCAAAGCATGACTGAAGCAACCTACTGAGCCATGCCAAAGTGAGAGGCTTTAAAGGCCTAAGAGGCCACACCCAACGGTCAGACACACCCAGTGACATCACACACACTGGGAAGGGAGTTAACCCTTCCAGCACCACAGGAAAGGGAAAACACCAACTTAAAGGAACAGTGTCCAACACAACAAACACACTGTGGTTGTTGCCGCAGGCAACGACATGGGTGGCAAGCGTGTCCTGGGAGTCAGCCCCAAGGCCGGGACACTGTCACCACATGTACACAACGACAAACGTTGCCACGGGCAACCACAGTGCAGGAAAGGTGTCCGTGCACACCACACACTACACAGAGTGCACACAGACAAACGACAGTGCATACATACACACACACAAACTCCAAAGGGACCGCACACATACCTGTTGTCCGCGGCAACCGCACTTGAGGCAAACAACCTCAAGCCTCAAGCTGCGGTTGAAACAACAACCCAAACCGCGGGCAACTGTATGCGGCTCCCAAGGAGTCACGGCCAAAACCGTGGCCGTGACAGCATGTCTCTATAGTAGTCCATTTTTGCATCCCTCTCAGAACGTCTAAAGTAGAGAAGGTCTAACAATGTGGATAGTAAGTAGTCATCCCTCAACCCATTCATGACAAAGTGGCTGTCACTATGCAAACAAGAACGCATGGATATGGCTATTTGCACAAGGGCGTCAGAGAGCCTCCCTGTCTCCATCTCCACTGTACACTGTCACGGTCTGTATGGGTCGTCCTCATCTTCACCCTCCAGCTCCTCATGCTCCTCCTGCTCCTCTCCTGTCGCTTGGGTAGATAAACCACATAGTTGTGTATAAAATTCCTGGGTGCTTATGTCCTCCTCCTCATCCTTCTACACCTCCTCTTCATTCTCCTCAGGGCTCAGATGGCAATGAGATGTACTGTAGGTCTCAGCATCTCCTCCAGGACATGAAGGAGTGTAATTACATAATTCATCCCATAGTTATGCCGACTGACAAATAAAGTGGCCTCCTCAAAGGGCCTGAGGAAACGGTACATGTCACACTTGAGTTGACATTGGCTAAAGAAGTTACACTTTGGAGTAGACCTGTTTGCTGCATTAAGAAATCATTGACCCCTTTCATCTGCTTATACAGTCAGTCTAACATATACAGTGGGGGAAATAATTATTTGACCCCTCACTGATTTTGTAAGTTTGTCCAATGACAAAGAAATGAAAAGTCTCAGAACAGTATCATTTCAATGGTAGGTTTATTGTAACAGTGGCAGATAGCACATCAAAAGGAAAATCGAAAAAATAACTTTAAATAAAAGATAGCAACTGATTTGCATTTCATTGAGTGAAATAAGTATTTGAACCCCTACCAACCATTAAGAGTTCTGGCTCCCACAGAGTGGTTAGACACTTCTACTCAATTAGTCACCCTCATTAAGGACACCTGTCTTAACTAGTCACCTGTATAAAAGACACCTGTCCACAGAATCAATCAATCAAGCAGACTCCAAACTCTCCAACATGGGAAAGACCAAAGAGCTGTCCAAGGATGTCAGAGACAAAATTGTAGACCTGCACAAGGCTGGAATGGGCTACAAAACCATTAGCAAGAAGCTGGGAGAGAAGGTGACAACTGTTGGTGCGATTGTTCGAAAATGGAAGGAGCACAAAATGACCATCAATCGACCTCGCTCTGGGGCTCCACGCAAGATCTCACCTCGTGGGGTGTCAATGGTTCTGAGAAAGGTGAAAAAGCATCCTAGAACTACACGGGAGGAGTTAGTTAATGACCTCAAATTAGCAGGGACCACAGTCACCAAGAAAACCATTGGAAACACATTACACCGCAATGGATTAAAATCCTGCAGGGCTCGCAAGGTCCCCCTGCTCAGGAAGGCACATGTGCAGGCCCGTCTGAAGTTTGCCAATGAACACCTGAATGATTCAGAGAGTGACTGGGAGAAGGTGCTGTGGTCTGATGAGACCAAAATAGAGCTCTTTGGCATTAACTCAACTCGCTGTGTTTGGAGGAAGAAAAATGCTGCCTATGACCCCCAAAACACCGTCCCCACCGTCAAGCATGGGGGTGGAAACATTTTGCTTTGGGGTGTTTTTCTGCTAAGGGCACAGGACAACTTATTCGCATAAACGGGAAAATGGACGGAGCCATTTATCGTGAAATCCTGAGCGACAACCTCCTTCCCTCTGCCAGGAAACTGAAAATGGGTCGTGGATGGGTGTTCCAGCACAACAATGACCCAAAACATACAGCAAAGGCAACAAAGGAGTGGCTCAAGAAGAAGCACATTAAGGTCATGGAGTGGCCTAGTCAGTCTCCGGACCTTAATCCAATCGAAAACCTATGGAGGGAGCTCAAGCTCAGAGTTGCACAGAGACAGCCTCGAAACCTTAGGGATTTAGAGATGATCTGCAAAGAGCAGTGGACCAACATTCCTCCTAAAATGTGCGCAAACTTGGTCATCAATTACAAGAAACGTTTGACCTCTGTGCTTGCAAACAAGGGTTTTTCCACCAAGTATTAAGTCTTTTTTTGTTAGAGGGTTCAAATACTTATTTCACTCAATGAAATGCAAATCAGTTGCTATCTTTTATTTAAAGTTATTTTTTCGATTTTCCTTTTGATGTGCTATCTGCCACTGTTACAATAAACCTACCATTGAAATGATACTGTTCTGAGACTTTTCATTTCTTTGTCATTGGACAAACTTACAAAATCAGTGAGGGGTCAAATAATTATTTCCCCCACTGTATAGCTTGGAGTTTCAACGGGTGTAAACGTCGCATATCAGGTGATGTTCGGGAAGAGCATTTTGCCTTTGCAGCTCATGGAGGGTGTGCTTTGTGTGGTAAGAGTGGCTGTAGTGCATGCACAGTTTCCTGGACATTTTTAACAGTTCTAGCAGTTCAGTAGAAGACTTGAGGAACTAAGTGACAACAAGATTGAAGATGTGCGCTATGCAGGGCACATGGGTTAGCCCCGCCTGACACAGCACAGACAAAATGTTCTGCACATGCACAGCGCATGGCTCCTCTCTCTAGTTGGCGAGGATACAGCCAGTGTTCAATTTCTTTATTGATGATGCTGAGCAGTTCCTCCCTGCTGTGGCTCTGTTTGGCCAGGCTTACGAGGTTTGGAACCGTGTGACAATGCCTAGCTCTGCATAGGTGATATGCTGTAGGACCACTGTGAACTGTGCCTAGAGGAGAGGATGAGGACAAGGGGAAGGGTGAGCAACAGAGGAGGACATTGATGCAGAAATCCCAGCATTTCAACGCAGAGGTGGCATTGCCATTACTTGGCCAAGTTGTTGGTGTGCCTGGGCCAGAACCACATTTAACCACATTTAACCAGAAGGCTGTGAACAACAAATGTTGTCCTTAACCATAGTTACAAATTTATATGTCAGCACTGGTGTTAACTCTACCAGACACCAAGAGGCCCAAGAACTGGCCCACCTTCTGCTCAACGTACAGTAGAGACCAAAAGTTTGGACACACCTTCTCATTCAAAGAGTTTTCTTTATTTTCATGACTATGAAGGCATCAAAACTATGAATAAACACATGTGGAATTATATACATAACAAACAAGTGTGAAACAACTGAAAATATGTCATATTCTAGGTTCTTCAAAGTAGCCACCTTTTGCTTTGATTACTGCTTTGCACACTCTTGGCATTCTCTTGATCAGCTTCAAGAGGTAGTCCCCTGAAATGGTCTTCCAACAGTCTTAAAGGAGTTCCCAGAGATGCTTAGCACTTGTTGGCCCTTTTGCCTTCACTCTGCGGTCCAGCTCACCCCAAACCATCTCGAATGGGTTCAGGTCCGGTGACTGTGGAGGCCAGGTCATCTGGCACAGCACCCCATCACTCTCCTTCATGGTCAAATAGCCCTTACTTTCAAAGTTTTCCGAATTTTTCGGCTGACTGACTGACCTTCATTTCTTAAAGTAATGATGGCCACTCGTTTTTCTTTACTTAGCTGCTTTTTTCTTGCCATAATACAAATTCTAACAGTCTATTCAGTAGGACTATCAGCTGTGTATCCACCTGACTTCTCCTCAACGCAACTGATGGTCCCAACCCCATTTATAAGGCAAGAAATCCCACTTATTATATCTGACAGGGCACACCTGTGAAGTGAAAACCATTTCAGGGGACTACCTCTTAAAGCTCATCAAGAGAATGCCAAGAGTGTGCAAAGCAGTAATCAAAGCAAAAGGTGGCTACTTTGAAGAACCTAGAATATGACATATTTTCAGTTGTTTCACACTTGTTTGTTATGTATATAATTCCACATGTGTTAATTCATAGTTTTGATGCCTTCAGTGTGAATCTACAATTTTCATAGTCATGAAAATAAAGAAAACTTTTTGAATGAGAAGGTGTGTCCAAACTTTTGGTCTGTACTGTACGTGTGCAGGGCTATTACAGCTTTTTTTGAAAAAGTAATGTTGATGTGTTGGTCGAGGACCAAAGTGCTCGGGTGGAAGTCAATGGGAGAACCGAGCATTAAACCAGGCACCCCCTGCTCTGAAGAGGGGAGGGTGTCTGGTTCATAATAAAAGGTCAGAAATTGATGGAAAAATCCACTGAAATAGTTCGGGAACAGCATGGGGAAGATGTCTGGATGCCTCTTGGACTCCCAGGTCGCTGCTGGGAACGATGTTGTCCGAGTAGTACGCCACTTTTACAGACTGACAATAATACGCACCAAAACGATAAAATCGATTTTAGAGGAAAAATTGTTAGGAAACATTCTTTCCTGTATATTTACTTATATATAAAGTGCAAGTGCTGCCAAAAATTATAAGGAAGAGGCACTCCGATACAACCTGTATATCACATAAAGGAGGGCCTCATTCAAATTGTGGTACAATTGTTCAGGTAGTGGGACTCCTACACTCATAAAGCCTTTGCCAAAAATTGCAAGGAATCGTCACTCTAATACACCCTTTATTACACTTAATGGAGGGCATCATACACACCCTTGAAAAATTATGATTGATGGCCTGCTGGTGACCCTCAAAAACATTAGGGGCGAGGGCCTGCTGTTGATCTGAACATCTAAAACATTAGAGGTGAAAGCCTGCTGCCGAGCTGACCATCTAAAAAAATTTGTGGGCATTGGCCTGCTGCCGAGCTGATCATCTAAATAATTTTGTGGCCAAGGGCCTGCTGCCGAGATAACCATCTTTAAAATTTGTGGGTGAGGGCCTGCTGTCGAGCTGACCCACTAAAACATTATGGTTGAGGGCCTGCTGGTGACCCTCAAAAACATTATGGGTGAGGGCCTGCTGGTGACCCTCTAAAACATTATGGCTGAGGGCCCGCTGCTGAGCTGACCCTCTAAAACATTAGGAGTGAAGTGAGCCTAATAAGCATGTTGATATGATGGAGGAGGAGAAGGACGAAAAAAGGGAGATTTAACCATATACCCTTTTTAGTGGTGGAAGGGGTGCATGGGAATACAGTGTATTCAATACACCATAAAAGCCACATTTAGAGTGCCTTTATTTTTAGCCGCTTTCCTTTGCTGGATTAGAGAAGTCAGGGGCAATCCAGGCCTTGTTCATTTTTATAAGAGTCAACGGTCAGCATTATCAGTTGACAGGAGTATGCGCTTATCAGTTATTATGTCCCCAGCAGCACTAAATACACACTCTGACATACCGCTGGTGGTGGGGCAGGCCAGCACCTCCAAGGCGTAAAGCTCCAGTTCGTGCCACGTGTCCAAGGAACTACTTACTCTGCATCCAGCGAACTACGTACTCTGCAGCCAGCGTTATCAGATGGAAATTTTTGGAGCAATTATTCCACAAGGACCTTCTGGTATTGAGAGATGAGAAGTTCTCTTTTTAGCCGGGGTCAAGAAAGGTGAACAACCAGTAATCGGTGTTTGACCAAATGCGTACTACGCGAGGGTCACGGGAAAAGCAGCGTAACAAAGTCAGCCATGTGTGCCAGAGTCCTAACAGACAAGACTTCGCTGAACAGATGGAATAAAACTTCCATGGGTACCACTCTCTGTAGCAGAGGCAACCGTCTACTGCTCCTCCTCCTACTCATCATCCAATTTGCACTGAGAAGACTTAACTTTCTTCCCCCATTTCCACCTCTTCCACATGCAAAGCATCCGCCTTAATTGTGAGCAGCGAGCGTTTGAGTAGACACAGAAGTGGGATGGTTACGCTGATAATAATGTTATCGCCGCTCACCATCTGTGTTGATTCCTCAAAGTTGCGTAAAACATCACAAAGGTCAGACATCAATGCCCACTCATCGCTTGTGAAGAGCGGAAGCTGACTGGAAAGGAGACGACTATGTTGCAGCTGGTATCCCACTACTGCCCTCTGCTGCACTCAAAGCCTGGCTAACATGTGAACAGTCGGTAAGCTGGCAATTGCAAGCGCTGCTGCAGCGTTGCAAGACCGGCGGAAGCTAGCGATGACTTGCGGAAATGGGCACATAAGTGGTGCACCTTCACCAGTAGCTCAGGTAAATTGGGGTAGGTTTTAAGAGACCTCTGAACCACTAGGTTGAACACGTGGGCTAGGCATGGTATGTGTGTAAGCTTGCTGAGCTCCAAAGCCGCCACCAAATATGGCCATTATCAGACGCAACCATGCCTGGTTGTAGGTTGAGTGGCGAGAGCCACAGCTCAGTTTGGTTGCTTATCCCCTGCCACAGCTCTGCGGCGGTGTGCTGTTTGTTACCTAAGCAGATCAGTTTAAGCACAGCTTGTTGCCGCTTCCCCACTGCAGTGCTACACTGCTTCCAGCTACTGACTGATGGCTGACTGGTACTTGAAGATCATAATTCAGAGATGGAAGTGGAGGAGGAGGAGGTGGACGAGCAGAAGGGGGGTTGCAGCCACTAACGTAGGTGGCGGCGGAAACTCTGATGGAAGTAGGGCGTCGGTAGCACCTGTGCCATCCCAGGGTATGACTCGCTCCCAGCCTCCACAACAATCGCCCCGTGTGCCATCAGGGAAATGTAGCTTCCCTGGCCAAAAGCACTTGTCCATGTGTCAGTCGTTAAGGGGACCTTCCCAATATCTGCGCTGGTCAGGACACGGGTGGCTAGTGTAAGGCTGGGACTGCACACCGTGAAAAATATTGGGGGCTGGGGACAGAGTACTGCGGGACAGCTGCTGCCATCAGGCTGCGGAAGGCCTCAGTGTCCACAAGCCTAAATGGCAACATTATCAGGGCCAGCAATTTGAAAAGGTGCACATTTAGGTCTATGGTCTGTGGATGGGTAGCTGGGTATTTGCGCTTTCATTCAAATGCCTGGGGTATAGACATCTATACGCTGTCCTTGGACACAGAAGTGGATGTTCTAGCTGATGGTGCTTGCAAAGGTTCAGGTGCATGGCGGGAGACATCCGGACCTTCGTCTTAGACAGGGGATTGGCCAGCACGTAACACAGGGGAAGAGGAGGCAGTGGTGTGACCTGCAGACACTGGTTGTGGATACAAGCGTTAGGCCCACCTATTAGGGTGCTTTGATGCCATGTGGCGGATCATGTTGGTGGTGGTGTGGTTGCTAGTGTTCACGCCCCTGCTCATTTTAGTACGGCAGAGGTGGCAAATTACAATTCTTTTATCGTCCGCTCTTTCCTCAAAACAGCGCCAGACTGCGGAACACCTACCCCTTGCAAGGGACATTGCTGAAAGGGGGTGCTCCGAGGAACAGTTGCGGGCCTGTTTGGTATGGCCCGCCTTCTCCCTTTTACCATCCCACTGTCTCTTTTAGCCTGTTGCAGTGCTGTTGCGGTGCTGCGGATCCCTCCCCCTCTGTACTGCTGACCCCAGGTGGGTCAGTGACTTCATCGTCCAGCACCTCCTCTTCCACTTCCTCATTCTGGTCATCCTCCTGACTTGTTGACCTAACAAAAACCTCACTTATTGACAGTTGTGTCTCGTCCTCATCATGAAGATCTTGAGACACTAATTGCAGTTCACTTATTGGCAACTGTGTCTCATCATTATCATCCACCTCGTGAAACACTAATTCCCCACCGTCATCTTCTTCTGACTGTAGATGCTCTAGAGTTTGGGAATCAGGACACAAGATCTCCTCATGTCCCTCTTCAAGTGGGCTTGGCGAGAGGCTCAAATTAAAGAATGGCGATGAAAACAACTCCTCAGAATATCCGAGTGTGGGATCACTTGTTTGCCAAGACTCTCCATTGTGGGTGGAAGGAATATCAGAGTGAGGATTCTGTTGACCAGACTCTTGGCTACTGAGACTGGACTTGGTGGAAGACAGGGTGGTGTTAACCGACTGGAAGAATTATCTGCTGTAATCCAACCGACCACCTGGTCGCACTGGTCTGACTTCTAGAGTGGTGTCCTGTGCCGCCCTGCAAACTGGGACATGAAGCTAGGTATTGTGGATGAGTGTGTCTCTTGTGCTCTGGCAGCAGGCACAGTTTCACCATGCCCAGGGCCACGGCTTCTGCGTGCACCATCAGCAGCACGGCCACTTCCCCATCCTTTACTGCTCGCCTTGCGCATATTAAACGGTATATATGCTTGAAAGTCTGTCACACATACAGTAGCTCAGGTTTTATAAGTATATGCGCTAATAAAGTACAAAGAATGTCACAGATATTTTTAGGATGCGCACACGTTAAACAGGAGGTATAGCGCAAGTAATATCGCTGTCACCACCGCCTAATAAAAAATTACACTGAATGAATGTCACTGATATTTGAGATGTGCACATGTTAAACAGGAGGCATAGCGCAAGTAATGTCGCTGTCACCAGCAGCTAATCAAAAATTACACTGAATGAATGTCACTAATATTTAGGATGCACACACGTTAAACACACCCGATGACGCGTTTCAGACAGCCAATCACTGTAATGGCAGTAGCCAACATGGCTACGGCATTACAGTGAATGGCAGTAATTACCTGCACATTTATTGGCTGCGTAGCACAGAACAAACGTGCAGGGAGGAGACTCAAGAATCGCACTCGAGCACACACGGTATTCGGCCGAACACCGCGAAGTGCCGAGCATCGCAATGCTGGAGTAAAATTAGTGTTCGGCCGAGCATGCTCGCCCAACAATAGTAGACACAAGACATCAGTTCTCTGAAGTGTGCAAAGTCAAATACATGGAAAGGGAGGGGCTGTAGTGCCATCAAATTGACCAGGTGCATGTTCAGCTTTTGCACCGTTAGTTGAGTGCATGCCTACTGTTGTTTGTTTGCAATCGCCTCAGTGATCAATTGCTGTCAAGACGAGTAACAAGGAGGAGGAAGAGGAGCATCAGAAACAATAGAAGACATTGAAGTCGATGGGAAGGAACAACAGCTTCCTTCTGCTGATGTTGACAAGCTATGACTGCTTAAGGGGGAGTACAGGCCGGTGGAAGATGCAGCAATTGCTGCATCAGACTGTAACACTAAATGAGTGTCATGGTTTTCCCACGCCACATTATAGTGACCCTCCATGTGTTGATGCAGGGCTGTCGTGTCAACATTAGCATCCTGGCTGCACCTCACTTCTGCCAACACTTCCTGCATACCGCTATGCTAATGTCCCCCAACATGCTGCTTCAATCCTGGCCTAAGATCCCTTGACAAATGTCTGGTTAGACCGAAACGTTGGGACATTGAACGGCCTGATGATTATTTGAAATTCCTGGATATGAACTGATTGTAAAAATTTCTGGATTAAATAAAAAGCATATAAAAATACTTGGAGTGCCATAGACTTTTTTCATTCTAACACCATAAATATATTGTACTTAGTGCTTGGCTTTAATCCGAAGCATTGTGTATGTATAGTGAGGGTTGATCCCCCACTGTCAATGTCAACCAAAGACCGATGTATTTCCATTTCTGTCTTCTCCTTTCCTCAGTGCATTGCACTCAATGATCGCTATGAAGGGAGTAGAGGAAGTGTGGTCATGTTGCTTCCTCAATTGGACCCGGTGATCATGTGATTCCCTAATGTCTTAGACATAGGAATGATGCAGGGTTTTAGCAGACCCTGTTTAACTCTGCATGTGTGCAAAGCCTCCAAAAGGGTTGTTTTCCCATGTAACTGGGAATCCTTTGGATGTCCCAGTTACAGTAGAAATAGTGCAAACTCCCCCCCCCAAAAAGTATCAATGTCCATCACTGTTCTTTTAATGACATCTTGAGGGACATTATGAGCCAAAAATAATTTAAAAAGAAAAGTTAAAATCTCATAAAATACAAATAAAATTAAATAAATAAATAAAAAATACAAACACTGATGCCAACTGGAATCATCACCATTATCATTCAATTCACAGTGCAAAACTATACATATTATAGATCATAATGACCAACACAAAATAGGGAGCCCATTTTAATAATTTATGTTGGTGTCAATTTGTTTATTTATAATTGAATAAAGAGCTATATTTTATAAAAAAAACAAAAAAAAAACATACTTTTTCAATTTTTCTCCCAAATAATACTAAAAAAAAGATGCTAAAAAACATAAAAAAACTATTAAAAGCCATGTTTCAATTTATGTGGTAATAACTCTGGACCACTTTTACTTATATAAGCAATTCAAATATTGTTTCTTGTGACAATATTTGTGGTAAATTTAAGTCAATATGTTTCACACTTATTTATAAAAAATTCCAAAATTTACAGTAAAATTTGGAAAAATTCAAAATTTTTGAAAATTTGGATGTCTCTGCTTTTAAAGCAGATTGTGATAGCTCATAAAATAGTTGTTACTGTACATTTCCCAGATGTCTACTTCATGTTAGCATCATTTTGTAAATCTCATTTTATTTTTTAGGACGTTAAAAGGCTTAGAATTTTAGAAGCAATTCTTAAAGTTTTTTAAGAAAATTTCCAAAACCCACTTTAACCCCCTAAGGACTTAGGATGTACCGGAACACCCTATTTCCCGAGTCCTTAAGGACTCAGGATGTACCGGTACGTCCTAACTTTAAATTGCGATTGCGGCACGGCGGGGGTTAATCGCAACAGGATGTCCGCTAAAATCATTCAGCGGGCATCCTGTCACAACGCCGGGGGGGGTCCCGTGACCCCTCCGTGTCGGCGATTGCCGCAAACCGCAGGTCAATTCAGACCTGCGGTTTGGGGCTTTTACCTTATCCAGCGGGCAGTGGGCGGCGTTGCCATCAGGTCCCCATGCGGCTGTAGGGGGGACCCGATGGTATGGAAGGCAGCGCGATGTCTAAGGAAGGCATTGCGCTGCCTTCCGGTGACGAGCCTGTGATATACAGCCCCCTGGATCTCACAGGCCGGAAGCTGTATGAGTAATACACACAGTATTACTCATACAGCCAATGCATTCCAATACAGAAGTATTGGAATGCATTGTAAAAGGGATTAGACCCCCAAAAGTTGAAGTCCCAAAGTGGGACAAAAAATAAAGTAAGAGAAAAGTTTAAAAAATTAAGTTTTCCCCCCAAAAAATTAAAAGTTTCAAGTAAAAATAAACAAAAACATAATTTTCCCCAAATAAAGTAAAAAAAAATTGGGAAAAAATAGGGGGAAAAAAAAGTATACATATTAGGTATCGCCGCCTCCATATCGACCCGCTCTATAAACATATCACATGACCTAAACCCTCAGATGAACACCGTAAAAAAAAAAAAAAACTGTGCTAAATAAACAATTTTTTGTCACCTTATATCAGAAAAAAACAGCATGCGCATCGCGGACCGGCAAAATTTAAAAAACAAGTTCGTCACCAGCCTGCCAGCAACTATCATTGGCTGGCAGGCTGGCGATTTTCAAAAAATCCAATCACAAGCCATATAACAGATCATATCAGTAAATATGATCTGTTATATGGCTTGTCTGCTCCTCTGCTGGTTCTTTTCGTCGGTTGGATCCAGCAGAGGAGCAGACTGAACTGTGAGTAGCACCAACACTACACTGTAGCCCCAGATCACCCCCCTGCACCCCAATTAACCCTTTGATCACCCTTTTGATCGCCCCTGTCAATCACTAGTGAAAGGAAAAAAAGTGATCAGTGTAAACTGTCACTTTTTTTTTTTCCACTGGTATTGACTGTTAGGTTTTAGGGATAGTTTAGGCCCCTTGGTTAGGTAGTTTAGCGTGAGTTAGCGCCCAGCACACCGCACCGCAGTCACTTATTCGCTGTTTAGCGTATCGCTAATCAGCATTTGTACTTTTATAGTATTCGTAAGTGATCAAAACTGATCACAGTCAGATCTATAATTGTATTAGTGTCACCTTAGCTCGCCCTCCACCCAAAACGCAGTGTTTGCCCGATCAGGCCTGATCGGTCGCCCAGACGTGCGTTCACCCACGCCCGCCCCGCCGCAGTGACAAAAAATATATATTTTTTGATCACTGCACATTCACTTTACACGCGCTGCGGCGATAAAAAAAAATCAGTTTTGATTTTTTTTATCAACCGCAGCGGCCTCCGGTACTTCGCTAGCCTCCCCTTTGTAAGACAGGCTTGCTTTTTTTCTTGGGTAGTCTCAGGGAATACCCCTAAATTTAGTAGTCCAAAATGTCAAACAGGGGGTATTCTTCTGAAGAGGCCTACAGGATTCTGACCCAGTCGGATGAGGAGTGGGAACCCTCATCTGACGAATCTAGCGGGTCAGAATATGAACCTGTAGAAAGCAGTGGCTCTTTGACCCAAAGTTCGGACGAGGAGCCTGAGGTCCCTGATAGCACCAGGCGTACCCGGCCCCGTGTCGCTAGACCACAGGTTACGCAGGATTCGCTTCAAGAGCAGCAGAGTGGGGCTGTCGCTGCCGGATCACGTGGTGAGGAATACACCAGCAGCGCAGCCCTTCCTGGACCTAGTACCAGCACAGCCGTACAACATGGTGAAGTAGCGAGCACCAGAAGGGCAGTTAAAGCTGGTACGGTGGCAAGTGCAGTAGTTACCCCGTCGCAGCCACCGCACAGACAGGCCCGTAGAGCCCCTAGAATCCTTGAGGTGCTGGCAAACCCTGATTGGCAGTCACCAACTTCAGCCGCACCATTAGTTCCCCCTTTCACCGCCCAGTCTGGAGTTCGGGTTGAGACGGCTCATATCGGTTCGGCCCTGGGATTTTTTGAGCTGTTCTTGACTGCGGAGTAGGGATGAGCGAACCCGAACTGTATAGTTCGGGTAGGTACCGAATTTTGGGGTGTCCGTGACACGGACCCGAACCCGAACATTTTCGTAAAAGTCCGGGTTCGGGTTCGGTGTTCGGCGCTTTCTTGGCGCTTTTTGAAAGGCTGCAAAGCAGCCAATCAACAAGCGTCATACTACTTGGCCCAAGAGGCCATCACAGCCATGCCTACTATTGGCATGGCTGTGATTGGCCAGTGCACCATGTGACCCAGCCTCTATTTAAGCTGGAGTCACGTAGCGCCGCACGTCACTCTGCTATGATCAGTATAGGGAGAGGTTGCAGCTGCGACGTTAGGGCGAGATTAGGCAGATTAACTCCTCCAAAAAAACTTCATTCTGTGATCGATCTGCAGCTGTGGATCATTGAAGTGCTATTATTGACTTGCTCACTTTTTTGAGGCTGCCCAGAACGTTTTTAGATCACTTTTTTTCTGGGGTGATCGGCGGCCATTTTGTGACTTGTGGTGCGCCAGCACGAGCTATCACGAAGTGTATTTAACCATCGATAGTGTGGTTATTTTGTGCTATATCCTACATCAGCTGCAGGCTGAGCCTGTGTCACCGAAGTGCATTTACCATCAACAGTCTGGTTATTTTTTGGCCATATACTACATCAGCTGCAGGCTGAGCCTGTTTCACCCAAGTGCATTTAACAATCAACAGTCTGATTATTTTTTGGCCATATACTACATCAGCTGCAGGTTGAGCCTGTGTCACCGAAGTGCATTTAACCATCAACAGTCTGGTTATTTTTTGGCCATATATTACATCAGGGGCAAGTTGAGCCTGTCACCCAGCGCCTAAAAAATAGACCTGACATTTCTATTCAACCAAATCTGCACAGTTTTAGCTGGTCAAGTTATTTGTAGTGACCGTCAAAGCAGACTTTTTGTTCTGGGTTGAAAAAGCATTCCCAAATTTGCCATTCTGAAAATAACTAGTTTGTGGTATTTCAGGCCTACTTGAAATCTATCCCAAAAAGAAAATCTTACATTGAAGTTATTAATAGTATCATTCAGAAAAACCTAAGACACACGCTAGCGTGCTGATAGAAGTGTCATTCTGTGATTAAACCTATAACTGTCACACAGCGCAAAAAAAAACAGGTCTCACATCTCTATTCAACCAAATCTGCACAGTTTTAGCTGGTCAAGTTATTTGTAGTGACCGTCAAAGCAGACTTTTTGTTCTGGGTTAAAAAAGCATTCCCAAATTTGCCATTCTGAAAATAACTAGTTTGTGGTATTTCAGGCCTACTTGAAATCTATCCCAAAAAGAAAATCTTACATTGAAGTTATTGATAGTATCATTCAGAAAAACCTAAGACACACGCTAGCGTGCTGATAGAAGTGTCATTCTGTGATTAAACCTATAACTGTCACACAGCGCAAAAAAAAACAGGTCTCACATCTCTATTCAACCAAATCTGCACAGTTTTAGCTGGTCAAGTTATTTGTAGTGACCGTCAAAGCAGACTTTTTGTTCTGGGTTGAAAAAGCATTCCCAAATTTGCCATTCTGAAAATAACTAGTTTGTGGTATTTCAGGCCTACTTGAAATCTATCCCAAAAAGAAAATCTTACATTGAAGTTATTGATAGTATCATTCAGAAAAACCTAAGACACACGCTAGCGTGCTGATAGAAGTGTCATTCTGTGATTAAACCTATAACTGTCACACAGCGCAAAAAAAAACAGGTCTCACATCTCTATTCAACCAAATCTGCACAGTTTTAGCTGGTCAAGTTATTTGTAGTGACCGTCAAAGCAGACTTTTTGTTCTGGGTTGAGAAAGCATTCCCAAATTTGCCATTCTGAAAATAACTAGTTTGTGGTATTTCAGGCCTACTTGAAATCTATCCCAAAAAGAAAATCTTACATTGAAGTTATTGATAGTATCATTCAGAAAAACCTAAGACACACGCTAGCGTTCTGATAGAAGTGTCATTCTGTGATTAAACCTATAACTGTCACACAGCACAAAAAAAACCAGGTCTCACATCTTTATTCAACCAAATCTGCACAGTTTTAGCTGGTCAAGTTATTTGTAGTGACCGTCAAAGCAGACTTTTTGTTCTGGGTTGAAAAAGCATTCCCAAATTTGCCATTCTGAAAATAACTAGTTTGTGGTATTTCAGGCCTACTTGAAATCTATCCCAAAAAGAAAATCTTACATTGAAGTTATTGATAGTATCATTCAGAAAAACCTAAGACACACGCTAGCGTGCTGATAGAAGTGTCATTCTGTGATTAAACCTATAACTGTCACACAGCGCAAAAAAAAACAGGTCTCACATCTCTATTCAACCAAATCTGCACAGTTTTAGCTGGTCAAGTTATTTGTAGTGACCGTCAAAGCAGACTTTTTGTTCTGGGTTGAAAAAGCATTCCCAAATTTGCCATTCTGAAAATAACTAGTTTGTGGTATTTCAGGCCTATTTGAAATCTATCCCAAAAAGAAAATCTTACATTGAAGTTATTGATAGTATCATTCAGAAAAACCTAAGACACACGCTAGCGTGCTGATAGAAGTGTCATTCTGTGATTAAACCTATAACTGTCACACAGCGCAAAAAAAAACAGGTCTCACATCTCTATTCAACCAAATCTGCACAGTTTTAGCTGGTCAAGTTATTTGTAGTGACCGTCAAAGCAGACTTTTTGTTCTGGGTTGAAAAAGCATTCCCAAATTTGCCATTCTGAAAATAACTAGTTTGTGGTATTTCAGGCCTACTTGAAATCTATCCCAAAAAGAAAATCTTACATTGAAGTTATTGATAGTATCATTCAAAAAAACCTAAGACACACGCTAGCGTGCTGATAGAAGTGTCATTCTGTGATTAAACCTATAACTGTCACACAGCGCAAAAAAAAAACAGGTCTCATATCTCTATTCAACCAAATCTGCACAGTTTTAGCTGGTCAAGTTATTTGTAGTGACCGTCAAAGCAGACTTTTTGTTCTGGGTTGAAAAAGCATTCCCAAATTTGCCATTCTCAAAATTGTGGTGAACGGGAACAATGAGGAAAACATCTAATAAGGGACGCGGACGTGTACATGGTCGTGGTGGTGTTAGTGGACCCTCTGGTGCTGGGAGAGGACGTGGCCGTTCTGCCACAGCCACACGTCCTAGTGAACCAACTACCTCAGGTCCCAGTAGCCAGCAGAATTTACAGCGATATTTGGTGGGGCCCAATGCCGTTCTAAGGATGGTAAGGCCTGAGCAGGTACAGGCATTAGTCAATTGGGTGGCCGACAGTGGATCCAGCACGTTCACATTATCTCCCACCCAGTCTTCTGCAGAAAGCGCACAGATGGCGCATGAAAACCAAGCCCATCGGTCTGTCACATCACCCCCATGCATATCAGGGAAACTGTCTGAGCCTCAAGTTATGCAGCAGTCTCTTATGCTGTTTGAAGACTCTGCTGCCAGGGTTTCCCAAGGGCATCCACCTAGCCCTTCCCCAGGGGTGGAAGAGATAGAATGCACTAAAGCACAACCACTTATTTTTCCTGATGATGAGGACATGGGAATACCACCTCAGCACGTCTCTAATGATGACGAAACACAGGTGCCAACTGCTGCGTCTTTCTGCAGTGTGCAGACTGAACAGGAGGTCAGGGATCAAGACTGGGTGGAAGACGATGCAGGGGACGATGAGGTCCTAGACCCCACATGGAATGAAGGTCGTGCCACTGACTTTCACAGTTCGGAGGAAGAGGCAGTGGTGAGACCGAGCCAACAGCGTAGCAAAAGAGGGAGCAGTGGGACAAATCAGAACACCCGCCGCCAAGAGACTCCGCCTGCTACTGACCGCCGCCATCTGGGACCGAGCACCCCAAAGGCAGCTTCAAGGAGTTCCCTGGCATGGCACTTCTTTAAACAATGTGCTGACGACAAGACCCGAGTGGTTTGCACGCTGTGCCATCAGAGCCTGAAGCGAGGCATTAACGTTCTGAACCTTAGCACAACCTGCATGACCAGGCACCTGCATGCAAAGCATGAACTGCAGTGGAGTAAACACCTTAAAAACAAGGAAGTCACTCAGGCTCCCCCTGCTACATCTTCTGCTGCTGCCGCCTCGGCCTCTTCTGCTGCTGCTGCCGCCGCCTCGGCCTCTTCCTCCGCCTCTGGAGGAACGTTGGCACCTGCCGCCCAGCAAACATGGGATGTACCACCAACACCACCACCTGCGTCACCAAGCATCTCAACCATGTCACACGGCAGCGTTCAGCTCTCCATCTCACAAACATTTGAGAGAAAGCGTAAATTCTCACCTAGCCACCCTCGATCCCTGGCCCTGAATGCCAGCATTTCTAAACTACTGGCCTATGAAATGCTGTCATTTAGGCTGGTGGACACACACAGCTTCAAACAGCTCATGTCACTTGCTATCCCACAGTATGTTGTTCCCAGCCGCCACTACTTCTCTAAGAGAGCCGTGCCTTCCCTGCACAAACAAGTGTCCGATAAAATCAAGTGTGCACTGCGCAACGCCATCTGTGGCAAGGTCCACCTAACCACAGATACGTGGACCAGTAAGCACGGCCAGGGACGCTATATCTCCCTAACTGCACACTGGGTAAATGTAGTGGCGGCTGGGCCCCAGGCGGAGAGCTATTTGGCGCACGTCCTTCCGCCGCCAAGGATCGCAGGGAAACATTCTTTGCCTCCTGTCTCCTCCTCCTCCTACTCAGCTTCCTCCTCCTCTTCTTCCACCTGCTCATCCAGTCAGCCACACACCTTCACCACCAACTTCAGCACAGCACGGAGTAAATGTCAGCAGGCCATTCTGAAACTCATATGTTTGGGGGACACGCCCCACACCGCACAGGAGTTGTGGCGGGGTATAGAACAACAGACCGACGAGTGGTTGCTGCCGGTGAGCCTCAAGCCCGGCCTGGTGGTGTGCGATAATGGGCGAAATCTCGTTGCAGCTCTGGGACTAGCCGGTTTGACGCACATCCCTTGCCTGGCGCATGTGCTGAATTTGGTGGTGCAGAAGTTCATTCGCAACTACCCCGACATGTCAGAGCTGCTGCATAAAGTGCGGGCCGTCTGTTCGCGCTTCCGGCGTTCACACCCTGCCGCTGCTCGCCTGTCTGCGCTACAGCGTAACTTCGGCCTTCCCGCTCACCGCCTCATATGCGACGTGCCCACCAGGTGGAACTCCACCTTGCATATGCTGGACAGACTGTGCGAGCAGCAGCAGGCCATAGTGGAGTTTCAGCTGCAGCACGCACGGGTCAGTCGCACTGCGGATCAGACCCACTTCACCACCAATGACTGGGCCTCCATGCGAGACCTGTGTGCCCTGTTGCGCTGTTTCGAGTACTCCACCAACATGGCCAGTGGCGATGACGCCGTTATCAGCGTTACAATACCACTTCTATGTCTCCTTGAGAAAACACTTAGGGCGATGATGGAAGAGGAGGTGGCCCAGGAGGAAGAGGAGGAAGAGGGGTCATTTTTAGCACTTTCAGGCCAGTCTCTTCAAAGTGACTCAGAGGGAGGTTTTTTGCAACATCAGAGGCCAGGAACAAATGTGGCCAGACAGGGCCCACTACTGGAGGACGAGGAGGACGAGGATGAGGAGGAGGTGGAGGAGGATGAGGATGAAGCATGTTCACAGCGGGGTGGCACCCAAAGCAGCTCGGGCCCATCACTGGTGCATGGCTGGGGGGAAACACAGGACGATGACGATACGCCTCCCACAGAGGACAGCTTGTCCTTACCTCTGGGCAGCCTGGCACACATGAGCGACTACATGCTGCAGTGCCTGCGCAACGACAGCAGAGTTGCCCACATTTTAACGTGTGCAGACTACTGGGTTGCCACCCTGCTGGATCCCCGGTACAAAGACAATGTGCCCACCTTACTTCCTACACTGGAGCGTGATAGGAAGATGCGCGAGTATAAGCGCACGTTGGTAGACGCGCTACTGAGAGCATTCCCAAATGTCACAGGGGAACCAGTGGAAGCCCAAGGCGAAGGCAGAGGAGGAGCAAGAGGTCGCCAACGCAGCTGTGTCACGGCCAGCTCCTCTGAGGGCAGGGTTAGCATGGCAGAGATGTGGAAAAGTTTTGTCACCACGCCACAGCTAACTGCACCACCTCCTGATACGGAACGTGTTAGCAGGAGGCACCATTTCACTAACATGGTGGAACAGTACCTGTGCACACCCCTCCACGTACTGACTGATGGTTCGGCCCCATTCAACTTCTGGGTCTCCAAATTGTCCACGTGGCCAGAGCTAGCCTTTTATGCCTTGGAGGTGCTGGCCTGCCCGGCGGCCAGCGTTTTGTCTGAACGTGTATTCAGCACGGCAGGGGGCGTCATTACAGACAAACGCAGCCGCCTGTCTACAGCCAATGTGGACAAGCTGACGTTCATAAAAATGAACCAGGCATGGATCCCACAGGACCTGTCCATCCCTTGTGCAGATTAGATATTAACTACCTCCCCTTAACAATATATTATTCTACTCCAGGGCACTTCCTCATTCAATACTATTTTTAATTTCATTTTACCATTATATTGTGGGGCAACCCAAAGTTGAATGAACCTCTCCTCTGTCTGGGTGCCGGGGCCTAAATGTGTGACAGTGGCCTGTTCCAGTGGTGGGTGACGTGAAGCCTGATTCTCTGCTATGACATGAATACAGATTCTGCGCTGACATAAGGCCAGATTCTCTGTTACGGGACCTCTCTCCTCTGCCTGGGTGCCTAGGCCTAAATGTGTGACAGTGGCCTGTTCCAGTGGTGGCTGACGTGAAGCCTGATTCTCTGCTATGACATGAAGACAGATTCTGCGCTGACATAAGGCCAGATTCTCTGTTACGGGACCGCTCTCCTCTGTCTGGGTGCCGGGGCCTAAATGTGTGACAGTGGCCTGTTCCAGTGGTGGGTGACGTGAAGCCTGATTCTCTGCTATGACATGAATACAGATTCTGCGCTGACATAAGGCCAGATTCTCTGTTACGGGACCTCTCTCCTCTGCCTGGGTGCCTGGGCCTAAATGTGTGACAGTGGCCTGTTCCAGTGGTGGCTGACGTGAAGCCTGATTCTCTGCTATGACATGAAGACAGATTCTGCGCTGACATAAGGCCATATTCTCTGTTACGGGACCGCTCTCCTCTGTCTGGGTGCCGGGGCCTTAATGTGTGACAGTGGCCTGTTCCAGTGGTGGGTGACGTGAAGCCTGATTCTCTGCTATGACATGAATACAGATTCTGCGCTGACATAAGGCCAGATTCTCTGTTACGGGACCTCTCTCCTCTGCCTGGGTGCCTGGGCCTAAATGTGTGACAGTGGCCTGTTCCAGTGGTGGGTGACGTGAAGCCTGATTCTCTGCTATGACATGAAGACTGATTCTGCGCTGACATGAAGCCAGATTCTCTGCTATGGCATGAAGAGACTGATTCTCTGCTGACATGAAGCCAGATTCTTTGCTATGGCATGAAGAGACTCATTCTCTGCTGACGTGAAGCCAGATTCTCTGCTATAGGACCTCTGTCCAATTGTTATTGGTTCATTTTTTTTTTTTAATTTTAATTTTAATTCATTTCCCTATCCACATTTGTTTGCAGGGGATTTACCTACATGTTGCTGCCTTTTGCAGCCCTCTAGCTCTTTCCTGGGCTGTTTTACAGCCTTTATAGTGCCCAAAAGTTCGGGTCCCCATTGACTTCAATGGGGTTCGGGTTCGGGACGAAGTTCGGGTCGGGTTCGGATCCCGAACCCGAACATTTCCGGGAAGTTCGGCCGAACTTCTTGAACCCGAACATCCAGGTGTTCGCTCAACTCTACTGCGGAGCTCTTGGACTTAGTCGTGGCAGAAACAAACCGGTATGCCACACAATTTATAACCGCAAACCCGGGAAGCTTTTATGCCCAGCCTTTCCGGTGGAAACCAGTCCAAGTTTCCGAAATAAAAAATTTTCTGGGCCTTCTCCTCAACATGGGTCTAACTAAAAAGCATGAATTGCGGTCATATTGGTCCACGAACCCAATTCATCACATGCCCATGCTCTCTGCTGCTATGTCCAGGACACGATTTGAGACCATCCTGTGTTTTCTGCATTATAGCGACAACACCCCCTCCGTCCCAGAGGCCACCCAGCTTTTGACCGGCTCCACAAAATTCGGCCCCTCATAGACCATTTCAACCAGAAATTTGCAGATTTGTATACCCCCGAGCAAAACATCTGCATAGACGAGTCCCTAATACATTTTACCGGGCGCCTTGGCTTCAAACAATACATCCCAAGCAAGCGTGCCCGGTATGGGGTCAAATTGTATAAGCTCTGTGAAAGGGCCACAGGCTATACCCACAAATTTCGTGTCTATGAGGGAAAAGATCAGACCCTGGAGCCGGTCGGTTGCCCTGACTACCTGGGGAGCAGTGGGTGTCACCCTTATTCGGCAAGGGGTACCATCTTTATGTGGACAATTTCTACACAAGTGTGGCCCTCTTTAGGCATTTGTCTCTAGAACGGATTTGCGCCTGTGGCACCGTGCGACCTAGTCGCCGGGGCTTCCCCCAACGGCTCGTTACCACCCGTCTTGCAAGGGGGGAGAGGGCTGCCTTGTGTAACGAAGAACTGCTCGCGGTGAAATGGAGAGACAAGCGTGACGTTTACATGCTCTCCTCCATTCACGCAGACACGACAATCCAAATTGAGCGAGCAACCCGTGTCATTGAAAAGCCCCTCTGTGTCCACGACTATAATGCGCTCATGGGAGGGGTGGACTTCAATGACCAGATGTTGTCTCCGTATTTAGTTTCCCGCAGAACCAGACGCTGGTATAAGAAGGTGTCTGTATATTTAATTCAATTGGCGCTGTACAATAGTTTTGTTCTCTACAGTAAGGCTGGGAGAACACGATCCTTCCTCAAATTCCAGGAAGAGATCATCGAGAACCTCCTTTACCCAGGAGGTTCCGTGGCCCCATCCACCAGTGTAGTTAGCCGTCTACACGAGCGACATTTCCCCAATGTCGTTGCTGGTACCTCAACCCAACCGTCACCCCGAAAAAGATGTCGTGTCTGTAGCAGGAGTGGAATAAGGCGTGACACCCGCTATTTCTGTCCTGACTGTCCTGACCACCCTGCCCTATGCTTAGGAGAGTGTTTCCGGAAGTACCACACACAGGTACACCTAGCATAGGGATCACATCTCACCAGGACAGGCACACAGGGCTATTAGGGCCCATTCACTCACAGCTGCTGCAAACGTCTCCTTTCACATGGGACAAAGTGCATAACGTACTTCGCCACATCTTTGGGCGATTTGCGCTTTGCACATTAACCCATGGGGAAGTAGAGGTTTGTTCTATAAAGGTAAAAAAAAAAAAAAAAACACCAGTAAGCAAAAAGGTTAATGTTCAGTTCAAAAAGTTTATATGTTCTCTTCCAAAGTTAATAAAATTATTGTGTTGCGGCCTGGTTTTTTCTTTTTTTTTTTTTTTTACCTTCCAGGTGGACCAACCGATCGACTAGCTGCAGCACTGATGTGCATTCTGACAGAAGCATTGCGCTGCTGTCAGATTACACGCAAGTCGGTGTATGCGGCGCTGCAAGACGAGATTTCTCCTCTGCAGTAAAAGATATGTTTGCCGAGGCATATGAGCTGAGGAGGTGGCGGTGTTCCTATGCTTTGGCAAACACTTTGTATATTAAAAAAAAAAAAAAAAAAATCCCGGCAATGATTTATTCATCCATATCGATTGATGTGAATGGAGAAATCTGGTTTGCCAGGGCATACGAGCTAAGTGGGTATGGATGTTGGGCGGAGCTCCTATGTCCTGGCAGACGCCTTTCCCCTCCTTTTTTTTTTTGGCAGAGATTTTTTCATCCACATTGATCGATGCGAATGAAGAAATCTGTGCCGTTCATTTTTTTCTTTCAGCCCAGAGGCTGAACGGAAAAAAAAAATCTCATTACCCGTATGCTCAATATAAGGAGAATAGCAGAAACTCCTAATGCTGGCCATACATGTAATGATTGCGGAGACCCTCAAATGCCAGGGCAGTACAAACACCCCACAAATAACACCATTTTGGAAAGAAGACACCCCAAGGTATTCGCTGAGGGGCATATTGAGTCCATGAAAGATTGAAATTTTTGTCCCAAGTTAGCGGAAAGGGAGACTTTGTGAGAAAAAAATCAAAAAAATCAATTTCCGCTAACTTGTGCCAAAAATTTTTATTTTCTATGAACTCGCCATGCCCCTCATTGAATACCTTGGGGTGTCTTCTTTCCAAAATGGGGTCACATGTGGGGTATTTATACTGCCCATGCATTTTAGGGGCCCCAAAGCGTGAGAAGAAGTCTAGTATCCAAATGTCTAAAAATGCCCTCCTAAAAGGAATTTGGGAACCTTTGCCCACCTAGGCTGCAAAAAAGTGTCACACATGTGGTATCTCCGTATTCAGGAGAAGTTGGGGAATGTGTTTTGGGGTGTCATTTTACATATACCCATGCTGGGTGAGATAAATATCTTGGTCAAATGCCAAATTTGTATAAAAAAATGGGAAAAGTTGTCTTTTGCCAAGATATTTCTCTCACCCAGCATGGGTATATGTAAAATGACACCCCAAAACACATTCCCCAACTTCTCCTGAATACGGAGATACCACATGTGTGACACTTTTTTGCAGCCTAGGTGGGCAAAGGGGCCCACATTCCAAAGAGCACCTTTCGGATTTCACAGGTCATTTACCTACTTACCACACATTAGGGCCCCTGGAAAATGCCAGGGCAGTATAACTACCCCACAAGTGACCACATTTTGGAAAGAAGACACCCCAAGGTATTCCGTGAGGGGCATGGCAAGTTCCTAGCATTTTTTATTTTTTGTCACAAGTTAGTGGAAAATGATTATTGTATGAAAAAAAAAAAAAAATCATCATTTTCCACTAACTTGTGACAAAAAATAAAAAATTCTAGGAACTTGCCATGCCCCTCACGGAATACCTTGGGGTGTCTTCTTTCCAAAATGGGGTCACTTGTGGGGTAGTTATACTGCCCTGGCATTTTCCAGGGGCCCTAATGTGTGGTAAGTAGGTAAATGACCTGTGAAATCCGAAAGGTGCTCTTTGGAATGTGGGCCCCTTTGCCCACCTAGGCTGCAAAAAAGTGTCACACATGTGGTATCTCCGTATTCAGGAGAAGTTGGGGAATGTGTTTTGGGGTGTCATTTTACATATACCCATGCTGGGTGAGAGTAATATCTTGGCAAAAGACAACTTTTCCCATTTTTTTATACAAAGTTGGCATTTGACCAAGATATTTCTCTCACCCAGCATGGGTATATGTAAAATGACACCCCAAAACACATTGCCCAACTTCTCCTTTCTCCTAAATACGGAGATACCAGATGTGTGACACTTTTTTGCAGCCTAGGTGGGCAAAGGGGCCCATATTCCAAAGAGCACCTTTCGGATTTCACTGGTCATTTTTTACAGAATTTGATTTCAAACTCCTTACCACACATTTGGGCCCCTAGAATGCCAGGGCAGTCTAACTACCCCACAAGTGACCCCATTTTGGAAAGAAGACACCCCAAGGTATTCGCTGATGGGCATAGTGAGTTCATGGAAGTTTTTATTTTTTGTCACAAGTTAGTGGAATATGAGACTTTGTATGAAAAAAAAAGTCTCATATTCCACTAACTTGTGACAAAAAATAAAAACTTCCATGAACTCACTATGCCCATCAGCGAATACCTTGGGGTGTCTTCTTTCCAAAATGGGGTCACTTGTGGGGTAGTTATACTGCCCTGGCATTCTAGGGGCCCAAATGTGTGGTAAGGAGTTTGAAATCAAATTCTGTAAAAAATGACCAGTGAAATCCGAAAGGTGCTCTTTGGAATATGGGCCCCTTTGCCCACCTAGGCTGCAAAAAAGTGTCACACATCTGGTATCTCTGTATTCAGGAGAAGTTGGGCAATGTGTTTTGGGGTGTCATTTTACATATACCCATGCTGGGTGAGAGAAATATCTTGGCAAAAGACAATTTTTCCCATTTTTTTTATACAAAGTTGGCATTTGACCAAGATATTTATCTCACCCAGCATGGGTATATGTAAAATGACACCCCAAAACACATTCCCCAACTTCTCCTGAATATGGAGATACCACATGTGTGACACTTTTTTTCAGCCTAGGTGGGCAAAGGGGCCCACATTCCAACGAGCACCTTTCGGATTTCACTGGCCATTTTTTACAGAATTTGATTTCAAACTCCTTACCACACATTTGGGCCCCTAGAATGCCAGGGCAGTATAACTACCCCACAAGTGACCCCATTTTGGAAAGAAGACACCCGAAGGTATTCCGTGAGGGGCATGGCAAGTTCCTAGAATTTTTTATTTTTTGTCACAAGTTAGTGGAAAATGATGATTTTTTTTTTTTTCTTACAAAGTCTCATATTCCAATAACTTGTGACAAAAAATAAAAACTTCCATGAACTCACTATGCCCATCAGCGAATACCTTGGGGTGTCTTCTTTCCAAAATGGGGTCACTTGTGGGGTAGTTATACTGCCCTGGCATTCTAGGGGCCCAAATGTGTGGTAAGGAGTTTGAAATCAAATTCTGTAAAAAATGACCAGTGAAATCCGAAAGGTGCTCTTTGGAATATGGGCCCCTTTGCCCACCTAGGCTGCAAAAAAGTGTCACACATGTGGTATCTCCATATTCAGGAGAAGTTGGGGAATGTGTTTTGGGGTGTCATTTTACATATACCCATGCTGGGTGAGAGAAATATCTTGGCAAAAGACAACTTTTCCCATTTTTTTATACAAAGTTGGCATTTGACCAAGATATTTATCTCACCCAGCATGGGTATATGTAAAAAAACACCCCAAAACACATTCCCCAACTTCTCCTGAATACGGAGATACCAGATGTATGACACTTTTTTGCAGCCTAGGTGGGCAAAGGGGCCCACATTCCAAAGAGCACCTTTCGGATTTCACCGGCCATTTATTACAGAATTTGATTTCAAACTCCTTACCACACATTTGGGCCCCTAGAATGCCAGGGCAGTATAACTACCCCATAAGTGACCCCATTTTGGAAAGAAGACACCCCAACGTATTCCGTGAGGGGCATGGCAAGTTCCTAGAATTTTTTATTTTTTGTCACAAGTTAGTGGAAAATGATGATTTCTTTTTTTTTTTTTTTTTTTCTTACAAAGTCTCATATTCCACTAACTTGTGACAAAAAATAAAAACTTCCATGAACTCACTATGCCCATCAGCGAATACCTTGGGGTGTCTTCTTTCCAAAATGGGGTCACTTGTGGGGTAGTTAGACTGCCCTGGCATTCTAGGGGCCCAAATGTGTGGTAAGGAGTTTGAAATCAAATTCTGTAAAAAATGACCAGTGAAATCCGAAAGCTGCTCTTTGGAATATGGGCCCCTTTGCCCACCTAGGCTGCAAAAAAGTGTCACACATCTGGTATCTCCGTATTCAGGAGATGTTGGGCAATGTGTTTTGGGGTGTCACTTTACATATACGCATGCTGGGTGAGAGAAATATCTTGGCAAAAGACAACTTTTCCCATTTTTTTATACAAAGTTGGCATTTGACCAAGATATTTATCTCACCCAGCATGGGTATATGTAAAATGACACCCCAAAACACATTCCCCAACTTCTTCTGAATACGGAGATACCACATGTGTGACACTTTTTTGCAGCCTAGGTGGGTAAAGGGGCCCACATTCCAAAGAGCACCTTTCGGATTTCACCGGCCATTTATTACAGAATTTGATTTCAAACTCCTTACCACACATTTGGGCCCCTAGAATGCCAGGGCAGTATAACTACCCCACAAGTGACCCCATTTTGAAAAGAAGAGACCCCAAGGTATTCGCTGATGGGCATAGTGAGTTCATAGAACTTTTTATTTTTTGTCACAAGTTAGTGGAATATGAGACTTTTTCTAAGAAAAAAATAAATATAAAAAAATCATCATTTTCCGCTAACTTGTGACAAAAAATAAAAAGTTCTATGAACTCACTATGCCCATCAGAGAATACCTTAGGGTGTCTACTTTCCGAAATGGGGTAATTTGTGGGGTGTTTGTACTGTCTGGGCATTGTAGAACCTCAGGAAACATGACATGTGCTCAGAAAGTCAGAGCTGCTTCAAAAAGCGGAAATTCACATTTTTGTACCATAGTTTGTAAACGCTATAACTTTTACCCAAACCATTTTTTTTTTACCCAAACATTTTATTTTTATCAAAGACATGTAGAACAATACATTTAGAGCAAAATTTATATATGGATCTCGGTTTTTTTTGCAAAATTTTCCAACTGAAAGTGAAAAATGTCATTTTTTTGCAAAAAAATCGTTAAATTTCGATTAATAACAAAAAAAGTACAAATATCAGCAGCAATGAAATTCATTTGGGTGGTAAGTTGCATGACTGAGCAATAAACGGTGAAAGTAGTGTAGGTCAGAAGTGTAAAAAGTGGCCTGGTCTTTCAGGGTGTTTAAGCTATGGGGGCTGAGGTGGTTAAAATGGAAAATTTGCCAAAAGATTGAAATTCTTAAATTTCATCTCCATTTGCCAATAACTCTTGTGGAACACCTAAAAGGTTAACGACGTTTGTAAAATCAGTTTTGAATACCTTGAGGGGTGTAGTTTCTTAGATGGGGTCACTTTTATGGAGTTTCTACTCTAGGGGTGCATTAGGGGGGCTTCAAATGGGACCTGGTGTCAAAAAAACAGTCCAGCAAAACCTGCCTTCTAAAGACCGTATGGCATTCCTTTCCTTCTGCGCCCTGCCGTGTGCCAGTACAGCGGTTTACGACCACATATGGGGTGTTTCTGTAAACTACAGAATCAGGGCCATAAATATTGTTTAATTTGGCTGTTAACCCTTGCTTTGTAACTGGAAAAAAAATATTAAAATGGAAAATCTGCCAAAAAAGTGAAATCTTGAAAATGTATCTCTATTTTCCATTAATTCTTGTGGAACACCTAAAGGGTTAACGATGTTTGTAAAATCAGTTTTGAATACCTTGAGGGGTGTAGTTTCTTAGATGGGGTCACTTTTATGGAGTTTATACTCTAGGGGTGCATCAGGGGGGCTTCAAATGGGACATGGTGTCAAAAAAAAATTCCAGCAAAACCTGCCTTCCAAAAACCGTATGGCATTCCTTTCCTTCTGCGCCCTGCCGTGTGCCCGTACAGCGGTTTACGACCACATATGGGGTGTTTCTGTAAACTACAGAATCAGGGCCATAAATATTGAGTTTGGTTTGGCTGTTAACCCTTGCTTTGTAACTGGAAAAAAAAATATTAAAATGGAAAATCTGCCAAAAAAGTGAAATTTTGAAATTGTATCTCTATTTTCCATTAATTCTTGTGGAACACCTAAAGGGTTAACAACGTTTGTAAAATCAGTTTTGAATACCTTGAGGGGTGTAGTTTCTAGAATGGGTTGGTTTCTATTATGTAAGCCTCGCAAAGTCACTTCAGACCTGAACTGGTCCCTAAAAATTGGGTTTTTGAAAATTTCTGAAAAATTTCAAGATTTGCTTCTAAACTTCTAAGCCTTCTAACATCCCTAAAAAATAAAATATCATTCACAAAATGATCCAAACATGAAGTAGACATATGGGGAATGTAAAGTAATAACTATTTTTGGAGGTATTACTATGTATTATAAAAGTAGAGATATTGAAACTTGGAAATTTGCAATTTTAAAAAAATTTTTGGTAAATTTGGTATTTTTTTTATAAATAAAAATGATTTTTTTTAACTTCATTTTACCAGTGTCATGAAGTACAATATGTGACGAAGAAACAATCTCAGAATGGCCTGGATAATTCAAAGCGTTTTAAAGTTATCAGCACTTAAAGTGACATTGGTCAGATTTGCAAAAAATGGCCAAGTCCTTAAGGTGAAATAGGGGTTAAGGACCAGTTCAGTTATGAAGTGCCTTTTGTGGGGCTTACATAGTAGAAACCACCCATAAATGACCCAATTTTATAAACTACACCCTTCAAGTTATTCAAAACAGATTTTACTAAATTTGTTAACCCTTTAGGTGTTCCAGAAAAATGAAAGGGAAATGGAGGTGAAGTTTCAAAATTTCAATTTTTTTTGCAGATTTTCCATTTTAGTCAATTTTTTCCTGTAACACAGCAAGGTTTAACAGCCAAATAAAACTCAATATTTATTACCCTTATTCTGCAGTTTACAGAAACACCCCATATGTGGTCGTAAACTGCTGTATCGGTACACGGCAGGGTGCAGAGGGAAAGGAGCACTATATGGGTTTTGGAGGGCAGATTTCACTGGGATAATTTTAGGTTGCCATTTCACATTTGAAGACCCCCTTATGCACCCCTAGATTAGAAACTACCAAAAAGTCACCCCATTTTGTAAACTACAGGATGAGGTGACAGTTTTATTGGTGCTATTTTGGGGTACATATGATTTTCATTGCTCAATATTATGCTTTTTTGAGGCAAGTTAAACAAAAAATGGCCGTTGCGGCACAATTTTTATTTTTTGTTTTTTTACGGAGTTCTCCTGACAGGATAGATCATGTGTTGCTTTTGTAGAGCAGGTTGATATGGACGCGACAGTACCAAATATATGTATTTTTTTGTTGTTTCAGCTTTACATAATAAAGCATTTTTGAATGTCTTCGTTTTCTGAAAGCTACATTTCTTTTTTTTTTGCAGGAAGAGCTGACATTTTTATTGGTACCATTTTTGGGTACATATGATTTTTTGATACTTCAATATGACACTTTTTTGGGGCAAGGTGACCAAAAAATAGCACACAGAGCAGGATTTGTGGAGGCAGGTATATCGCAGCCCTCAATCATTATTTTGTGGAAGCAATTATCTCGCAGGCCTCAATCAATATTTGGTGGAAGCAGGCATATCAATCCCCTTAATCAGTATTATGTATAAGCAGGTATATCGCAGGCCTCAATCAATATTTGGTGGACACAGGTATATCAAACCCCTTAATCAGTATTTTGTGAAGGCAGGTATATCGCAGCCCTCAATCAGTATTTTGTGGAAGCAGGTATATAGAACACCTGAATTAATATTAGTTGGAAGCAGGTATATCGCAGCCCTGAATCAGTATTTTGTGGAAGCAGGTATCTCGTAGGCCTCAATCAAAATTTAATGGAAGCAGGTATATCAATCCACTTAATCAGTATTTTGTGGAAGCAGGTATATCACAGCCCTCAATCACTATTTTGTGGAAGCAGGCGAATCGCAGGCCTCAATCAATATGTGGTGGAAGCAGGTATTTCAAACCCCTTAATTAGTATTTTGTGGAAGCAGATGTATCACACCCCTCAATTAATATTTGGTGGAAGCAGGTATATCGCAGCCCTCAATCAGTATTTTGTGGAAGAAGTTATATCACACCCCTCAATCAGTTTTTTTGGGGGCAACAGTCATATCACACCCGTTGAAAATAGTTGTTCCAGAAGCGCTTGTCCCTCTATATAGCTGCGGCATCGCAACAGGATCGCACACAACTGCTTCACAATACAAATGCACTATATATTTTCTATGTTAGAAAGTATATTATAGGTATATCACACCCCTCAGTATATCACACCTATTGATAACACACATATACCAGTCTTTAAAAGGACTTTTGTGGCCCTATTAGCTAGCGTTTGGTGTCCCTAACAGCCTGTCCCTGCTCCACAAAGCAACCTCTCCCTACACTGGCAAAACACAGAATGTAAAATGGCTGCCATATCGGGTTCTGTGATAGGGTGGGGGTGTGTCCATGTGCTGAAACATCTCAATTGGCTGTCCTGTCCCACCTGATGGATGTGTCCTGGGTCAAAGTTTGGCGCAATTTAAAAAAATTATATGGTGCCGGTGGACATTGCCATATGTTCTCATGTTCGGCAAATCTCCAACGCGCTATGTTCGCTGCAAAACGACCGTTTGGCGAACCGCAAGGCCACCTCTATTCTCTAGTACCTTGTCCTTGCTCTATAGTGTAGCTGAGCCCACAGCATACAATACTTCTGTGGCTCTGGGAACAGAAAAGGACAAAGGCAGGTTGAGGACAGGTGAGGGTGCAGGGCCTACTCCAGGGCCATGCCAACTAAGTGTTGTGTCTGACGAACCCACTGACTCTTGGCTGGGGGTGTCTGATGTCTCTTGTGATGAAGTCAAAGATAGAGTCAACCACTCAAGAATAGCTGGGTTGCTGGTCGCGACACGACTGCTAGCTGAGACTGGGAGCTCAGGCCTCTCATAGTGACCCCTGCTGCCACGGCCCTTTACTCTGCTGCGACTTCTGCCTCCGCCAGAAACATTTAGGCCTCTGCCACATTTAGGCCTCTGCAAAAGCCATGGTCCACAGATAGCTTCCAAAGCATCAGCGGGATCTCATTGTTAAAAGGTATTAGTCAGGAGAAGGGTAAAAAATAGTTTCCAAGTCATTAGATATACCATGGAACACAGTGAAGACAGTCATCATCAAGTGGAGAAAATATGGCACAACAGTTACATTACCAAGAACTGGACGTCCCTCCAAAATTAATGAAAAGACAAGAAGAAAACTGGTCTGGGAGGCTGCCAAGAGGCCTACAGCAACATTAAAGGAGCTGCAGGAATATCTGGCAAGTACTGGCTGTGTGGTACATGTAACAACAATCTCCCATATTCTTCATATGTCTGGGCTATAGGGTAGAGTGGCAAGACAAAAGCCTTTTCTTACAAAGAAAAACATCCAAGCCAGGCTACATTTTGCAAAAAACACATCAGAAGTCTCCAAAAGCATGTGAGAAAAGGTGTTTTGGTCTGATGAAACCAAAGTTGAACAAAGATATGTTTGGTGCAAAAACAACACTGCACATCACCAAAAGAACACCATACCCACAGTGAAGCATGGTGGTGGCAGCATCATGCTTTGGGGCTGTTTTTCTTCCGTTGGAACTGGGGCCTTAGTTAAGCTAGAGGGAATTATGAACAGTTCCAAATACCAGTCAATATTGGCACAAAACCTTCATGCTTCTGCTAGAAAGATGAACATGAAGAGAAACTTCATCTTTCAGCATGACAACGACCCAAAGCATACATCCAAATCAACAAAGGAATGGCTTTACCAGAAGAAGATTAAAGTTTTGGAATGGCCCATCCAGAGCCCAGACCCGAATCCAATTGAAAATCTGTGGGGTGATCTGAAGAGGGCTGTGCACAGGAGATGCCCGCAACAGATTTGGAGTGTTTTTGCAAAGAAGAGTGGGCAAATCTTGCCAAGTCAAAATGTGCCATGCTGATAGACTCAAGACTGAGTGCTGTAATAAAATCAAAAGGTGCTTCAACAAAGTATTAGTTTAAGGGTGTGCACACTTATGCAACCATATTATTTTATTTTTATATTTTTTTCTTCCCTCTACCTAAAAGAATTCAGTTTGTTTAATTCAGTTGTACAGTTTATAGGACACTATTAAAAGGTGGAAAAATTTCTGAAATGATTTATCTTTGTCTAATTTTTTACAGCACAGAAACCTGACATTTTAACAGGGGTGTGTGGACTTTTTATATCCACTGTATATCTAGGGCAACCTAAAGATGGAGTTTAGAAGAAAATAAAACTCAAAGTTGCAGAAGTTAACGTGAGCAGTCAAATAACATGGTAACTTAGGAGAGGTAGCAGATTTAGGAGACCCCACCACTGTCCACTCAGGGGACAAAGTAGGTGGCTTTTTCTTGGAAGGGCTATCTGTCGCCTCTGCAGAATGGAGCAAGGAGAGTTTAGAGAGAAAGTTTGTTGATTCTTTGGGGGTCAACAGAACATGAGTTGAACCATTATGGTGTACAATGAGTTTGACTGGAAAACCCCATTTATAAGGGATCTTTTGCTCTCTCAAAATTTGTGTTGTTTTGTAAATTCTCTTCTTCTCGCCAGAGTGGCAGGAGAGAGGTCTGTAAATAGGAAAATTAGCTTGAAGCGATATGGAATATCCATTGCTTTTGCTGCTGCTTTCAAGAGGGCATCTTTGATATGATAGTAGCGAAGTCTTGCTATATTGTCTCTAGGAAAGAAAGCAAGGTTTTGGAATCCTGTGGACTCTATTTAAAAAACTGCATCTGAGGCAGTTGCAAAATACAGATCCACAAGATATTCTTGGAGTTAAGAATCTTGTACCGATTCCGTAATATTTCTAAATTGAATATTGTTCCTCCGTGACCTTTCCTCTAAATCTGCCAATTTAAGTTTTATGGCCACTATGTCATCTTCCGCTGTATTATGGGCATCAACCAAGTTGTTATGGGCCAAGGTAAATTCCTCAATTTTTTTCTTCTAAATGTGCGGTGCAGTCTCCTATGGCAACTATGTCAGACCTCAAAAGATTTCTTAAGATCTTATAACTGTTCTTTCACAGCCTCCATTGTGATAGGGATGGCTGACAGGCCCAAATCTGCCCTGCTAAAACCCTCTTGTATGGGGGAGGATGAGGAGGAGTTCTCCTTGGTAGGATTAGGTCACTTGCCTGGAGATTTGTCTGAGATGCTGCATGGAGAAAGGCCCGAGGGGAGATTTAGAAGAGCGGCTGCAGAGGAAGCTCCTCTATGCCTGCACGCTGCACTCTCCTGTTTACCAGTGCCATCTTGGATTTGTGCAGGGCCAAAAAATGTGGTAAGTTTCACCGGCGTATCTGTTTTTTATGCCCCTGGTCATCTTGGACATATCCTCTTCTTCTTTGGCACTTCAGAAAGTGGTTTCAAGGGGGGGGGGGGGGGGGGGCTAGCGCCGGTCTGAGATGGCCGCTTGATTCGGAGCTCCGTGACATAGTCCGTCCTCAGCATTAGCTATCTTCAGCTACACACCCCAAAATGGTTCAAATCGGGAACCCCAAAGCAGGAGAACACCAACAAGAACCACATTGCAGGAGGAGACATGGATACATTTATTAAAAAAGCGGCCTCCTCGTTTGCTGCCCGCAAATCCAAGATGGCACCGGCTCAGCCACACAAGGCCAGCACACAGGACAGATGGGAGGATTAAAACGACTTCCGATCACCAGGAGCTACCTGAAAAGTACGTTATGCAAAGCCTTAGAGCCCTTTCTGAGCGAAATCGCCGCCCTGCGCCAAGACATGAGGCAGGTGGGCGATTTAGTGGAAACGCTTGAAAACCACCAGGCCCAGATCCTGGAACACCAGAGGGCCACCACAAGCTCATTTAAAAAATGCAGTACTTACTTCAACGAGCTGCACAGCGCTCTTGAAGATTAAGAGAACAGGGGACGCCGGAACAACCTACGCCTCAGAGGGATTCCGGAGTCTGTTCTACCTGGCGACATCCCTGCGGCAATTATATCCCTGTGCTCCTCACTGCTTGGCCCAGATATTGCCATGGAGATCGTAATCTTTGCGGATTCTATACTGACAGGGAATGTCCCACAGGATTGGCGCATGGCAAATGTGGTGCCAATATTCAAAAAGGGTCCAAAAACAGAGCCTGGAAACTATAGGCCGGTAAGTTTAACATCTGTTGTGGGTAAACTGTTTGAAGGTTTTCTGAGAGATGCTATGTTAGAGCATCTTAACGGAAATAAGCAAATAACGCCATATCAGCATGGCTTCGTGAAGGATCGCTCATGTCAAACTAATTTAATTAGTTTCTATGAGGAGGTAAGTTCTAGACTTGACAGCGGTGAATCAATGGATGTCGTATATCTGGACTTCTCCAAAGCATTTGACACTGTACCACATAAAAGGTTAGTATATAAAATGAGAATGCTTGGACTGGGAGAAAACGTCTGTAAGTGGGTAAGTAACTGGCTCAATGATAGAAAACAGAGGCTGGTTATTAACGGTACATACTCAGATTGGGTCACTGTCACTAGTGGAGTACCTCAGGGGTCAGTATTGGGCCCTATTCTCTTCAATATATTTATTAATGATCTTGTAGAAGGCTTGCATAGTAAAATATCAATTTTCGCAGATGACACTAAACTGTGTAAAGTAATTAACACTAAGGAGGACAGTATACTACTACAGAGGGATCTGGATAGATTGGATGCTTGGGCAGATAAGTGGCAGATGAGGTTTAACACTGACAAATGTAAAGTTATGCACATGGGAAGGAATAATGCAAGTCACCCGTACATACTAAATGGTAAAACACTCGGTAACACTGACATGGAAAAGGATCTAGGAATTTTAATAAACAGCAAACTAAGCTGCAAAAAACAGTGTCAGGCAGCTGCTGCCAAGGCCAATAAGATAATGGGTTGCATCAAAAGGGGCATAGATGCCCGTGATGAGAACATATTCCTACTACTTTACAAATCATTCGTCAGACCACACATGGAGTACTGTGTACAGTTCTGGACTCCAGTGAACAAGGCAGACATAGCAGAGGTAGAGAGGGTCCAGAGGAGGGCAACTAAAGTAATAACTGGAATGGGGCAACTACAGTACCCTGAAAGATTATCAAAATTAGGGTTATTCACGTTAGAAAAAAGACGACTGAGGGGAGATCTAATTACTATGTATAAATATATCAGGGGGCAGTACAGAGATCTATCCCATCATCTATTTATCCCCAGGACTGTGACTGTGACGAGGGGACATCCTCTGCGTTTGGAGGAAAGAAGGTTTGTACACAAACATAGAAAAGGATTATTTATGGTAAGAGCAGTGAGACTATGGAACTCTCTGCCTGAGGAGGTGGTGATGGTATGTACAATAAAGGAATTCAAGAGGGGCCTGGATGTATTTCTGGAGTGTAATAATATTACAGGCTATGGCTACTATAGAGGGGTTATTGATCCAGGGAGTTATTCTGATTGCCTGATTGGAGTCGGGAAGGAATTTTTTATTCCCCTAAAGTGAAGAAAATTAGCTTCTACCTCACAGGGTTTTTTTGCCTTCCTCTGGATCAACTTGCAGGATAACAGGCCGAACTGGATGGACAAATGTATTTTTTCGGCCTTATGTACTATGTTACTATGTAATCGAAAGAGCTCACAGAGCACTGCGACCGAAGCTTAAACCAGAGGAGCCTCCTAGAGATATAATTTGTAAGTTCCTCAATTATCAAGTGAAATCAGCAGTGCAAGAAGCTGCTAGGAACCGGTCAGATATCCTTTTTGAGGGCGCCCAGGTGTCTTTCTATCAAGATCTAGCCCCCTCCACCTTGAGAAAGCACAAAACCCTCAAGCCATTGACAGAATGGTTGAGGGCCAACAGAATCCAGTATAAATGGAACTTTCCTTTTGGTCTCACTTTCTCCCAGGGAGGACGTCGTTTCAACATTACTGCTCACTCTGACCTGGAGGCAATATATGAGCACTTACAAATTCCCCCCATGCAAATGGACAACTGGGACTTATTTCAGGACCTTTCCACCTTACCAGAAGTTCCTACGGTCGCCTCCTTTACTCTACAGCATACACCTAAGGCTCATAAAGTGGGGAAGAGGAGCCGCCAATTAACACCTAAGAGACTCTCTCAAGATTAATAGCCGGGAACTTACCGCTGCGTTCATCCCCCATTGATGTGAACTCCTCATGGACCTTCTTACAGCAAGTCAGCCAATCGACGCTACCCACAGAGAAGAATCCTTCTTCATACCTCCAGTTTTTGGCTGTGTACTACAATCTGAGGGTTCATTATGGATGTCTAGTAATGCAGTATATGAATATCTTACTCTATGCTTCTTTACTCCCCCTATCTTTTTTCCTCCCTAACAAATCCCTTTAATGTCCCTCTGGTCATGATCTTCCTCAGCCTCCCTCCTGCTTCTTCCCTATATCATCTCTCATATACCTTTAAGCCTACTTTCTCCTCCTTACTTTTTTGTTTTAAATCTGGGTTTATCCGAAACCCCTTCTGCCCTCTATTACAGATGGTTACCTGTCTTGTTTTTCACCTTCTTAATGGGTTGCCATTTAATGCTGAACGGCATGTTTACTGGTCTATTGACCAATTTTCCTCTCATGCTTAATACCTGCGTGTCTTTCCACGCACAATGTTATTTTTTTGTTATATGTTATGTTCTCATCTTTTTCCCTCTCCCTATTTTTAACTTTAGGTACTTGATACAATCACCTTTGACCCCTGAGATGGGACAGCTAGACTTTTGGACCCCGACTTCTCCTCTGGACCGAGCAGATACAACTCAATCTGTAAGTGTTTTCCCCTTGGGGACCAGCACATTTCACTTGTTTCCGCCCACGCTAACCCCAGATTATGGCTGACATACATATAGCATCCTACAATGTGAAGGGTTTTAACTCACCTTCCAAAAGGAGTCAAATATTCACTATTTTACGCAAGGCGGGTTCTAAAGTGCTGATGTGCTGCTCCTGCTGCGTCTGGAGGAGTAAGTATTGGGTTTAGGAGGAAGGTCCCATTCAAATACATTAATCATATACAGGACCCAGATGGGAGATTTCTCTTGGTCAAAGGTCATATAGGGCCTCAGATATATACATTTATAAATCTCTATGCTCCCAATACTAAACAAGCCCAATGGATCTCAGATATTGCCCAAATTGTTGCCCCCTTCAAAGAAGGCATAACTATTATGGGTGGTGACCTTAATATCGCCATTAACCCCCAAATTGACTCGTCCTCACATAAGTCGACCCACTCAAGGCGTACCCTGAAATTCATTAAAGACATCTTTTGGGATCTCCATCTAGTGGATGTATGGCGTACGTTATACCCAGATACTCCAGATTACACTTTTTACTCCCACGTCCACAATACCTATCATCGCATTGATTACATTTTCATCTCCAAAGAGCATCTCCAGTTTTGTCCGGAAGCTAAGATTGGGTCCATCCACATTTCAGATCATGCCCCAACTTACCTTTTGGTAACCTCCCCAGTACATAAATCCAAAGTTTACTTAGTCCTGAATGCCCTCCCAGATTTCTCACCCCAAATTCTCTAGGACGCGCACAAACCCTTTATTAGGGGTGAATTTATCAGTATTGGTTCTTACTTGAAAAAAACTTAGAGAGAAAAACATTAGTAATCTTCTCTCCAAGATAAATAGGCTGGAAACAATCCACAAACGCTCCTTAACTGAACCCCAACTCCAAGAACTCTCCAAAGCTAGAGCTGAATTAAAGGCTCTCCTACAAACCAAATCGGCCAAATACTATCTCAATTCTCAATACAAATATTTTGCACATGGGGATAAAGCCACCAAATTCCTTATGAATAGAATCAAAACCAGAAGAGCGGACAACTACATTCACCAATTATCCTCCCCTAATGGCACCCCCATTTTCGCTTCAGCTAAAATTGCCAAGCAATTTAGGGACTTTTATGAAGCGCTTTACAATCTCCCTTCCCCCCCTCACTTGCCTCCCATTCTTCGCTCATTGCTAAGTTCTCAGACTCATCAACTCAACCGACTCTTTCTGAAGGCCAAAAACAATCACTTGAGGCCCCATTTACCATGGACGAGCTTTCTTTAACCCTATCCCAGATGCCTGTTGGGAAAAGCCCTGGTCCCTGACGGCCTTCCAGCCTCTTACTATAAAGCATTTAAGAAGCAACTGTTACCTCATCTCCTTAACGTTTGCAACCAATCCCTCCAAGGTATCCCCCCCCTTAGTGACATGACGATTGCTCACTAGTGTTGAGCGCGAATATTCTAATATCGATTTTTTTTTGCGAATATCGGCACTTCGCTAATTCTCGAATATTTCGAATATAGTGCTATAAATTCGATATTTCGAATATTCTTTTTTTTTTTTATTGTTATATTTTTTTCTTTCCCACTTCCCAAAAGTAGTTCTTACCTGTCCTTAGGATTCCTGGCTTCCTGGCTGCTCCAGTCAGTGCCCGTTGCCGCTTCTGACGACTTCCGTGCTCATGGAGCGTCCCCATCACCATGGGAACGTCTCCATACTAGAATGTACTGTCGGATTTGAGAATTACGTTGAAATCGCAATTCGATTAATTCAAGTTATAATAATCGAATTTCAATTTTAACTTAGCACTGTTATATTCCATATTCGTTGATTCTAGCCTAATATGGAATATAGCAGTGCTAAGTTAAAATCGAAATTCGATTATTATAACTTGAATTAATCGAATTGCTATTTCAACTTGGACCTGGTTTACTATGGTTGGCTTGGTAGAATTAGCGAATATGACGAATGTATTTCGTCATATTCCTCAAAATGAAGATAACAAAGTATTCTACATCTTCGTTTTAGCTCCATATTCGTCAACTTCGCTAATTCCAGCAATCAAATAGGAAGGTTGACTATAGAGACAGCTAAGTTTAATTCGATATGCGATTATATTACTTTGCTTTTTTTTAATTTTAAATTGAATAGTTAAATACTTGATTATTATAATGATTCTATTTATAAAAAAAAAAAAAAGAAAAGTAATATAATCGCATAGCGAATTAAACACAGCTGTCTCTATAGTCAACCTTCCTATTTTATTGCGAGAATTAGCGAAGTTGACGAATAGGTAGCTAAAACGAAGATGTCGAATACTTAGTTATCTTCGTTTTGAGGAATATGACGAATATATTTGTCATATTCGCTAATTCTACCAAGCCAACCATAGTAAACCAGGTCCAAGTTGAAATAGCAATTCGATTAATTCAAGTTATAATAATCGAATTTCGATTTTAACTTAGCACTGCTATATTCCATATTAGGCTAGAATTAACGAATATGGAATATAGCAGTGCTAAGTTAAAATCGAAATTCGATTATTATAACTTAAATTAATCGAATTGCTATTTCAACTTGGACCTGGTTTACTATGGTTGGCTTGGTAGAATTAGCGAATATGACGAATATATTCGTCATATTCCTCAAAACGAAGATAACGAAGTATTCTACATCTTCGTTTTAGCTACCTATTCGTCAACTTCGCTAATTCTAGCAATCAAATAGGAAGGTTGACTATAGAGACAGCTGTGTTTAATTCGCTATGCGATTATATTACTTTGCTTTTTTTTTTTTTTTTATAAATAGAATCATTATAATAATCAAGTATTTAACTATTCAATTTAAAAAAAAAGCAAAGTAATATAATCGCATAGCGAATTAAACTTAGCTGTCTCTATAGTCAACCTTCCTATTTGATCGCTAGAATTAGCGAAGTTGACGAATAGGTAGCTAAAACGAAGATGTAGAATACTTCGTTATCTTCGTTTTGAGGAATATGACGAATACATTGGTCATATTTGTCATCTTCGCTAATTCTAGATATCAAACCAATAGGAAAGTAGCCTTAAGTTAAAATCGCAATCGCGATTATTTAAATCGCATAATAATTGCGATAACTAGAATAATGACGAATATTCGATTTCGACGAATATTAAACGAATATTCTATTGAATATTCGCGAATTTCGTCTAAATAGAATATGGCACCTGCCGCTCATCACTATTGCTCACATAGCTTTAATACCCAAAAAAGGGAGGGAACCGCAAATTGTGCTCAAATTATAGGCCCATCTCGCTTCTAAACATGGACCTCAAGCTTTTAGCTAAATTACTTGCAAACCGCCTAGCAAATCTCCTTCCTCTCTTGATTCATATGGACCAGGTGGGGTTTGTTCGTAATAGAGAAGGTAGAGACAACACAACTAGGGTCATTAATGTGCTTTGTCATGCTAAACATACCTCCTCCCCTCTTGTTCTCCTCAGTACTGACGCTGAGAAACCGTTCGACCGCATTAACTGGAATTACTTAGCTCATGTTCTACAGGGTTTTGGCCTGCCTGGTCCATATGTCAAAGCTGTATTTGCTATGTACAACCATGCCACAGCTCGCGTCATGGTAAATGGAACCCGTCAGGGCTGTCCCTTGTCCCCCCCTCCTTTTCATTCTGGCAATGGAACCCCTCCTTTCTACGCTTCGGGCAGACACTGATATCAGAGGCCTGAACCTAGGGGGTCATGATCATAAGATAGCGGCATTTGCCGATGATGTTATGATAATGACAACAAATCCCAAAATCTCTCTACCTAAAATCCAGGATCACTTAAAGAACTATAGTGTGCTTTCCAACTTTAAGATTAATGAGAGTAAATCTGTCATTATTAGTACTGGAATATCCCCCTGACTTAAACTTTCTCTAATGGAAAATTCCCCATTCAACTGGTCTTCCCCGACCATCACATATTTAGGAGTCAAACTTAGCCCCATTATTTCAGACCTATTTGCACTTAATTATATACCTCTAAAAGCATCAATATTCAAAACAATAGACAAAATTGCCAATTCTGCCCCGACCCTCTCTTGGTTCGGTAGAAAAAACCTCCTCACTTCTCTTATCATCCCCCGACTCACGTACATGCAACAAGTCCTTCCAATTCCCATAGCTAAATCCTTTTACACCTCTCTTAAACAGAAATTCAGAGCCTTCTTATGGAACGGGAAGAAAGCTAGACTTTCTTACTCTCTCCTATCTCGATCCCGTTTGGTAGGTGGTATTAGGCTCCCAGATCAAGAACTCTATGGGAAAGCCATACTTCTGTCCAGATTTGTTGACTGACTCAGAAATATCAGAGACAAATCCTGGGTAGCGCTGGAACAAGGTATCATAGGGATGCCTACTCATGCCGTTTGTCTAGGACACAGTAATCCGCCCCAAATCAATTTATCAGCCTTCCCAATCATTAAAGCTACTCTGGAAGCATGGAAATGGCTGAGCTTATCCCATTGCTCAATACCTTTTCCCTCCCCCCTCATCACAATCAGTGATATCTTAGGCTCATCTTCCATGGGTCCACGCTACTCAGCCTCTAAATCAGTTAGATCCTCTCCCTTGCCAATTTCTCACCTCCTTGAATCCCAAGGATCGTTAGCTTCCATGGATACCCTCAAGTCCTTGCTTAAGCCACAACCCTGCGACTTTACCCTATCATCACTTATCAAATCCTTTGTTTCTAGAAACAACATGAAGGGAGAGCTCCTACGTCCTCTCACATGGTATGAAGCCTTTATAGTAAACCCCAACCCACCAAAAAAACTTATCTCACAGATATATAATAAACTTCGCTCCCCCCCCTAATTGTCAACCCCGCGTTCATTCGCACTTGGGAAAACGACACTGGGATTGATCTGCCCCTCTCAATTTTGCACACATTATTTGAAATACCACATAGGTCATCAAGATGTGTACGAGTTCAGGAAAATGGATACAAAATCCTGTCACATTGGTATATTACCCCAATTAAATCCTCACACTTCTCTGGATCTTCATCAAACAAATGCTGGAGATGCTTAGAGGAGAAAGGCACTTTCCTCCATATCTTGTGGCAATGCCCTCCTATTAGTAAGTGGTGGGCAGATATCTTCCTGATCTGTAATCAAATTTGCTCTACATCTGTCAAATTATCCCCTTACGGAGCCCTGCTCTCCTACTTCGACGGGGGTACAACTCCCCCTCCCTCTTTCCTCTTCAAACAACTTCTGATAGCGGCTCGCCTCCTGATACCTAAATTTTGGCTACAGACCCATCTTCCCTCGATAGAGCAGTGGAGGCTCAAGGTGGATCAGCTTTACCGTTTTAAGGAACTCGCCTCATGGGAATCCCGAACCCACCCGGCTTTTATTAAACGTTGGGCACCTTGGACAAATTACAGGTTTCTCAAGACCTAATAATTTCCAGTCGCATCATACTGGTCCTCCATGACCCTCCCCTTGATACTCCACTGCTAATCAGAGTGAAGCCCAATTATTGCCCTCATTTAGCTCAGATGAATGTAAGGAAAGGGACTCTGGCCATTTTTCTAACATCTTACAAGCGTTAGCTAGTGATAGTTGGGCTTGGTATGAGGGACTTGACTGTTGTATTGTCTCCTCTTTGTCTCGTACCAAACTATGAAGTGTTACCTAATATTAAAATGATTGTCTCCCTTGGGTCCTGAAATATACAAAATGTATACTTGCTTATCAACTACTTGTAATCGGTTGCTGTTCATTACCATCCTTTATACAAATTGGTGTCTTCTTATGATGATGTATCTGGTACCGAATTACACCGCTGTTGGTGTCATGTTTACCTTGTCATTTTTCTGATAATGAAAATAAAATATTTAAAATAAAAAAAAAAGAAAAAAAAGAAAGTGGTTTCAAAGAAAAAAGGTCAGCTGTATACTTCCCTGTGAGCTGCTGTTAAGACCGCTATTGACAGAGCTAAAGGAACATGCGTACGCTCGGGTGCATGGCAAGCCACGCCCCCTCTTTTCATTTCAAGTAGTAATGAATATTATGGAGAATGTAAAGCAAGTAATAACAAAAATAGTGTTATTTTTTTTATAGTAATCTATTAAGGGCATTTTATTTTTTTATTTTTTTGTTTTTTCTTAGAAACTTGCATAAGAAAAAATAAAGAATTTCAGAGACTAATGACTCACTCAGTGATGTTTGACTTCTGAGACTATGGGGCCTATGGTTTATCAGCTTGTTGTTAAATATTGTGGATTTCATCTATAATCTGAATAGAGATTTGCTTAGCTATAGGAATTATCCCATGATCAATGTAAAAAAATAAATAAAAAATATGATGTCACAGAGTACATGACACTCTCTTCCTAATAAAGCTGAAACCAGCCCTATACTTTATATGGATCCAGAGCATTCCCTGTTCATTGCTCTGCTAGATTTATTTGAAAATTGCAGGTCAGGATAAATCCCTTATTCAGGGGGTATGTCCTTTAACTGTTACAGCTTGTAACAGAAAAAAAAGTTGGTGGCAGTTGAAGGATAAAATTGAGAATCTGCATCCACCTGTGCATTATTATAACCATGAATGGAGAAGAGCAGAGAAGGTATTTTTCAATTCCCTGTCTTCAATACAGTAATAATCTATATAACTAATAAAATAGTATTAAAAGTATATTAAAATATAAAGAATCCAACCCAAAAAGTAGTTCACCCCTACTGTCATGAGTATCTTGCACAACGTGAGCACTTTTTGCATTGGCATCATGGACCCATACAGTAACACAGAATAAATTATGTAACCTCCGAATCCTCTAAATGTGTTACTTGTCCACAAATGTCTGAAAGCGTTGACAGGCAACACATACAAGATAAGGGTAGAAGGCAAGCTGACTCAAGATAGAGACCTTTGTTGTTAGGTCTTAGGGCAATGTACATTGTAGAAGTCAGGAGAATGAGTGACTAGCTGCTTTGATTTTCTACTAAAAAAACAGCTGTGGATCATAATATGACACAATAATACTGGGTGACTAGCTTCTTTGATTTGCTGCTAAAAAAAAGCAGTTATTGATCATAATATAATTCAATTTTGATGAAAGATCTGAATTTCACACGTTACGAAAAAAAAACACAGATAGAGGATAGAGATGAGCGAATCAAAGTTGAAGAAGCGGAATTCGATCGAATTTAAGAAAAAAATTGATTCGTACTGAAGCCAAATTTCCTTACGCTTCGTATCACATTTTTTCCTAAAATGGCAGCTGCATGTGTTAGGACATGGAGCAAAGAACTCTGGGAATGAGGGATCACCCACAATGCCATGCATGCAGCCAATCAGCAGCCAGCCCCTGTGATGTCACAGCCCTATAAATAGCCTCAGCCATCTTGGATTCAGCCATTTTCCAGTGTACTTAGTGCAGGGAGAGATGTGACAGGCACTAGGAACAGTGCTAGGAAATACTTTGTTGTGCTGAAAAAACAATTTACAAGTTCAGGGAAAGATTAGTCAAGGTGTAGGGAAAGGATAGGGAGGCATTATTGACACTATAAAAGGAGAACAGGGTGCAATAGGAGAGTGTACAGCCTGGGTAATAGGAGCGATTCTATTACACCTTGCTGCACTAACTGGGGATCCCAATTGCAGTCATACTGCTGCTTTTAGGTTGTTTGCACTATATGATACATCACTAATTCCAGCAAACCTTTCCTGTGATTGGGGTGCAAGTTCTGTGTGATACAGCCATTTACGGGGTGTATTAATAAAGGAAAGATATGTACAGTTGCAAGAAAAAGTATGTGAACCCTTTGGAATGATATGGATTTCTGCACAAATTGGTCATAAAATGTGATCTGATCTTCATCACATTCAATAGACAATCACTATCACAATTAAACTAATAACACACAAATAATTAAATGTTAACATGTTTTTATTGAACACACCATGTAAACATTCACAGTGCAGGTGGAAAAAGTATGTGAACCCTTAGATTTAATAACTGGTTGAACCTCCTTTGGCAGCAATAACTTCAACCAAACGTTTCCTGTAGTTGCAAATCAGACGTGCACAACGGTCAGGAGTAATTCTTGACCATTCCTCTTTACAGAACTGTTTCAGTTCAGCAATATTCTTGGGATGTCTGGTGTGAATCGCTTTCTTGAGGTCATACCACAGCATCTCAATCGGGTTGAGGTCAGGACTTTGACTGGGCCACTCCAGAAGGCGTATTTTCTTCTGTTTAAGCCATTCTGTTGTTGATTTACTTCTATGCTTTGGGTTGTTGTACTGTGTCAACACCCATCTTCTGTTGAGCTTCAGCTGGTGGACAGATGGCATTAAGTTCTCCTGCAAAATGTCTTGATAAACTTGGGAATAAATTTTTCCTTCGATGGTGGCAATCCGTCCAGGCCCTGATGCAGCAAAGCAGCCCCAAACCATGATGCCCCCACCACCATACTTCACATTTGGGATGAGGTTTTGATGTTGGTGTGCTGTGCCTCATAGTGTTGTGTGTTTCTTCCAAACAACTCAACTTTGGTTTCATCTGTCCACAGAATATTTTGCCAGTACTTCTGTGGAACATCCAGGTGCTCTTGTGCAAACTGTAAACGTGCAGCAATGTTTTTTTGGACAGCAGTGGCTTCCTCTGTGGTATCCTCCCATGAAATCCATTCTTGTTTAGTGTTTTACGTATCGTAGATTCGCTAACAGGGATGTTAGCATATGCCAGAGACTTTTGTAAGTCTTTAGCTGACACTCTAGGATTCTTCTTCACCTCATTGAGCAGTCTGGGCAGTGCTCTTGCAGTCATCTTTACAGGACGGCCACTCCTAGGGAGAGTAGCAGCAGTGCTGAACTTTCTCCATATATAGACAATTTGCCTTACCGTGGACTAATGAACAGCAAGGCTTTTGGAGATACTTTTATAACTAGAGTTGAGCGAACACCTGGATGTTCGGGTTCGAGGATTTCGGCCGAACTTCCCGGAAATGTTCGGGTTCGGGATCCGAACCAGACCCGAACATTGAAGTGAATGGGGACCCGAACTTTTGGGCACTAAAAAGGCTGTAAAACAGCCCAGGAAAGAGCTAGAGGGCTGCAAAAGGCAGCAACATGTAGGTAAATCCCCTGCAAACAAATGTGGATAGGGAAATGAATTTAAATAAAAATTAAAAAAATAAAAAAGAACCAATATCAATTGGACAGAGGTCCCATAGCAGAGAATCTGGCTTCACGTCAGCAGAGAATCAGTCTCTTCATGCCATAGCAAAGAATCTGGCTTCATGTCAGCAGAGAATCAGTCACTTCATGCCATAGCAGAGAATCTGGCTTCATGTCACCCACCACTGGAAGAGGCCACTGTCACATATTTAGGCCCCGGCACCCAGACAGAGGAGAAAGGTCCCGTAACAGAGAATCTGGCCTTATGTCAGCACAGAATCTGTCTTCATGTCATAGCAGAGAATCAGGCTTCACGTCACCCACCACTGGAACAGGCCACTGTCACATATTTAGGCCCCAGCACCCAGACAGAGGAGAGAGGTCCCGTAACAGAGAATCTGGCCTTATGTCAGCACAGAATCTGTCTTCATGTCATAGCAGAGAATCAGGCTTCACGTCACTTACCACTGGAACAGGCCACTGTCACATATTTAGGCCCAGGCACCCAGGCAGAGGAGAGAGGTCCCGTAACAGAGAATCTGGCCTTATGTCAGCACAGAATCTGTCTTCATGTCATAGCAGAGAATCAGGCTTCACGTCACTTACCACTGGAACAGGCCACTGTCACATATTTAGGCCCCAGCACCCAGACAGAGGAGAGAGGTCCCGTAACAGAGAATCTGGCCTTATGTCAGCACAGAATCTGTCTTCATGTCATAGCAGAGAATCAGGCTTCACGTCACCCACCACTGGAACAGGCCACTGTCACATATTTAGGCCCAGGCACCCAGGCAGAGGAGAGAGGTCCCGTAACAGAGAATCTGGCCTTATGTCAGCACAGAATCTGTCTTCATGTCATAGCAGAGAATCAGGCTTCACGTCACTTACCACTGGAACAGGCCACTGTCACATATTTAGGCCCAGGCACCCAGGCAGAGGAGAGAGGTCCCGTAACACAGAATCTGGCCTTATGTCAGCACAGAATCTGTCTTCATGTCATAGTAGAGAATCAGGCTTCACGTCACCCACCACTGGAACAGGCCACTGTCACATATTTAGGCCCAGGCACCCAGGCAGAGGAGAGAGGTCCCGTAACACAGAATCTGGCCTTATGTCAGCGCAGAATCAGTCTTCATGTCATAGCAGAGAATCAGGCTTCACGTCACCCACCACTGGAACAGGCCACTGTCACATATTTAGGCCCAGGCACCCAGGCAGAGGAGAGAGGTCTCGTAACAAAGAATCTGGCCTTATGTCAGCGCAGAATCAGTGTTCATGTCATAGCAGAGAATCGGGCTTCACGTCACCCACCACTGGAACAGGCCACTGTCACATATTTAGGCCCAGGCACCTAGGCAGAGGAGAGAGGTCCCGTAACAGAGAATCTGGCATTATGTGAGCACAGAATCTGTCTTCATGTCATAGCAGAGAATCAGGCTTCACGTCACCCACCACTGGAACAGGCCACTGTCACATATTTAGGCCCCGGCACCCAGACAGAGGAGAGAGGTCCCGTAACAGAGAATCTGGCCTTATGTCAGCGCAGAATCAGTCTTTATGTCATAGCAGAGAATCAGGCTTCACGTCACCCACCACTGGAACAGGCCACTGTCACATATTTAGGCCCCGGCACCCAGACAGAGGAGAGAGGTCCTGTAACAGAGAATCTGGCCTTATGTCAGCGCAGAATCAGTCTTCATGTCATAGCAGAGAATCAGGCTTCACGTCACCCACCACTGGAACAGGCCACTGTCACACATTTAGGCCCCGGCACCCAGACAGAGGAGAGAGGTCACGTAACAGTGAATCTGGCCTTATGTCAGCGCAGAATCAGTCTTCATGTCATAGCAGAGAATCAGGCTTCACGTCACCCATCACTGGAACAGGACACTGTCACATATTTAGGCCCAGGCACCTAGGCAGAGCAGAGAGGTCCCGTAACAGAGAATCTGGCCTTATGTCAGCGCAGAATCAGTCTTCATGTCATAGCAGAGAATCAGGCTTCACGTCACCCACCACTGGAACAGGCCACTGTCACATATTTAGGCCCAGGCACCCAGGCAGAGGAGAGAGGTCCCGTAAGAGAGAATCTGGCCTTATGTCAGCACAGAATCTGTCTTCATGTCATAGCAGAGAATCAGGCTTCACGTCACCCACCACTGGAACAGGCCACTATGGCCTGCTGCTGCTCGCACAGTCTGTCCAGCATATGCAGGGTGGAGTTCCACCTGGTAGGTACGTCGCATATGAGGCGGTGAGCGGGAAGGCCGAAGTTACGCTGTAGCGCAGACAGGCGAGCAGCGGCATGGTGTGAATGCCGGGAGCGCGAACAGACGGCCCGCACTTTATGCAGCAGCTCTGACATGTCGGGGTAGTTGCGAATGAACTTCTGCATTACCAAATTCAGCACATGCGCTAGGCAAGGGATGTGCGTCAAACCGGCTAGTCCCAGAGCTGCAACGAGATTTCGCCCATTATCGCACACCACCAGGCCGGGCTTGAGGCTCACCGGCAGCAACCACTCGTCGGTCTGTTGTTCTATACCCCCCCACAACTCCTGTGCGGTGTGGGGCCTGTCCCCAAAAACATATGAGTTTCAGAACGGCCTGCTGACGTTTACCCCGGGCTGTGCTGAAGTTGGTGGTGAAATTGTGTGGCTGACTGGATGAGCAGGTGGAAGAAGAGGAGGAGGAAGCTGAGTAGGAGGAGGAGGAGACAGGAGGCAAAGAATGTTGCCCTGCGATCCTTGGCGGCGGAAGGACGTGCGCCAAACAGCTCTCCGCCTGGGGCCCAGCCGCCACTACATTTACCCAGTGTGCAGTTAGGGAGATATAGCATCCCTGGCCGTGCTTACTGGTCCACGTATCTGTGGTTAGGTGGACCTTGCCACAGATGGCGTTGCGCAGTGCACACTTGATTTTATCGGACACTTGTTTGTGCAGGGAAGGCACGGCTCTCTTGGAGAAGTAGTGGTGGCTGGGAACAACATACTGTGGGACAGCAAGCGACATGAGCTGTTTGAAGCTGTGTGTGTCCACCAGCCTAAATGACAGCATTTCATAGGCCAGTAGTTTATAAATGCTGGCATTCAGGGCCAGGGATCGAGGGTGGCTAGGTGGGAATTTACGCTTTCTCTCAAATGTTTGTGAGATGGAGAGCTGAACGCTGCCGTGTGACATGGTTGAGATGCTTGGTGACGCAGGTGGTGGTATTGGTGGTACATCCCATGTTTGCTGGGCGGCAGGTGCCAACGTTCCTCCAGAGGCGGAGGAAAAGGCAGAGGCGGCGGCAGCAGCAGAAGAGGCCGAGGCGGCGGCAGCAGCAGAGGAGGTAGCAGGGGGAGCCTGAGTGACTTCCTTGTTTTTAAGGTGTTTACTCCACTGCAGTTCATGCTTTGCATGCAGGTGCCTGGTCATGCAGGTTGTGCTAAGGTTCAGAACGTTAATGCCTCGCTTCAGGCTCTGATGGCACAGCGTGCAAACCACTCGGGTCTTGTCGTCAGCACATTGTTTGAAGAAGTGCCATGCCAGGGAACTCCTTGAAGCTGCCTTTGGGGTGCTCGGTCCAAGATGGCGGCGGTCAGTAGTAGGCGGAGTCTCTTGGCGGCGGCTGATTTTGCCCACTGCTCCCTCTTTTGCTACGCTGTTGGCTCGGTCTCACCACGCCTCTTCCTCCGAACTTTGAAAGTCAGTGGCACGACCTTCATTCCATGTGGGGTCTAGGACCTCATCGTCCCCTGCATCGTCTTCCACCCAGTCTTGATCCCTGACCTCCTGTTCAGTCTGCACACTGCAGAAAGATGCAGCAGTTGGCACCTGTGTTTCGTCATCATCAGAGACGTGCTGAGGTGGTATTCCCATGTCCTCATCATCAGGAAACATAAGTGGTTGTGCGTTAGTGCATTCTATCTCTTCCACCCCTGGGGAAGAGCTAGGTGGATGCCCTTGGGAAACCCTGGCAGCAGAGTCTTCAAACAGCATAAGAGACTGCTGCATAACTTGAGGCTCAGACAGTTTCCCTGATATGCATGGGGGTGATGTGACAGACTGATGGGCTTGGTTTTCATGCGCCATCTGTGCGCTTTCTGCAGAAGACTGGGTGGGAGATAATGTGAACGTGCTGGATGCACTGTCGGCCACCCAATTGACTAATGCCTGTACCTGCTCAGGCCTTACCATCCTTAGAACGGCATTGGGCCCCACCAAATATCGCTGTAAATTCTGGCGGCTACTGGGACCTGAGGTAGTTGGTACACTAGGATGTGTGGCTGTGGCAGAACGGCCACGTCCTCTCCCAGCACCAGAGGGTCCACTAACACCACCACGACCATGTCCACGTCCGCGTCCGCGTCCCTTATCAGATGTTTTCCTCATTGTTCCCGTTCACCACAATTTTGAGAATGGAAAATTTGGGAATAGTTTTTCAACCCAGAACAAAAAATGTGCTTTTACGGTCACTACAAATAACTTGACCAGCTAAAACAGTACAGATTTGGTTGAATAGAAATGTGAGGCCTGTTTTTTTTTTGCGCTGTGTGACAGGTATAGGTTTAATCACAGAATTAGACTTCTATCTGCACGGTAGCGTGTGTCTTAGGTTTTTCTGAATGACACTATCAGCACCTTCAATGTAAGATATCCTTTTTGGGATAGATTTCAAGTAGGCCTCATATAGCAGAAACTAGTTATTTTGAGAATGGCAAATTTGGGAATAGTTTTTCAACCCAGAACAAAAAGTGTGCTTTTACGGTCACTACAAATAACTTGACCAGCTAAAACAGTACAGATTTGGTTGAATAGAAATGTGAGGCCTGTTTTTTTTTGCGCTGTGTGACAGGTATAGGTTTAATCACAGAATTAGACTTCTATCTGCACGGTAGCGTGTGTCTTAGGTTTTTCTGAATGACACTATCAGCACCTTCAATGTAAGATATCCTTTTTGGGATAGATTTCAAGTAGGCCTCATATAGCAGAAACTAGTTATTTTGAGAATGGCAAATTTGGGAATATTTTTTCAACCCAGAACAAAAAGTGTGCTTTTACGGTCACTACAAATAACTTGACCAGCTAAAACAGTACAGATTTCGTTGAATAGAAATGTGAGGCCTGTTTTTTTTTTGCGCTGTGTGACAGGTATAGGTTTAATCACAGAATTAGACTTCTATCTGCACGGTAGCGTGTGTCTTAGGTTTTTCTGAATGACACTATCAGCGCCTTCAATGTAAGATATCCTTTTTGGGATAGATTTCAAGTAGGCCTCATATAGCAGAAACTAGTTATTTTGAGAATGGCAAATTTGGGAATAGTTTTTCAACCCAGAACAAAAAGTGTGCTTTTACGGTCACTACAAATAACTTGACCAGCTAAAACAGTACAGATTTGGTTGAATAGAAATGTGAGGCCTGTTTTTTTTTGCGCTGTGTGACAGGTATAGGTTTAATCACAGAATTAGACTTCTATCTGCACGGTAGCGTGTGTCTTAGGTTTTTCTGAATGACACTATCAGCACCTTCAATGTAAGATATCCTTTTTGGGATAGATTTCAAGTAGTTCTCATATAGCAGAAACAAATTTGGTTGAATAGAAATGTCAGGTCTATTTTTTAGGCGCTGGGTGACATGCTCAACTTGCCCCTGATGTAGTATATGGCCAAAAAACAACCACACTATTGATGGTTAAATGCACTTGGGTGACACAGGCTCAGCCTGCACCAGATGTAGTATATAGCCAAAAAATAACCAGACTGTTGATGGTTAAATGCACTTCGGTGACACGGGCTCAGCCTGCAGCTGATGTAGTATATGGCCAAAAAATAACCAGACTGTTGATGGTTAAATGCACTTCGGTGACACAGGCTCAGCCTGCAGCTGATGTAGGATATAGCACAAAATAACCACACTATTGATGGTTAAATACACTTGGTGATAGCTTGTGCTGGCGCAACACAAGCCACAAAATGGCCGCCGATCACCCCAGAAAAAAGTGATCTAAAAACGCTCTGGGCAGCCTCAAAAAAGTGAGCAAGTCGATATTAGCACTTCAATGATCCACAGCTGCAGATCGATCACAGAATGAAGTCTTTTGGAGGAGTTAATCTGCCTAATCTCGCCCTAACGTCGCAGCTGCAACCTCTCCCTATGCTTGAATCAGCAGAGTGACGTGCAGCGCTACGTGACCCAAGCTTATATAGAGGCTGGGTCACATGCTGCACTGGCCAATCACAGCCATGCCAATAGTAGGCAAGGCTGTGATGGCCTCTTGGGGCAAGTAGTATGACGCTTGTTGATTGGCTGCTTTGCAGTCTTTCAAAAAGTGCCAAGAAAGCGCCGAACACCGAACCCGGACCCGGACTTTTACGAAAATGTTCGGGTTCGGGTCCGTGTCACGGACACCCCAAAATTCGGTACGAACCCGAACTATACAGTTCGGGTTCGCTCATCCCTATTTAGAACCCTTTCCAGCTTTATGCAAGTCAACAATTCTTAATTGTAGGTCTTCTGAGAGCTCTTTTGTGCGAGGTATCATTCACATCAGACAATGCTTCTTGTGAAAAGCAAACCCAGAACTGTTATGTGGTTTTTATAGGGCAGGGCAGCTGTAACCAACACCCCCAATCTCATCTCATTGATTGGACTCCAGTTGGCTGACACCTCACTCAATTGGCTCTTGGAGATGTCATTAGGGGTTCACATACTTTTTCCACCTGCACTGTGAATGTTTACATGGTGTGTTCAATAAAATACATGGTAACATTTAATTCTTTGTGTGTTATTAGTTTAAGCAGACTGTTTATGACCAATTTGTGCAGAAATCCATATCATTTCAAAGGATTCACAAACTGTATGTTCTATTTGCCGTTCTGTTTTGATTTTACATTGTTTTGCTTTTTTTTAGGTTGCGTATTAATAGGGAAAAAAAAGGAAAATATACGTTTGTCCCATTAGCCATTCCGCAGTGAATTGTGATTGTTATATTTCTATTCTTAGGGTTTAATAATAGGAAAAATAATACGTCATAATTGTGCAATGAGCAGGACACTGGGTCATTGGGGCTGCTATGCAGTTGGTCAGATTTAGGTGTAACTAAGTTCGTGACGCCAGTTGCAGCTTGCGCAGGTACTGTAGAAGGGCCCTTTAAGATGGTATGAGCACACGTACTAGGTTAGGAATGCCAGAGGGGGATATTGTCTCTGTATTGTGTCAACGGTGTCTCCTACCTGTAGTACGGCTCCTACCTGTATCCTGGCTCACATGCAACAAAATTGAGTGTTGTAAATAGGAGTAATGGAGGAATGATGGAATTCCACACAGAGAATAGGGTCCAACTTGTCTTTACTTGAGGTTATATTATGCAGCTCTAGATCCATACATTATTACAGCAATAGTCTTTAGGTTCCAGCATGTATGGGCAATATGTGGCAGGAATTATATCTATATTCTGCATCTGAACATACGCCTTTAAGAATCTGGCAGGTATCTGTCTTCTGCTCTGTCTATATTCTGCTTGGTTTGGGCCTGACTAGCTATGGAGGTACTTATCTTCTCCTTGTATTTGGAATCTGTACTTACAGGACTGCTCGCAGGGAATGGTGGTTTCTTCCTGGAGATCTAGTAGTTCTGAAGTGGCTGCTTTTCTTTGTCATCCAGCTGAGGTAAGGAACTCAGGCTGGGAAGGTTGCTTTGGGCCTCAGGTTAGGCCTGAATCCTTGGTTGGGATCCCTGTTTCTGGGAGCTCCTATTCACACAGCCTACCCCAACAGGGGGTGGCTGGTACACTGCCTAGAACTTTCTGTCCTCCCTCTGAAGTAGGATCTGGGAACATTCCACTCCTCTTCAGATAGGGGGAAGCTAGCCTGGAATGGTATATTCCAGTCTAGATATACTAGCTTGCCTTATTCTGTCTACATATTGCTGCCACCTGCTGGTGTACATGGATATTACAGCAAATACATTTAATACAGACATAGAAATGGCATACAAAATCAATGCAATGTCAGGTTACACAGGGTTACAACACATCTACATTTTAACATCATGAAGCTGGGTGACAGAGTTTTAGTGACATACTCTGGGATGTTACATACCCGCTTACTTTAAGTGAAGCCGTCCTCGGCGTATTCTTAGGAAGGTGAAGGAATCAGCTCTGGGTACCCAATTAATACAAAGTGCTGCGTGATTTACATATAATGACATACAAAGACAAAACATTTAACGGTTTCCTCGAGGTTCCTGCCTGCTAGCATAAGGTGTCCAACACACAGTTTCCTTAACTTGGTATAACCAGGTAACCTATAACTGCACAAAGCAAAACCTTTACTGACTGACTTTGTATGTTCTGGATCCTTTAAACATCAAAGAAAGCATGGGGGTGTCTTTACTCCGTAATCCCACCATTATGTAATGGAATGCCTGCAAATGAAAGGATGGCTTTATCCTGTATTCCCTTCCCTGCATCATAGCCTGAAGAAATTTGGCTTATAGCACGATCACTATGATGTCTATGAGGAAGCTAAGTTGTGGCTCTAAGGTTTGAGACGCCTTACCTTAGGCAAAAAGGCTCAGAAGGGGAGGTATTTATTGTCTCCATGTCTTCTGGCAAGTCACAGATGGAGGGCAGTACGTTCCCATGGATCTCCTGGAAATGAGACACCTCCGGATGGGAACAATCCGGAACATAAAACAAGCGGGAAGGAGCAGCCTAGGGCTTCTAACGATTCCCGAAGCAGCAGGGGTACCTGTGAAGTAATCTGGACAGGACTTACCATTTGGTCCTACCCTGGGTACTTATGGGTATATATCACCGGGTGTAGGCCATTGATGTACAACGTCCATCTGATGACAGTCCGTATGAGGGGGGAGAGAACAAGAGCTGTAAAGAGGCACACTTTAAGTAAGTTGCTACATTTTTTGTTAAGTGCAATGGTAAGTGCAATCATTTGAAATAGTGCATAAATTCACATTGCGGCATCTGGAATGATAGTACACACAATGGGCAGAATATCTTGAATATTACATAACATTTGTAAACCGGTTATATAAATTATTAAATAGCATGACAATTAAGTGCAAGCTTTTATGTTGCAAACATTTTATAAAATAGTGTAAATTTTATAAGTGCAAGGATAGGCTCAACAATAACTTGAGTCCGTATTCCTGGAAGTGCTTAAAGTTGCAGAAAAGTCCTTTGCAATCCACAGGGCAAAAGTCAATTGTAATCCAAAGGGTTAAAAGTTAATAGCAGCAAGCTATCAGGTAACCTGAGAAAGGGGATAAAACTTTCAACTTGGACGTAAGGGGTTAAAGTGCTGATGGGGGGAGTCCTAACTGACATGACCATCTGGATGAGGACAAACAATGGCAACCTGGAACAAAATGGTTAAAATCACACAAACAATGCCAACAGGTCCTCACCCGTCAGGCAATCAGTCCATGGCGTGGCTCCCAAACAATGTCACTTGTGGTATTTCTTTAGTGGGGACACCCTACAGGTAGGTGTCCAGCTCCTCATCACTACTAGAGCTGCTGAACCTCATCAGAGGTAACTCTTGCCTCTGCTGGTGGCTTAGGGTAGTGTTGATTGTAGTGCGCCAGCGGCCTCTACCTGTGACTGTAGGTATTGGTTGGACAGCCAACCTGGAAAACGTAGCCGTTGCTTGCTGCAGACTGGGATCCACAGCCGGTGCAGGAAGGTGAAGAACCTTTGCCTTCAAAGGCTCAGGGAGTGCTGGAACATTAGCCTGTGGCTGCTTCCATGGGAGCATGTAGGGTGGCATGAAGCAGGGATGGACCTTAGGGTTAAAGCTCAATACACTGTTGTTGATCTGTCCTACCCTCAGGGTTGGTGGCGGTGACAGGTCAGGAATGAGAGGTGCAGGGGCTGGTTATGCTTTTTCTTTGAAGACCAGCCGGCTATCTGGGGTCTCCTGCAGACATCTGGTCTTTGCTGCAGAGTCTGGATCCTCCTGCCAGGTCTCTGGGGTGATGGCAGGGGAGAGAGGTTTCTGGAGCAGAGTGACTCCTGCTGCAAATAGTCCTTGCATGGACCGCATGGGGGTATACTCAACTTGGTCCCCAATGTATAAATTGTGCCTCTCCTGAGGCAAATAGTGGCGTTTAACCGATCTGCGGCTTACAAACACTTCTGTGCCTGAGTGGTTGTCTTGCAAGTATCCCACACCGCGTTCCACGGAAAACCACAGGACGGTTCCGGTACGTCGGGTCAGGACGGGATCTCCGGACTGGGGGCTATCAAGGACCTCCTTCACCCACTCTTCTACGGCCGATTTGTACTCCCAGGCCGTCTGGGCAAATGCGGTGATCTCATGGGGTACCTCTGGGTTGAGGCTGCTGAGCTGGCTGTAGCTGGGCGGTGGAGTGGAATCCCTGGCCGCCTCCACCGCACCAGTAGGTGGCTGTGGCTTGGTAGGCCTCAGGTTGATAGGTGGTGATGGGGTCTCTGGACGTGGCGGTGGAGCGGACATGGACCGGGCCTGGGCCTCAGGGAGCGGGGTAGCTCCTACCTGATGTTGTGGCCGGGCGGCCGGTTCCGGTGTCCTCCGGTGGTCCTCTCCGGATTCAGGCGCCATCTGGATCACGGCCTTCTTCTTTGCTGGTGGAGTGACGTCAGCATTCATTTCTGGTGTCACATTCGATTACATTTAAAGAAAAACAACAATTTTGACTGTGAATAAATAGCAGTCAGTTGCACACACGTGTTCGTGTGTTTAAGACCCAGCTGCAAGTCCATAGTGTCACTTAAGTGCCATTCATATCTGGTGTCACATTCGATTACATTTAAAGAAAAACAACAATTTTGACTGTGAATAAATAGCAGTCAGTTGCACACACACACGTTGCTTTGCGAAGGCACATGATCGCAACAATACCTAGTTTTTCAGGCATGTGTACATGCCTAATTTTTCTGGCCTCTGGTGCTGCACTGTGGCTTCAAAAACCAAACAAAAAAAAGGCACATACATGTGTCAATTCCCCTTCGTGATCGTTACCTTGTTGTGGTGAAGGGGCTTGCGTATCACAATGAAGCGATCACCTGTATGAGTGTGTTGGCAATGTTGGCACACCCCAGATGATAAGGTCGTTGCTTTATTGTGAACAGACCAAAAGCGATCGGCTGGATAATTTTGCATAGAAAAAAACATTAATTTTCTTTGTGATCATCTAAGGTGATCATTAAAGCCTACTAGGCCAACAATGGGCCCACACTGCAGAATCATTGTTTCTGGGTCACTTAACTGTCACTGAACTACCTCAGCACGACCATAGGCTTTGAAAAAACCCCATCGCCTGCAATCTCCCAAACGTGCGCACGAGCACAGTCATCACTACACCAAGATTGACGCATAGAGGTATAAAATTTATGTCATGAGTGTGTCAACTATATTGACAACTCTATGCGGTTGTCTAAAATCTATTCCATACACGTCCCTTGATAGGGGACGTAACAGGGATTAAACTTATAGGAATAGTACTACTTAACACACCTTATAATAATAATAATAATAATAATAATACTTGTGGATGTAACAGGGATTAAACTGATAGGAATAGTACTACTTAACACACCACTCCTATCTGGTGGCACAGTAGATTGCACGCGCAGTGCCCCAAATTGGACTTAGGAGGACTGACCAAGCATCTTTTTCCATCTCCCGGTTTCTAAAATCGATTCCATATACACGTCTCCTGATAGGGGAGGTAACAGGGATTAAACTGATAAGAATAGTACTACTTAACACACCGCTCCTATCTGGTGGCACAGTAGATTGCACGCGCAGTGCCCCAAATTGGACGTAGGAGGACCGACCAAACATCTTTTTCCATCTCCCGGTTCCTAAAATCGATTCCATATACACGTCCCCTGATAGGGGACGTAACAGGGATTAAACTGATAAGAATAGTACTACTTAACACACCGCTCCTATCTGGTGGCACAATTGATTGCACACGCAGTGCCTCAAATTGGACGTAGGAGGACCGACCAAGCATCTTTTACCATCTCCCGGTTACTAAAATCGATTCCATATACACGTCCCCCTATAGGGGACGTAACAGGGATTAAACTGATAAGAATAGTACTACTTAACACACCGCTCCTATCTGGTGGCACAGTAGATTGCACGCGCAGTGCCCCAAATTGGACGTAGGAGGACCGACCAAGCATCTTTTTCCATCTCCCGGTTCCTAAAATCGATTCCATATACACGTCCCCTGATAGGGGACGTAACAGGGATTAAACTGATAAGAATAGTACTACTTAACACACCGCTCCTATCTGGTGGCACAGTTGATTGCACACGCAGTGCCTCAAATTGGACTTAGGAGGACCGACCAAGCATCTTTTACCATCTCCCGGTTCCTAAAATCGATTCCATATACACGTCCCCCTATAGGGGACGTAACAGGGATCAAACTGATAAGAATAGTACTACTTAACACACCGCTCCTATCTGGTGGCACAGTAGATTGCACGCGCAGTGCCCCAAATTGGAAGTAGGAGGACCGACGAAGCATATTTTTTCATCTCCCGGTCCTAAAATCGATTCCATATACACGTCCCCTGATAGGGGACGTAACAGGGATTAAACTGATAGGAATAGTACTACTTAACACACCTTATAATAACGCAGAGAGAGGCAACGCAGAGAGAGGAGTCTGAAGAAGAGGAGTCACAGGAGGAAGGTGGCTTTGAGGAGGTGGAAGACCAACCACAGCAGTCGTCCCAGGGGGCTTGTCGTCACCTTTCGGGGACCCTTGGTGTTGTTCGTGGCTGGGTGGAGGAAGAGACCTTCAATGACGTCAGTGAGGATAAGGAACAGGACATGGCTAGCTTGGTATCCAACCTTGTGCAAATGGGGAGTTTGCGGTTGTGCAAATGGACTGTTTGCGGTTGTTTGTGGTGGGTTAAACAGGGAGTTTGGTCTGTCACTGTGAAGCTGGCGTAACCCTTACACTACCTGATCGATACAACATCATACCTGATATTTTAAATCACGTTATTCCAAACAATTTAGGAATGTTAGGTGATTTATGCCCTTTATGGATTAAAACCAGACTCTGCGTCAACTATGTAATTTTCCATGGGAGTTTTGCCATGGATCCCCCTCCGGCATGCCACAGTCCAGGTGTTAGTCCCCTTGAAACAACTTTTCCATCACTATTGTGGCCAGAAAGAGTCTCTGTGGGTTTCAAAATTCGCCTGGCTATTGAAGTCTTTGGCGGTTCGCCCGGTTCGCCCGTTCGCGAACATTTGCGAAAATTCACGTTCGCCGTAAACGAACGGAAAATTGTATGTCGCGACATCTCTACTGCACATCTGGGATTAGACAAGCATAAGTGACTGTCAAATTTAGGCCATAAATACAGCTTTGGCATACTGGGGTGAAAAAAGCCTCTGATATGCTGCACATCTGGGATTACACGTGTATAAGTGACTGTCACATTAAGGCCATAAATACGTCTTTGGCATACTGGGGTGAAAAAAGCCTCTGATATACTGCACATCTGGGATCACACGTGCATAAGTGACTGTCACATTCAGGCCATAAATACGGCTTTGGCATACTGGGGTGAAAAAAGCCTCTGATATATTGCACATCTGGGATTACACATGCATAAGTGACTGTCACGTTTCGGCCAGAAATACAGCTTTTTGGTTACTGGGGTGAAAAAACCCTCTAATATACTGCACATCTGGGATTAGACGTGCATAAGTGACTGTCACATTTAGGCCACAAATAAGGCTTTTAGGATACTGTGGTGAAAAATCCCTCTGATATACTGCACATCTGAGATTACACTTGCATAGGTGACTGTCACATTTAGGCCACAAATACGGCTATTAGGTTACTGTTGTTAAAATAAACCTTTTTTTTATATACTGCACATCTGTGATTAGACGTGCATAGGTGTCACATTTAGGCCACAAATACCGCTGTCATATAGAGTAAAAAAAAAAAAATAGAGTGCAATACCATACATCAGGGTTTATATTGGCGGTTTTAACATACTTAACCACTTTTTACTTTGGTTTGTGAACGCTAACTATGAGGCAAACATTTAATAAGGGACGCAGTCATGGTCGTGGTGGTGGTGTTTGTGGAGCCTCTGGTGCAGGGAGAGGACGTGGCCGTTCTGCCACAGCCACACGTTCTACTGAAACTACTACCTCAGGTCCCAGTAGCCGCCAGAATCTACAGCAATATTTGGTTGGGCCTAATGCCGTTCTAAGGATGGTAAGGCCTGAGCAAGTACAGGCGCTAGTCAATTGGGGGGCCGACAGTGGATCCAGCACGTTCACATTATCTCCCACCCAGTCTTCTGCAGAAAGCGCACAGGTGGCGCCTGAAACCCATGCCCATCAGTCTGTCACATCACCCCCGTGCATATCGGGGAACCTGTCTGAGCCTCAAGTCATGCAGCAGTCTCTTATGCTGTTTGAAGACTCTGCTGGCAGGGTTTCCCAAGGGCATCCACCTAGCCCTTCCCCAGGGGTGGAAGACATAGAATGCACTGACGCACAACCACTTATGTTTCCTGATGAGGACATGGGAATACCAACTCAGCACGTCTCTGATGATGACGAAAAACAGGTGCCAACTGCAGTGTGCAGAACGAAAAGGAGGTCAGGGAGGAAGACAATGCAGGGGACGATGAGGTCCTAGACCCCACATGGAATGAAGGTCGTGCCACTGACTTTCAGAGTTCGGAGGAAGAGGCAGTGGTGAGACCGAGCCAACAGCGTAGCAAAAGCAGAGCAGCCGTCGCAAAAACAGTTCACCTGCTACTGGCCACCGTCAACAGGGACCGAGCACACCAAAGGCAGCTACAAGGAGTTCCCTGGCATGGCACTTCTTCGCACAATGTGCTGACGACAAGACCCGAGTGGTTTGCACGCTGTGCCATCAGAGCCTGAAGCGAGGCATTAATGTTCTGAACCTTACCACAATCTGCATGACCAGGCATCTACATGCAAGACACGGGCTGCAGTGGAGTAACCACCTTCAAAACCTGCCGCCCAGCAAACAGAGGATGTGCCACCAACAACACCACCTCCGTCACCAAGCATCTCCACCATGTCACACAGAAGCGTTCAGCTCTCCATCTCACAAACCTTTGAGAGAAATCGTAAATTCCCACCTAGCCACCCTCGATCCCTGGCCCTGAATGCCAGAATTTCTAAACTGCTGGCCTTTGAAATGCTGTCATTAAGGCTGGTGGAGACGGACAGCTTCAAACAGCTCATGTCGCTTGCTGTCCCACAGTACGTCGTTCCCAGCCGCCACTACTTCTCAAGGAGAGCCGTGCCCTCCCTGCACAACCAAGTATCGGATAAAATCAAGTGTGCACTGCGCAACACCATCTGTGGCAAGGTCCACCTAACCACAGATACGTGGATCAGTAAGCACGGCCAGGGACGCTATATCTCCCTAACTGCACACTGGGTAAATGTAGTGGTGGCTGGGCCCCAGGCGGAGAGCTGTTTGGCGCACGTCCTTCCACGCCAAGGATCGCAGGGCATCATTCTTTGCCCCCTGTTGCCTCCTCTTCCGACTCTGCTTCCTCCTCCTCTTCTACCACCTAACCCTAACCCTCATCTGGTAAGCGACAGATCTTCACAATCAACTTCAGCACAGCCAGGGGTAAACGTCAGCAGGCCGTTCAGAAACTAATGTGTTTGGGGGACAGGCCCCACACCGCGCAGGAGTTGTGGCGGGGTATAGAACAACAGACGGACAAGTGGTTGCTGCCGGTGAGCCTCAAGCCCGACCTGGTGGTGTGCGATAATGGGCGAAATCTCGTTGCAGCTCTGGGACTAGCCGGTTTGACGCATATCCCTTGCCTGGCGCATGTGCTGAATTTTGTGGTGCAGAAATTCATTCACAACTACCCCAACATGTCTGAGCTGCTGCATAAAGTGCGGGCCGTCTGCGCGCGCTTCCGGCGTTCTCATCCTGCCGCTGCTCGGCTGTCTGCTCTACAGAGTAACTTCGGCCTTCCCGCTCACCGCCTCATATGCGACGTGCCCACCAGGTGGAACTCCACCTTGCACATGCTGGAGAGACTGTGCGAGCAGCAGTAGGCCATAGTGGAGTTTCAACTGCAGCACGCACGGGTTAGTCGCACTGTGGAACAGCACCACTTCACCACCAATGACTGGGCCTCAATGCAAGACCTGTGTGCCCTGTTGCGCTGTTTCGAGTACTCCACCAACATGGACAGTGGCGATGATGCCGTTATCAGCGTTACAATACCACTTCTATGTCTCCTTGAGAAAACACTTAGGGCGATGATGGAAGAGGAGGTGGCCCAGGACGAGGAGGAGGAAGAGGGGTCATCTCTAACACTTTCAGGCCAGTCTTTTAGAAGTGGCTCAGAAAGAGGATTTTTGCAACAGCAGAGGCCAGGTACAAATTTGGCCAGCCAGGGCCCACTACTGAAGGACGAGGAGGAGAAGGATGAGGAGGAGGAAGGGGATGAAGCATGTTCACAGCGGGGTGGCATCCAACGCAGCTCGGGCCCTTCACTGGTGCGTGGCACTGGCTGGGGGAATACGGAGGACGCAGACGATACGCCTCCCACAGAAGACAGCTTGTCCTTACCTCTGGGCAGCCTGGCACACATGAGCGACTACATGCTGCAGTGCCTGCGCAATGACAGCAGAGTTTCCCACATTTTAACGTGTGCTGACTACTGGGTGGCCACCGTGCTGGATCCCCGTTACAAAGACAATGTGCTGTCCTTAATTCCCTCACTGGAGCGTGATCGGAAGATGCGCGACTAAAGGCGCACGCTGGTAGACGCGCTCCTGAGAGCATTCCCGACTGAAGCCGGGGGACAAGTGGAAGCACAAGACGAAGGCAGGGGAGGAGGAAGAGGTCGCCAACGCAGCTGTGTCAGCACCAGCACCTCAGAAGGCAGGTTTAGCATGGCCGACATGTGGAAAAGCTTTGTCACCGCTCCGCAACAACCGGCCCCAACTGCTGATATGGAGCGTGTTAGCAGGAGGCAGCATTTGAACAACATGGTGGAACAGTACCTGTGCACAGACTACACGTACTGACTGATGATTCTGCCCCATTCAACTTCTGGGTCTCCAAATTGTCCATATGGCCAGAGCTTGCCCTGTATGCCTTGGAGGTGCTGGCCTGCCCTGCAGCCAGTGTACTCTCTGAACGTGTATTTAGCATGGCAGGAGGCGTCATTACAGACAGACGCAGCCGCCTGTCCACAGCCAACGTGGACAAGCTCACATTAATTAAAATGAACCAGGCTTAGATCCCAAAAGACTTGTCTGTACCTTGTGCAGAATAGACATTTATACCACCATCAAACAAACAAACATTCTTGTATTCAAGTAAAGTGCAATGATTTTTTTTTTTTTTTATTTTTTATTTGTCCCAATATTTTGGGGGCTACCTACCCCAATAAAAAATAAAAATAAACATTGTTGGCTACCTTCTCCTCTTCCATTGCTGCCTCCACCTACAACACCACATTCACCGCCTCCTCAACCTCCGACTCCATAGCAACCTCCTTCTCTCAGTTGCAGGTTAATAATTTGTAATTTTTAGTTATTTGATTTCATTTTAAGTTATTTCCATATCCACATTTGTTTGCAGAGCAGTTGCCATGCTCTTAAGCACATTTTACTGCCTTTTACATCCCTCTAGCCTTTTCAAGGACTTCTTTAGAGCCACTTTAAGTAAAAAAAAAGTGCCAATTTTAGTTCCCTAAATTGAAAATATTCTTATTGTTGGGTGACATTTTACCATTTTTGGCATATACAAACCTCTGCTCTGCCTGGGTGACAGGGGCCTAAATCTCTCAAAATCCTCTGTTTTATTGCTGGGTGACAAGAACCCCCTTTTGCCGTGAATTAACCCCTGCTGTGCCTGGGTGACAGGGGCCTAAATGTCTCAAAATCCTCTGTTCTATTGCTGGGTGACAAGAACTACCTTTTGCCGTGAATGAATCCCTGCTGTGCCTGGATGACAGGGGCCTAAATCTCTCAAAATCCTCTGTTCTATTGCTGGGTGACATGAACCCCCTATTGCCGTGAATGAACCCCTGCTCTGCATTGCTGACAGGGAACTAAATTTAGTGAAAACATCTGTTACTGATCGGAAGATGCGCGACTACATGCGCACGCTGATGATAGCATTCCCACCTGACAGCAGGGGCACAGTGGAAGCACAAGGCGAAGGCAGAGGAGGAGGAAGAGGTCGCCAACGCAGCTGGGGCACCACCAGCACCTGAGAAGGCAGGGTTAGCATGGCCAAAATGTGGAAAAGCATTGTCAGCCTTGGAGGTGCTGACCTGCCCTGCAGCCAGTGTATAGTGTGAACGTGTGTTTAGCACGGCAGAGAGCATTATCACAGGCCGCAGCCAATGTTTACAAGCTTACGTTTATTAAAATGAACCAGGCATGGATCCCACAGGACTTGTCCGTACCTTGTGCAGAATAGACATTTATACCAGCCTCAACCATCCATTCTTGTACTCAAGTGCACTTATTCTTTGTTTTATTTTGTTATATGTCCCAATATTTTGGGGAATACCCCAATTTAAAAATAAAAAAATAACACAAATCAGTGTTGGCTACCTATTCCTTCTTCACCGCCGCTTCCACCTATACCGCCACGTCAACCTACACCGCCGCATCCACCCATCCACCGCCTCCTCAACCTCCTACTCCTAGATCCAGATTGTTATTTTTAATTTATCTGTATTTTATGTTATTTTAAGTCATTTTCCTATCCACATTTGTTTGCAGAACAGTTGTCATGCTCTTAAGCACATTTTGATGCCTTTTGCAGCCCTCTAGCCATTTCCAGGACTATTTTAGAGCCATTTTAGTGCCCAAAAGTTCGGGTCCCCATTGACTTCAATGGGGTTCGGGTTCGGGGTCAAGTTCGGGTCCCGAATGCAAACTTTTTTTTCAAGTTTGGCCGAACCTGCCGAACCCGAACATCCAGGTGTCCGCTCAACTCTAATAGTTACCCCAAGGAGAACTCGCCTGTCCACCCAAAATGTGGAGAAACTGACCTTTGTGAAAATAAATCAGGCGTGCATCAGCCAGGATTTTCAAACACAAGTGCCTGACTAGATCATCCGTGGTGCCACACCTACACTGACAAAAGAGACCTGTTTCTTCTGGCTACCTGCTTCAGCAACTATTCTAATGGTGCCACCAACCTGAAGCCACGCCTGATACCAGGTGCTCCTACAGCCACCCACCATCTTCTGCTGGTACTGGTACTGCCCCTCACCTCCCCACTATGTCACTGGGCCACTCTGTGGTCTCTTCATGCTGCTGCCACCTCCCCACTATCTCATTGGGCCACTCTGTGGTCTCCTCATGCTGCTGCCACATCACCACTATGTCACTAGGCCTTTCTGTGGTCTCCTTATGATGCTGCCACCTCATCCCTATGTCACTGGTCCACTCTATGGTCTCATCATGCTGCTGCCAGCTCACCGCTATGTCACTGGGCCACTCTGCGGTCTCCTCATGCTGCTGCCACATCACCACTCTGTGGTCTCCTCATGCTGCTTCCAGCTCACCACTATGTCACTGGGCCACTCTGTGGTCTCCTCATGCTGCTGCCACCTCAACACTATGTCACTGGGCCACTCTGTGGTCTCCTCATGCTGCTGCCACCTCACCACTATGTCACTGGTCCACTCTGTGGCCTCCTCATGCTGATGCCACATCACCACTCTGGGGTCTCCTCATGCTGCTACCAGCTCACCACTATGTCACTGGGCCACTCTGTGGACTCCTCATGTTGCTGCCACCTCAGAACTCTGTCATTGGGCAACTCTGTGGTCTCCTCATGCTGCTGCTAGTTAAGCACTCTGTCACAGGGCCACTCTGTGGACTTCTCATGCTGTTATTACCCTCCCCACTTTATGACTGGGCCACTATTTTGTCTTTTTGGCCTTGTTTATATGATCATTTATTTGACCCTTCTTCTGATCTGTCAGAAGGAAAGAAAAATAAGACGCACAATGGATCCTGTCTATGTAACAGCTGTAAGACCTGCATGACATGGTCCCTATTTTGCATCAGAATTGGCTTATGATTTGGTAGCAAAAAGCAGGAGTGAGTACGAAATACAGAAGACATGCAAAGATTCCATTCATTTGTCATCTCTATTTTGGTTCCAATTCATTTTTTTTTTTTTTACTTTAGCAATACTGATGGATTATTGACCAAATGCTTGCCGAGTGAAGGCGGATGCTCAACAGACAGGATCCATTTTTTGGGGGGATTATTGTTCTGACGGATCAGAGGAAGGGCAAAATAATCAGTGACGTCAACACAAACTTACTGCTGACACCCTCTCCACTCTGTCGGGGGGCTGTACTTGTATAAGCATTTAATAGAAGAGGTTCTGTAGATATCTATGTGGAATCAGCTGACGACGGTGTAAAATGAGTGCGCTCTTTCACGCTATGGTAGGATCTTGTGCCTCCGCATGTTTCTTTATACCTGGTGCTAACATTGACTTGTAAGTGAGTTCACACTTGAGTTATTTGGTCAGTTTTGGCCCCATAACTGACCAAATGAGTGAAGTGTGAAGTGATTCTAAGAGCGAAGCCTGTCATCTGTGTTTCATACTGACTCACAGTATTGTTTCACTACCACAGCAGACTCCTTATGCGTGTTACTGCAAGAGACAGTGTTCTACACCACTTTACAGGCTCTCTGCAGCCAGGAAATAGCTGTTTTTAACGCAATTTGCCAAAAATAAATTCAGATCGAATCTTTTCGGAAAATTTGTCAAACAAACCAAATTGAATCTTTAAGAAAATCGCTCATCTCTAGTAGGAGACAATAACAGTAATTTAAGGAGTCTTCTGGAAATGGACACAAAGGGTGTATCACTAGGGATGAGTGAACTTAACTTTTTCACTGAAGTCCAGGTTCGGTGGTAATTTTATTAACTCAGCTTATCCGCTTGATCACTCTGCAGCAGTTTCTTCTATCTTCACTGAACAGTACCTGCCAAAGGACCTGCGATATGCACGATGACATCACCGCGCTCTCCTACGTGGTGACATTATCACGCATATCGCAGAAGTGGATGAGGTGAGATATTTTTGTTTTTTTACCCCCTAAATAGCTATATTGTTTTTCATTCTGTCTTAAGAATGCTATTATTTTCCTATATAACCATGTTTTAACGGAAAAATGGGGTTCGGGTTCAGGTTCGGGTACCAAACCCGAACTTTGACCTGAAGTTCTGTTGTACCCGGCGAACCAGAACTTCCATGTGTTCGCTCATCCCTTTGTGTCACCTGTCCTTACTGAAGGGGTCACCACTGGAACTGATGGACTGTGTACATCAAACTTGCTCTCCCCAATACTACACTTACGCTATGTTTACATATATCAGTGGTATCCACCCAGATGTCTAGTGCATGAGGTAGACAGCACTGAAGACAATTTGGCTGTCTGGTGTTCTATCCGGCTCATCATAGACTTAAATTGGACAGTCTTGTTAACATAGTGGAACAAAAAATGCTGCAGTCAGTGTTTTTTGATCCATATATTTCTAAAGAGAAACTACAGAATATTGCTGGACATACTGTATGTGAACACATGCTATGTGTCACGAACCAGCGGGTGTGAACCCACAGTGCCACGTGTCCCACCTCCTCTAAGTGCGTTTTCTAAGTGTACCCCTCAATTATTCACAGTAACCCCTGATGGTGGGGATAGACTTTCCCGAGGGGAACACCAGGTCGCTACCTCTTGAGGAGGGTAGGCACACAAGGCAGCTGGTACAGACCAGAAGCAGAAGCATAGTCAGGCAGGCAGGGTCGTTAACATGAGCAACAGTGCAGGACCAAAGGATGAGGCAGAGACGTAGTCAGACAGGCAAAAGGTCAGGGGAGGCGGCACAGGAACAGGTCAGGCAATCCGGGTCAGCAACAGGAAAGTCAAGGCAAGCAGACTGTCATGCCCTGCTCAGGTTATGTGCGGAGGTCTGCCAGGTTAGCAGCACATGTGTAGTTTTTTGTTTTTGTTTTGGAGTTGAGCTGTATCTGCCTCCCTTCAGGTGCACTGGGTGGGGTCGTTTGTATGAGTTTAACTTATGCCCCTTCCCAGTGTCCTGTGCGGGATATAGCTTCTATCTTGCTCAGTGGAAGGAAGCAAGGAAGGAAAGAATGATTTGCTGTATCTGCTCTGTGTCAAGATAAGTTGGTTTTGTTTTCTTGTGTGCGTTCCGTCTAGGCTGTTAGAGAGACGCCTGCCTCCTCCAGGTCTGAGGAAGCAAGCTGTCTCTTTCCCCCTGTCACCATCTTAGGGATTTTAGGGAATCTTCAGCCTTAGGCACGGGGGCACGTTTATTCCCACCTCTAGGGTCTGAACGTGGGCACAGAAGTCTAGGGAGAGCTGGTAGGGATTTGTAAGGCGGTGACCTTTATCCCCAGCTTCTGGCCTAGACACTTGTTTGTGGATTTCTTTTGTCTCTTGTATCCTGTCCAGTGTGACATTATAACCCGCCCAAAACCTAGACTGCCATTTCTCAGCAACTTTGAGATGGAGTCAATTGATTCGTTGGTTGATCGCATGCAGGAGTTAACTTGGGAGGTAGCTGACCTCCGCAATGCAGTTTCTTTTTGTCAGAATTTTCTGCTCATGGCTCCGCTGGTAGGAGTCAGTCCAGCCTTGAACCTAAGGTTGCTCTCCGTGATCGGTTTTCTCGGGGTGTGGATGAATTTATCCGCTTCAGAGATTCATGCAAGTTGTATTTTCAGCTGCGGCCGTCTTCATCTGGTGATAAGAGTCAGAGAGTAGGGATAATCATTTCTTTGCTTAAAGGGGACGCGCAGTCCTGGGCCTTTTCTCTGCTGACCGGTTCTCTGGCCCTCCGGTCGGTGGATGAATTTTTTAAACCCTTGGGATTCATTTATGATGACCCAGATCGGGTCTCGATGGCAGAATCTAAGTTGCATACTTTATTACAAGGAGAACATTCTGCAGAGGTGTATTGTGTTGAGTTTAGGAGATGGGCTATGTAACGGACCGTTTCAGCAGACAAGGGGTTAAAATCCGTTCAGGCGATAAGCCCCTTTCTGAGAGACAGGCCCAGCTACTGCAGAATACCAATGTCCCGAACTGGATACAAAATAGCACTCCAAACTGGAACCTCACGAATAGCTGCTAGCAGACGAACAGGAATCAACTTACACTCCTGGCAATCAGTCTCTAACAACATACAGCGGATCCCCCCAATAACGAGACAAGGCTCCGTGTTGAGGGTCAAGCAGTGGTCTGAGGTGCTGGCACACCCAGCCTGGTTTTTATTACAGTTGTTTGCAATTACAGGTCCGCCCACAGGGAGGTATAAAACAACCAAGCCCATCTGGTGTACACGCCCCTAGGGGACCAGAATGAAGACTTGTGACATAGGACAGATATGCAGCACTGTAGGATACACAGAGACAATACATCCCCACAATGCATCATGGTTTCCTTCTCTCTGCCCTGGAGACACCCGAGGCGTAATCCATTATCTCTCAAGACAAAGAGAAATCACAAATACACATGTGCAGACAACAGGACAGACATCACCATTTAAACACACAATGGGACAATGGCACAATAGAAACACACCCAGCATATTCCTCCCAAGCTGACAAGTTACACTTATTATAAATTGTTACAACTTTGTGAGTTTACATTGGCCATACATATAACTTACATCAATTTAAACAGTATAACTTGGGGACAAACCTATCCAAAATTCACTTGAATAGGTTCAGGGGTTTAAAAGTTAGTATGGGCCATAATCCTGAGGCAAGAGGCTGATAAACAGGCCTCTCCAAAACCCAGTGGCGAGGTTGGTTTCGCCACACATCCCCCCTCCCCCAGGGAAGACTAACCAGATACCTGACCTCACGCCGGTCGGTACCTGAGTTAGTCTGGCAGCCCACCCACAACCCAATACTGGACCTGTTGCATTTGGTAGCCTGTCTCTGTCCAGTGAGTCCACCAAGGTTATGTTGGAAGCTGGTACTCCTGGTCTCTGTGTTGCTCCCTGGCTTGGAGTCTGGTTGTTGGAGGGGGAGACCGACTGTCTCTACCCCCTGTGCTGTAAGTGCAGAGACCACGGTCCCATCTGCACTGTTGTGGGGCTTACTGTCTCCCCCTGGTGCGTTAAGCTGCCGCTGGGGAGAGGGGGTAACGAGCTCCTCTCCCATACATACTTCCAGCCGCTGGGGAGGGCGACCGACCGTCTCCGCTCCCAATACAGTGTCCTGCTGTTGGGGAAAGGAGACTGGGCTCTCTATTCCCTGCTGAACACTCTGCCGCTGGGGGACAGAACCGACTGTCTCTGCACCCTGTAACTCCGCCAGCCGCCCGGGGAATGGAGACTGGGCTCCCAATTCCCAATAAATCACACTGCCGCTGGGGAATGGAGACTGGGCTCCCAATTCCCTGTACATCCCACGGCCACTGGGGAGGGAGGACGCTGCTCTCCTCTCCCTGCATTTCACACTGCCTTCCCGGCATATCACTCTGCTGCTGGGGGGCAGGAACAACTACCTCTGCCCCCTGTAACTCAGCCTGCCGCTGGGGAGGGAGGACGCTGCTCTCCTCTCCCTGCATTTCACACTGCCTTCCCGGCATATCACTCTGCTGCTGGGGGGCAGGAACAACTACCTCTGCCCCCTGTAACTCAGCCTGCCGCTGGGGAGGGAGGACGCTGCTCTCCTCTCCCTGCACTTCACACTGCCGCTGGGGAATGGAGACTGGGCTCCCAATTCCCTGCAATTCACACTGCCGCTGGGGAATGGAGACTGGGCTCCCAATTCCCTGCTGGACACTCTGCCGCTGGGGAGAGGATACGGAGCTCTCTCTGTCCCGCAACTGTAACTTCCGATGGAGGTCCACCCAACGTGGCAGCTGACCGTCACCTTCTGCCCGGTATAGTAGGGTCTTGAACACTAGACTCCTCACTAACTTCACGTATTTCTCAGCTGGATTGGGTCCGAAGAAGTTCAGCCGCAACCACATCATACGGTCAAATTCCTCCACAGAGTATCTGTACTCCATTGCTGGTTCCATCCTGGTGCTTTTAGGGTCGCTGTACTGAGACATGCGTTGCCCTTAAGTTATAAAATCCAAAGAAATGGTGTCTCCTGTAGCTGTCCTTCTGGCTGTAGGAACGATCCCACTGCTGCCACCAATGTAACGGACCGTTTCAGCAGACAAGGGGTTAAAATCCGTTCAGGCGATAAGCCCCTTTCTGAGAGACAGGCCCAGCTACTGCAGAACACCAATGTCCCGAACTGGATACAAAATAGCACTCCAAACTGGAACCTCACGAATAGCTGCTAGCAGACGAACAGGAATCAGCTTACACTCCTGGCAATCAGTCTCTAACAGCATACAGCGGATCCCCCCAATAACGAGACAAGGCTCCGTATTGAGGGTCAAACAGTGGTCTGTGGTGCTGGCACACCCAGCCTGGTTTTTATTACAGTTGTTTGCAATTACAGGTCCGCTCACAGGGAGGTATAAAGCAACCAAGCCCATCTGGTGTACACGCCCCTAGGGGACCAGAATGAAGACTTGTGACATAGGACAGATATGCAGCACTGTAGGATACACAGAGACAATACATCCCCACAATGCATCATGGTTTCCTCCTCTCTGCCCTGGAGACACCCGAGGCGTAATCCATTATCTCTCAAGACAAAGAGAAATCACAAATACACATGTGCAGACAACAGGACAGACATCACCATTTAAACACACAATGGGACAATGGCACAATAGAAACACACCCAGCATATTCCTCCCAAGCTGACAAGTTACACTTATTATAAATTGTTACAACTTTGTGAGTTTACATTGGCCATACATATAACTTACATCAATTTAAACAGTATAACTTGGGGACAAACCTATCCAAAATTCACTTGAATCGGTTCAGGGGTTTAAAAGTTAGTATGGGCCATAATCCTGAGGCAAGAGGCTGATAAACAGGCCTCTCCAAAACCCAGTGGCGCGGTTGGTTTTGCCACAGGCTACGAAGTCTGGGTGGAATAACCCCGCACTTCGTAGTCAGTTTTGTCAGGGGTTGTCTGAGAGATTAAAAGATGCCCTCACTTTTCATGAGTATCCGGATACATTGGAGAATGCTATGTTTTTGGCAGTATGGTTAGATAGACGCATTAGAGAGAGGTGTAAGGTCCCCTCATTGCGAGGAATCCCTTCTGTGAGTGGTTTCGTCCCACCAGTTCCTCAGAGTTTTATGACATGTAATTCTGGGGTAGGGGAGGAACCCATGCAGCTAGGTCAGGTGTTGTTCCGTTCTGGTAATAGGAACTTTAGGAGGTTGCATAAGCTATGTTATTACTGTGGAGAAAGTGGTCATTTTGTTTATGCTTGTCCTTTTGTTAAATCGCGTGTTCATGATAAAGAACCACAAAGAGGTTTACATAAAGAGAAAAAAAAAAAAAACATCCTTGACTCTTGGTAGTGTGAATGGGCTGCCGGAGCAAGCAAGTATGCAATCTCCCTGTGTCACGACCCTTGGCTAGGTCGTGACTTTGTGTCTGCACGTGCGGTTCCCTTGGGCAACGTGGTTTGCATGTGAGGCACTTTTCCTTGGATGTGGTGTTTCCCCATTTTGGTATGCACGGGGTTAAGGTGTGTCTGCTAGGTGTGGTGGGTGTGACCTCAGGCCTCCTTATATGTTGGTGTGTTGGAGCCTGTGGTCAGTTTGATTTTGTTGTCAGTCTGTGTAGGAGCTCTGCTCCCTGGCTGAATGTCTTAGTCTGTGTGAGCCACCCTTATTTATTATTTTGTTTACCTTGCGCTGTCTGTGTGTCCCCTCCGGTGTGTTTCTGTCATTCTCCTCCCACCGGGTGTATGTTGTTTTGGTGTGGTCTTTGTTTGGAGGTTTTATTGTGGTGTGTTGCTCCGGAAGGGGTTTGCTTTCCCGGAGGGGGTTTAAACGAAGGCAAGACTGTGGGTTTCCCAGCCTGGAGCCTCCTTCCATCACGGCTGCGGCAGGTAAGTGTGGATAGCATTTATATGTTGCTGTGTAATTTACCCGCCGTACTGTTTATCCCATGGTCTTGAATCCTGTCTCCTACTGGGCCTCTGGAGACACTATTCATCCGTGGTGAAGGATGAATGGGTGGTCTCTGCCCTGTCGTCAGGCCTAGGGCATAGTAGGGATAGCAGGGTCCTAGGTTGGTGAGCATGAGCCCCCTTACCTTCTGAGGCGGCTCATGCGCTACGAGTTTAGGGAGAGCTCAGGATTACATTAGGAGGTGACCTGCTCCCTGTTCCCTGCTATCTGGCGTTGCAGCCTTAGCCATTGCACTTTGGGGGGTTTTCCCCACTCCCCCCCGTGACACCCTGCAATACTCATTTTTCTCCTTCCAACTATGGTGGCGCTAGACTCAAGAAAATGTAATTTTGAAGTATTCCTTGATTGTGGTGCTGGGGTAGATCTTATTGATTATATTTTTCTTCAAAATCTGGGCCTAAGTACTTGCACCTTAGAAAGAGAGATTCCGGTGTTCGCAATCGATTCTCCCCCTCTTTCTCAAAGGAGTTTCACTCATATTGCTCATGGTATTCAGTTAAGGGTGGGTGATTCACAGAAACTGACCTTTGTGAAAATGAATCAGGCGTGGATCAGCCAGGATTTTCAAACACAAGTGCCTGACTAGATCATCCGTGGTGCCACACCTATACTGACAAAAGAGACCTGTTTCTTCTGGCTACCTGCTTCAGCAACTATTCTAATGGTGCCACCCACCTGATGCCACACCTGATGTCAGGTGCTCCTACAGCTACCCACCATCTTCTGCTGGTACTGGTATTGCCCCCCACCTCCCCACTATGTCACTGGGCCACTCTGTGGTCTCTTCATGCTGCTGCCACCTCCTCACTATCTCATTGGGCCACTCTGTGGTCTCCTCATGCTGCTGCCACATCACCACTATGTCACTAGGCCTTTCTGTGGTCTCCTTATGATGCTGCCACCTCATCCCTATGTCACTGGTCCACTCTATGGTCTCATCATGCTGTTGCCAGCTCACCACTATGTCACTGGGCCACTCTGTGGTCTCCTCATGCTGCTGCCACCTCAACACTATGTCACTGGGCCACTCTGTGGTCTCCTCATGCTGCTGCCACATCACCACTCTGTGGTCTCCTCATGCTGCTTCCAGCTCACCGCTATGTCACTGGGCCACTCTGTGGTCTCCTCATGCTGCTGCCACCTCACCACTCTGGGGTCTCCTCATGCTGCTACCAGCTCACCACTATGTCACTGGGTCACTCTGTGGACTCCTCATGTTGCTGCCACCTCAGAACTCTGTCATTGGGCAACTCTGTGGTGTCCTCATGCTGCTGCTAGTTAAGCACTCTGTCACAGGGCCACTCTGTGGACTTCTCATGCTGTTATTACCCTCCCCACTTCAAGACTGGGCCACTATTTTGTCTTTTTGGCCTTGTTTATATGATCATTTATTTGACCCTTCTTCTGATCTGTCAGGAGGAAGGAAAAATAAGACACACAACGGATCCTGTCTATGTAACAGCTGTAAGGCCTGCATGACATGGTCCCTATTTTGCATCAGAATTGGCTTATGATTTGGTAGCAAAAAGCAGGAGTGAGTACAAAATATAGAAGACATGCAAAGATTCCATTCATTTGTCATCTGTATTTTGGTTCCAATTCAGTTAATTTTTTTTTACTTTAACAATACTGATGGATTATTGACCAAATGCTGACCGAGTGAAGGCGGATGCTCAACAGACAGGATCCGTTTTTTGGGGGGATTATTGTTCTGACGGATCAGAGGAAGGGCAAAATAATCAGTGACGTCAACACAAACTTACTGCTGACACCCTCTCCACTCTGTCGGGGGGCTTTACTTGTATAAGCATTTAATAGAAGAGGTTCTGTAGATATCTATGTGGAATCAGCTGACGACGGTGTAAAATGAGTGCGCTCTTTCACACTATGGTAGGATCTTGTGCCTCTGCATGGTTCTTTATACATGGTGCTAACATTGACTTGTAAGTGAGTTCACACTTGAGTTATTTGGTCAGTTTTGGCCCCATAACTGACCAAATGAGTGAAGTGTGAAGTGATTCTAAGAGCGAAGCCTGTCATCTGTGTTTCATACTGACTCACAGTATTGTTTCACTACCACAGCAGACTCCTTATGCGTGTTACTACAAGACACAGTGTTCTACACCACTTTACAGGCTCTCTGCAGCCAGGAAATAGCTGTTTTTTAACGCGATTTGCCAAAAATAAATTCGGATAGAATCTTTTCAGAAAATTTGGCAAGCAAACCAAATTGAATCTTTAAGAAAATCGCTCATCTCTATTCCTTGATTGTGGTGCTGGGGTAAAACTTATTGATTATCTTTTTCTTCAAAATCTGGGCCTAAGTACTTGCACCTTAGAAAGAGAGATTCCGGTGTTCGCAATCGATTCTTCCCCTCTTTCTCAAAGGAGTTTCACTCATATTGCTCATGGTATTCAGTTAAGGGTGGGTGATTCACATGTTGAGATCATCTCTTGTTTTGTCATGAAGGACTTGCCCGCTCCTATGCTCTTAGGGTTACCGTGGTTGATAAAACATAACCCTACTATAGATTGGCAGGCAAGGCAGATCATTGGTTGGAGTGAATTTTGTTCAGACAATTGTCTTAGTGCCTCTATCTCTGGGGTGTCTACTATGGTTTTACCCCAGTATCTCTCAGATTTTGCGGATGTATTTTTGGAGAGTGGGGCTCAGGAATTGCCTCCTCATCGTGAATATAATTGCCCGGTTAATCTCATCCCAGGGGCTAAGTTGCCAAAGTCTCGGCTATACAATCTTTCTCAACCCAAAAGAGAGGTCATGCGGAAGTTTATTGCCGAGAGTTTGCCAAAGGGTCATATTAGGACATCTAAATCTCCGGTCGCATTTGTGTTATTCTTTGTTAAGAAAAAGGATGGATCGCTTAGATCCTGTTTGGATTTCCAGGAATTGAACCGCATTACGGTCCGTGATCCATATCCCCTTCCCTTGATCTCTGACCTTTTTGATCAAATTGTTGGAGCCAAGGTGTTCTCCAAGTTAGATTTAAGAGGGGCCTACAATCTGATCAGAATCAAGGAGGGGGATGAGTGGAAAACGGCCTTCAACACACACGAGGGTCATTTCGAGAATCTGGTTATGCCTTTTGGGTTAACTAACGCGCCAGCAGTGTTTCAGCGATTTGTCAATGACATTTTCCATCATTTTGTGGGAAGGTTCGTGGTAATTTACTTGGATGACATTCTAATTTACTCTCCTGATCTAAAGACTCATCAGGATCACGTGAGGCAGGTCTTGTCGATCCTTCAGGAGAATAAATTGTATGCTAAATTGGAGAAATGTGTGTTCAGGAACTTCCGTTTCTGGGTTAACTGCTTTCTGACTCTGGTTTTCGTATGGACCCCGAAAAGGTCCGGGCGGTTCTGGAATGGGACCGACTGGAGAATCAGAAAGCATTGATGCGGTTTTTGGGGTTTGCCAATTATTATAGAAAATTTATCTTGAACTACTCTACCATTGTAAGACCCCTGACCGATATGACTAAGAAATGCGTCGACTTCTCTGTCTGGTCGGATGAGGCATTGCAGGCCTTTTCGGCTATTAAGGAATGCTTTGCGTCTGCTCCCATTCTGATGCAGCCCGATGTGTCTCAGCCATTTGTGGTGGAGGTGGATGCATCAGAGGTGGGGGTTGAAGCAGTGTTGTCGCAAGGTTCATCTCCTGGCAAGTGGCGTCCGTGTGCTTTTTCTTCCAAGAAGCTCTCGGTCGCCGAGAGGAATTATGATGTAGGAGATAGGGAATTGCTGGCCATCAAATTGGCCTTTGAGGAATAGCGTCACTGGTTGGAGGGGCGTCTCATCCGGTTACGGTATATACTGATCATAAGAACTTGGCTTACCCGCAAACTGCCAAGCGTCTGAATCCTAGACAGGCTAGATGGTCACTGTTCTTTACTAGTGATGAGCGGCAGGGGTTATATTCGAATTTGCGATATTTCGCGAATATTTTGTAGAATATTCGTCGAATATTCGCAAATTCGAATATTCGTTATACTCTACAATTTTTTTTACTCGAAAAATCGGCAAGGTAATGATCGTGTAATATGCGAATTTTCGTCATGCGAATTTTAGTAATGCAAATTTTCTATTGCAATTTTTTTCAACTTACAACTATTAGACAAAGAATATTATAGCACTATATTAGCTAAATTGCTCTATATTAGTTTTTTTCCAAATATTTGCTATATTGCTATAACTTTGTTTTTTCGAATATTTGTAATATTCTAAAACAAGAATATATAGCAATATAGTGAATATTCGAAAAAAACGAATTTAGAGCAATTTAGCTAAAATAGTGCTATAATCATTTTTTTTTATAGTTGTAATTTTTTTCCAATCTGGACTTCAGATGAGAAAAAAATTACAACTATTAGACAAAGAAGATTATAGCACTATATTAGCTAAATTGCTCTATATTCCTTTTTTTTTCTAATATTTGCTATATCTTCGCTTTTTCGAATATTCGTAATATTCTAAAACAAGAATATATAGCAATATAGTGAATATTCGAAAAAAAATAACGAATTTAGAGCAATTTAGCTAATATAGTGCTATAATCTTTTTTTTTTGTAGTTGTAATTTTTTTCCAATCTGAACTCCAGATGAGAAAAAAAATTACAACTATTAGACAAAGAAGATTATAGCACTATATTAGCTAAATTGCTCTAAATTCGTTTTTTTTTTCGAATATTCACTATATTGCTATATATTCTTGTTTTAGAATATTACGAATATTCAAAAAAACAAAGTTATAGCAATATAGCAAATATTCGGAAAAAAAACTGGCCCACAAGCTAGAAGCAGGGAGGGATCATGTGTACTGATTAAAAAAAAAATCTAATATTAGAAATTACGAATATATATCACTATATTCGAAATATTTGCGAATTTTAGAAGTACCTATATTCGCGATAAAAATTTGAAATTCGAATATTCGTGATCAACACTATTCTTTACTACGTTCAACTTTGTGGTTACTTTCGCCCGGGGGTTAAAAACATCAAGGCGGATGCATTGTCTCGTAGTTTTCCTGGGGGAGGTGTTTCAGAGGATCCTGCTCTGATTTTGGCTGATGGGGTGGTTGTTTCCACGCTGTACCCCGAGTTGGAGATGGAGGTATTGGAAGCCCAGAAGGAGGCTCCGGATTCTTGTCCCCCAGGTAGGTTGTTTGTTCCTGCTGGATTGCGATACAAGGTATTCAAGGAACATCACGATACTGTCCTTGCGGGACATCCTGGTGGCAAGTCCACCTTTGATCTGATTTCCCGGAGGTTCTGGTGGCCCGGGTTACGTAAGAGTGTTGAGGATTATGTAGCAGCTTGTGAGACCTGTGCACGGGCAAAGGTTGCTCACAGTCGACCTTCTGGTTCACTTCTTCCTTTGTCTATTCCATCTCATCCTTGGATGCACTTGTCTATGGACTTTATTACTGATCTGCCGAGTTCCTCTGGGAAAACTGTGATTTTGGTGGTTGTTGACCGTTTCAGTAAAATGGCTCACTTTGTATCGTTAGCTAGTCTGCCTAACGCCAAGACTCTTGCTCAGATTTTTGTGGATAACATCGTGAAATTACATGGCATTCCCTCGGATGTGGTTTCTGATAGGGGCACGCAGTTTGTTTCCAGATTTTGGAGGGCGTTCTGCTCTCATCTTGGTATCCAACTTTCGTTCTCTTCGGATTTTCATCCGCAGTCGAATGGACAGAGAGAGCGTACTAATCAAAACCTGGAGACCTCCTTAAGGTGCTTTGTGGCTGAAAACCAGGAGGACTGGTCCTCATTCTTATCACTAGCAGTGTTTGCTTTGAATAACCGTAGGCAGGAGTCCACGGGTAAGTTGCCATTTTTTGGCGCATACGGTTTTCATCCTCAGTTTGGTACCTTTTCTGAGACTAGTTCCTCTGGGATGCCACAGGAGGAGAGATTTTCTTCTGCCTTGTCCTCTATCTGGCGGAAGATTCAAGTGAATTTGGAGAGGATGGGTGAGAGGTACAAGCGAATGGCTGACATGAGACATATGACTGGTCCGGACCTGTGTGTGGGTGATCTGGTGTGGTTATCTACTAAAAATATTAAACTGAAAGTACCATCTTGGAAACTGGGTCCAAGATTTATTGTACCTTACAAAATATCTGCGGTGATCGATCCAGTAGCGTTTTGTCTGGATATTCCACAGATCTGGAGGATCCACGATGTGTTCCACACTTAAGAAATATGTGAAACCGGTGGAACCATCACCATTGCCTCCTCCCCCTGTTCTCGTTGATGGAAATTTAGAGTTCAAGATCTCTCGGGTTCTCGACTCACGGGTTCTTCGGGGTTCCCTTCAGTACCTGGTACACTGGAGGGGATATGGCCCTGAGGAGAGGATGTGGGTTCCGGCTGTGGATGTTAGTGCCAGCGGATTGGTGAGGGCTTTCACAGATCCCACCCGGATAAAGTTGGGCCGGGGTGTCCGGAGGTCACCCGTAGAAGGGGGGGTACTGTCATGCTCTGCTCAGGTTATGTGCGGAGGTCTGCCAGGTTAGCAGCACGTGTGTAGTTTTTTTATTTTGTTTTGAAGTTGAGCTGTATCCGCCTCCCTTCAGGTGCACTGGGTGGGGTCATTTGTATGAGTTTAAATTGCACCCCTTCCCAGTGTCCTGTGCGGGTTATAGCTTCTATCTTGCTCAGTGGAAGGAAGGAAGGAAGGAAGGAAGGAAGGAAGGAAGGAAAGAAGGATTTGCTGTATCTGCTCTATGACAAGATAAGTTGGTTTTGTTTTCTTGTGTGCGTTCTGTCTAGGCTCTTAGAGAGACGCCTGCCTCCTCCAGGTCTGAGGAAGCAAGCTGTCTCTTTCCCCCTGTCGCCATCTTAGGGATTTTAGGGAATCTTAAGCCTTAGGCATGGGGGCACGTTTATTCCCACCTCTAGGGTCTAAACGTGGACACAGAAGTCTAGGGAGAGCTGATAGGGATTTGTAAGGCGGTGACCTTTATCCCCAGCTTCTGGCCTAGACATTTGTTTGTGGATTTCTATTGTATCTTGTATCCTGTCCAGCGTGACACAGACGGGTCAGAGGAGTAGCAGAATCCAGGAACAAGGTATAAGTCAGGAGCACACGTGAGTATCAGGAGCTTAGCAAACACAAGGACCTTGACACTGAGGCATCTGGGAAGGTGGCTGAGCCACTTGCAGGAGAGCTTGGGTTGGTCGGCGAGGTCACATGACCCAACCTATGCAACCCAGGTGGAACCAAGTGGAACCTGTGGAGCAGAATCCTTAGCACTACAGCACGTACAGCGACAGAGCCCAGGACTGCAGAGGTGGACGGAAGGATCACCGCTGAGCACGGCGCCCAGGACCACGGCGGTAAGTGGGGGAACAGTGGCGTATAGCAGCCGCTGTTACACTATGTCAGATGCATATGGCTATGGCACAGCTTTGTTCCCTAGGATAGTGGTGTCCCATTAGGGAAAGTGACATCAATAGGCAATTGACAAGTAATGCAAAGGACACATCCCAATCTAAGGATGTTCAGGAGGTTCAGCTGGAACATCTACATCATTGGATGGTTATAGTGAATTGATCTACTTTAGTGAGTGAGATATGCCCAACATTTGCCTAGTCCCATGTGTGGTGAAGTATCTGAATTGTGCAAATAAAATGTTGCCATTTACATAGAGCATTGCATTTCATTTATTCAGAAAGTATAGCGGTGGGGCTGTTTATGTTTTTATAGCAGCAGATAAAATAAACATATTCATGCACTGTATATAATCTATAACTGAGTCTCATTTATACTTGTTTGCCAAGTAAGACAAGAATGATTTTCCCTTTGCTATGATTAGCATTTTCAACACAGTTTTAAATTAGATATTTCATAACATCAACAATTCTGCTGCAGCAGAAAAGTAATTTCCTGCCTTATCTAGCACACTTTAATTTCAATCTAAATATTTCTTTGCTTGCTTTGGAAGTGCAATCTGTTAATTAATTAGTTTTTCTTCTTTCTAATATTTGCATGACTTTTTAGTGCAGCAGGGAAGAAGGATTTATTTTTAAGAAAGACAATACAACATTCATGTCATTATGAGAAACGTACAGTACTAAAATTGAAATGTCTGCTTACATAATTTTAGAATTTTTATATGTACTCAATGGCAATAGATGGATATAAGATAGATAGATAGATAAATAGATAGTAAGATAGATAGATAGATTGCAAACTAGTGGTAAAAATAGTAGTAACATTTCACAATCCAAAATAATGATGTTTTATGGATTTAATAACAAATTTGGAAGACTCCCACTGACTAAATTTCTCATTAATCAAAGAAATGCTGTAGCTTCATTTTACAGGCCATAAAACTGATATTCACTGCATATGTTGAAAATGTGATTATGAAAATTATTTAGCTGATGTTTAGATCATAAATTACAAAACAAATCCAATTAAACAAACTGTCATAAAATGTGTTAAGAGTTCTTTCTGCAAAAAATCATTTCAGAATGGTAAATAGAATTTTTTTATTTTTTTTGGTTGAAAATGGTTCTTATTGAAATCAATGGAATCTGTAAAGACCCCTGGATATAGGTGAGAATAAGAATTCTCATGTTTGACAAAATGGGCAACAATTTATGAAAATTTTATTATTATTATTATTTTTTATATAGATCACCTATCATGCTATGCTTACCATGTCAAAAGTGAATTTTCAATGCTCACTCATGTATAGCATACTGCCATAAGGCCAAGTGGAAATCAAAACTCAAATTTAGCAGGAGAAGGAGCCCCAAAGGGCATGGCAGCTGTCTAGTAAGTAGCTGTCTATCTAGTAAGCTAAAATGAATCAGACTAACTAGCTCTTAGCTACTGTATAGAGTAAGGGCACGACCAAATGGCGTGGTTGTGAGCCATTTATGGCGTGGACGGCTACAGTCGAGTACAGTGCAGGCAATTAGACTGCAGATGCCTCTTATTTAACTAATGAAGCATGCACTGTATAGCTAGTCTTCATTGTTAATGCCCGCATGGCAGGTTAATACCACGTGGCCATTAACAATGCAGACCGTATAAACAGTACAGTTTTCATCAGTGAAATAAGAGGCAACTGCCTAATTGACTGTGTGGCACTCGATCGCAGACAGTCTTGCCCCAAACAACTTACAACTGAACCGTGTGGTCGTACCCTTACACAGTTAAAGGGTGTTTTCCAATAAAATGAATGATGGTTCATCAATAACATCTGCTATCACTTACTAATCGATGGAGAATTGACTGCCAAATCAACTACTTTCTTTTCACCATTGTTTCTGTGATTATTTTTCCTTAAAACTAAACTTTGCATTTGGACTATTTAATTTTTTTATGGACACTAGTTCAGAGTGTAGTGTGTAGTGAACCCACCCCCTCACCTCCCTGGCAGCTCTGCAAGTGGAGGCAACAAGTTCTGCTCACATGTTAGGACATGTGACCAACATTGTGTTGAACCCCTTTAACAATATAAAAGGGCTTTAACACCCCTAAAAGTGAATTCACCCTAGTTTAAGGTGAAAAAAACAACAACTGATATTTAGATTAAGGACTGCGTTGGTGTTGAGCGAAGTAAAGCATCTGAAACAAAATTCGGTCCGAAGTTCCCTTACTGTTCGTGGTAACAAATCAGTTTTTCTAAATGGCAGCTGCACGTGTTAGTAAGTGAAAGTAAGTGTGGAGGAGACAAGCCCAGGAACACAAGATTACCCATAATACTGTGCAGCCAGCCAATCCACAGGTAGACATCCCCCTGTGATGTCACAGCTAGGCAGTGCTCTATAAAACCCTGATCCTGGGTGGTTGCTGCCATTTTCCTGTGAGCTAAGCCTAAAGAGAGACGTCACAAGATGCTCATGCACTAGGGACAGGGTTGATTTAAACTGTTAACAGAGAGTTTAGGACAATATTGGAGAGGGAGAGTGCAGGGAGAGCATAGGAGACTGCTGAACTACAGACTCTGCTACAATTTATCGCCGTGTACATAACTGTGCAGTGTACCAATATTCATAGTTAATTTGTTCTGTTTGCTGTACAGTTCCCGTGCGTCAGTATTACAGGCCACTGTTGCTTTTAGACAGATTGGCCTGGATATACCTATTTATAGCGATTTATGACAAATTAATTAGTAACAAATGAAATTTCTTATCGAAATTTGGCAAAGCGGCTGATTAGAATTTTCAAAACTCAGCTCATCCCTAATTGCCGTCATGCAAGTTTCTGACAAGCAAGTATATGCTTTTTCAAAAATCATGCCATAAAAATACAACTCAATAATGTGCATTACAGAAGCTGATATCACACTGCCTGCCTCCTTTTTGCTGACCCACAGTCTGTTGTGGAGGAGAAATACACTAAGGCACAGTTGCCATTCCTAACAGTTAAATGGCAATGGAAGCAACACATGTAAGTTATACTCATTGCAAGTCCTGTGGCAATATTAAATGTATTAAATGTTTGGAAGAAAATAATAGACTCAACAAGATCAGTCATAAAACTGTGTTGACTATGTTCACTGCCCATCTTGGCTTTTTAATTATTACAACACAGTTACAACTAAAATCATTAAAAATGGCAAAGACTAGTACACACAGAATTAAAGGTACATGAGGGCAACCGCATAGGGTTAAGGCACCTACATATTAAACATGACAGTACACAGATATGGAGATGAGCAAACCAGTTGAGATTTGTTTTGTCTGTTCGCCAACTTTAAAAAAAAGTTCAGTTTGGACCCAAATTGGTCTGGGCTCAACTGAAATTGCAATAATTCCCCTGGAAGTTGGTGTATAACCCCTTCTAGCCTCATAATTTTTAGGAAAACTTATAATCTCTTTTCATTTATTTTTTATGATCCCCCCCCCCACTCTCCAAGCTGTAGAACACAATGACAGCATATATAACAAAATAGAGCATTAGGAATAACCCCTACCAATAAGTGTTATAGAGGCTCATGGAGAACATTTGAATAACTGTCACAATAGAGCATCTGGATTACCGTAATAATTAATCAAAACTGTCACAACACAATAGAGATATTTTTGGAATATATTATTATACGAATCACCATTTCTTTGGAATATACTATAACATCCTCTCTACTGCACTATGGATAAGTAACTGTCATATTGTTCCATATATCTCATTATTTGATGGACATTAAAAGATTATTCCAGAATAATTGGCAACTCCAATTACCCGGATACCATAGCGGCCGGTTCCTACAGAACATAGCAACACTACCCTTTATTTTTAGGTTTATTTTAATATATTTCAATATATTGTTGATCCAGAAATGTCTTATATATTGTTTTGATATATTTGCTGATCCCGTACACTGCCCAAAGAGTTTATTGATACCAGCTTGATATACCATCCGAGGGTATACCAGCCAATTCAAGGGCAGTGCACCAGATCACTGTTAATCTATTGTCACAAGCTTAACAACCAGTGAATATTTTTTTCTTTTTTTTTTCTTTATAATATTTTATCTAGTATTGATTATTGTATTCAGCACCAAATAAATTGTCTTTTATTAATCTTATGTGATTCCTAATGTATGAGTGCCCATTCACACATATACTACTCCAGCATCATCAGTTTGGAGCACCATTACATCAACAGGAAAAGGAGAGCCGTCCTTAAAATTTAGATATGCAACTTTTTGATCTCTTTTATTTTGCTTTTTGGGAAGCAGGATAAAGAAATGCAACAATTCTGCCATTGCTTTTTGGGTTTTGTTATTGTGGCATACACCATGCAGGAAAAATGACACGTTATCTTTATTCTGCTGATCGGTATGATTACAGAGTGACCAATTTTATATAGTTTTTTTAATTTTTTACCACTTTTACACAAAGCATTTTTATAAAGAAAATCATGTTTTTGCATTGCCATTTTCTGAAAGCCCAAATTTTTTTTTTTTTTGCGATTGTCTTCTGTGGGGGCTAATTTTTTGGTGGGATGAGGTGATGTTTACATTGGTACCATTTTGGGGTATATATGACTCTGATCATTAAATATTACACATTTTGTAAGGTAAGGTGGCAAAAAATTAATGTTCTGGCACAGTTTTTATTTTTATTTTTTTACAGCTTTTCCTTGACAGGGTAGATGATATGATATTTTTTATAGAGCAGGTTGTTACGGATATGGTTATACCTAATATGTCTATTTTTTTATTTTTACACAGTAAATGTATTTTTGAAAATAAAACTCTTGTTTTTAAGTTGCCATATTCTGAGAGCCATATTTTTTTTTAATTTTTCCGGTGATTGTATTATGTGAGGGCTCATTCTTTGTGGGTTGAGGTGACATTTTCATTGGCACTATTTTGGGGTACATATGATTTTTTGAATACTTGATATTACACTTTTGGTGAGGTAAGGTGACCAAAAATGTCTGTTTTAGCACAGTTTTTATTTATTTATTTTAATTTAGTTCACCTGATGTGGTGGATCATGTGATCTTTTTATAGAGCCAGACAATATGGACGTGGAGATACCTAATATGTCTATTTTTGGTTCCCTATTTTTTACAATTTTATATGACTTAACTGGTTTGTCCGGATTCAGAGCTGAACCCAGACATAACCCTATTTTCACCCAGGCAGCCTCCTTGATATGAGCACTGGAGCATTTCATGCTCCGATGTTCTCTTTTACCATGCACTAAGTCGCACAGGGCAAAGGCATTTTTTTTTAGATCCGGTGACATACTCTGCTCTCTATGGGGAAAGCTACACAGAGGCTTCTGCCTAGCAGTGAGCCTAGTGACGTCACCAGCATTAATGGGCAGGCTTTAGCCATACCCTAGCCTGTAAAATGACTAGGGCAGTGCTAAAGCCTGCCCATAAGTGCCAGTGACATCACTGGAAACACTGCTAGGCGGAAACTTCTACCTAGCAGTGTAATAATATAAACAAAATAGCCCTTGTCCTGTGCAATCCAGCGTGCGGCAAGGGAGGGCAAGGGAGAACATTTTTTTTTTTTTATGAAAACCTTTTTTTTACTTTTTCTTTTTGTCACACTGTGGGACTTCAACTTTTGGGGGTCTGATCCCCTCTGCAATGCATTACAATATATATGAATTGTAATGCATTGACTGTCAGTGTATTACCAGTGTAATACACTGGCAGACTTCCTGTGAGACCCAGGGGGTTGGGTCTCACAGGCTTCCATGGAAGGCAAGCCCAGATGCCCGTGGAAGGCATTCGGCTGCGTTCACAGCCATGAGGTCCCCGCCACCGCAGTACGGGCACCCGATGAGGACAGTTAGCATGCCCCCTCCCTCCACACAGCCCGTACACGCCACAGTCAGTGCTGACTGTGGCATAGAAGGGGTTAGTGTGCCGGCATTGGTGTATTCACCAATGCAGGCGTATAAAGCAGGGGCATGGTTGTCAGGAACAGCTGTACCCCCCAGTTTCTGCACCCACCCAATCAGTGTGCCATACTAGAATGGACTGTATAGGTGTTGGAATATCCCCTGCTTGTTTGATATGAGTTATTACACCACTGTAAACTCCCAAAGAACAAGAAACTCTAATGTTTTCTTTAGTTGAGCAGAATAGTACATTAGGTCGAATCTGAAAAGCAAAATAAACGTATCAAAAATGAATCATTACTCTGCCTTCAAGCATGGGTGTCTTAAATTAGGCCAGCCAGATTGAACTGCCATATATCCAGTTTTATTGACTGTGCGGTATTATCCTACAGACAATATTTTATTGTATATGCAAACGCTAACAGTAAGAAATTAAAATCTAAGAGATCCTTTCTCCAGAAACTTAAGTCACTTGAGTATTTAGTAATATGACTGGATAACTAGCCTAAGCCTTTGCTTACGGGCTTCTCATATTGTCAAGTTCGAAAAAGTAAGAAACGTTTAGTATATACATGATATATCACCTTGATTGTCAATAGATCATTTACCTAGATTATTAGTGATCTTCAGGAATAAAAAGTGGTTTCTAATAAAACTAACAGTGATCCATGAGTTACATTATTCTTAGAGAGGAAATGATCCTTTGTATATTTTTACTAAGACGTGCAAATAATAGTAGTTTTCTTCTGATGGTATTAAATTAAACTAGAGACAAATGAATCAATTCTATTCGATAACTAATCAGATTTGTTCGAAAAGTCACAAAAATCTGTCTGCCAAACGAACCAGAAGTTTAAACATTTGTTTTGGATAAATTGCATAAAAATGGCACCCAACACTATTTTACCGTGAAAATTGGAGGGGGAAATGACAAGAAGGAAGAATATGGAAGAATATGACCCTGGGAGGGAGGAACACTTGCCTTGATTGGCACAGAGGTTGACAGACCGCCTGATACTTCAATCAGGGGGTGGCATTCAGTCAGGTTCTTTTGCTGAGAACTAGCCGCTCTGTTCTCATTTGTGAATGTGATAGGAGGTGTAGTGGCTGTGGCTGCCAAAAAACAATTGAAGACACAAGCCAGTTACTAAGGACACTATAGGAACACTATAGGGGTACTGTTGGAAGAAAATTTGATATATAATTGGATAAATTTTATCAGGGAAAACTTAGGCTACTTTTACATATGCATTTTCTTTTCCAGTTTTGAGAACCAGCAGAGGATCTCAAAACCGGAGGAAAACGCTTGATTAACTACGATCGGCTGCATCTGTTCCATTCAGATGCGGCACCGTTGACTTACATTAGTTTTAGTGTCGGAGTCAGCTTGTTCAGTTTTTCAAATTGCAGAAGTTTTGTGTCTGGTCACAGAAGATTCCAGAAAGGAACAAATTCTGAAGCACTCTATTCTGGTTTGTTCAGTTTTCACTATCAAACTGAAGCATTTTCCTCTGGTTTTGAGACCATCTGTCAGATTTAAAAACCGGAAAGGAGAACACCTATGTCAAAGTAGCCTTAGCATAGAGAGTGAGGGATTGAGGGATTGGTCACTGTTTCAGTTGCTTCATGCAGCCTGCTGACAAGTTCTGTATTACAGAATCTCACAACGAACTTATATTTTTCTGTATGAAAAACCAGGCAGCTTTTTTTTGTAAAAAAGTTTCTACTGTTTATAGGCTTATTGCAAACTAGTGTTGAGGTGGACACTGATCTGAATTTCCTCATGCTTCGTGGTAATGGATGAATTTTTCTTAAAATGGTGGCTAAAAATAAAAAAATATATACTTACTAGTGTTGATCACGAATATTTCAAATTTTTATCGCGAATATAAGTAATTCGAAAATTTGCGAATATTTAGAATATAGTGATATATATTTGAAATTTCGAATATTCGAGATTTGTTTTTATTGCGAATTTTTGTAATTCAAATTTTCGCAATGCGATTTTTTATCGCAAATTTTTTAATTGCCGAGCAAAAACATGATTCCTCCCTGCTTCTTGCTTGTGGGCTAATGACTCATTGGCCCACAAGCAAGAAGCAGGGAGGAATCATGACTTTAAATGGGAAAAATGCTGAATATTCTAAAAAAAAATTATATAGCACTATATCGAATATATTAGTTTTTTCAAATATTCGTAATATTCTAAAACAAGAATATATAGCAATATGGCGAATATTCGAGAAAAACAAATGTAGAGCAATTTAGCTAATATAGTGCTATAATCTTCTGTCTAATAGTTATAATTTTTTTCTCATCTAAAGTTCAGATTGTAAAAAAATTTCAACTATTGGAAAAAATATTATAGCACTATATTAGATAAATTGCTCTATATTAGTTTTTTTTTCGAATATTCGCTATATTGCTATATATTCTTGTTTTAGAATATTAGGAATATTCAAAAAAACAAATATATTTGTTTTTTAGAATATTCGTAATATTCTAAAACAAGAATATATAGCAATATAGCGAATATTAAAAAAAAAACGAATATAGAGCAATTTAGCTAATATAGTGCTATAATATTTTTTCCAATAGTTGAAATTTTTTTACAATCTGAACTTTAGATGAGAAAAAAATTATAACTATTAGACAGAAGATTATAGCACTATATTAGCTAAATTGCTCTACATTTGTTTTTCTCGAATATTCGCCATATTGCTATATATTCTTGTTTTAGAATATTACGAATATTCGAAAAAACTAATATATTCGATATAGTGCTATATATTCTCATCTGAAGTTCAGATTGGAAAAAAACTACAAGTATTAAAAAAAAGATTATAGCACTTTATTAGCTAAATTGCTCTACATTTGTTTTTTTTCGAATATTCGCTGTATTGCTACATATTCTTGTTTTAGAATATTACAAATATTCGAAAAAACTAAATATTAGATATAGTGCTATGACTCATTGGCCCACAAGCAAGAAGCAGGGAGGAATCATGGTTTTTCTCAGCAATTGAAAAATGCAAAAATTCGAAATTTTAAAAATTGCATATTACGCGATCATTACCTTGTTGATTTTTCAAGTAAAAAAATTGCAGAATATAACGAATATTTGAATTTGAGAAAATTCACCGAATATTCTACGAAATATTTGCGAAATATCGCAAATTTGAATATGACTACTGCCGCTCATCACTAATACTTACCTCATCCAGTTGTTTACAGAGAGGCCATCCACTCCTGTCTTGATTGAAGAAAACCCTCCAAAGGACCATGATCATGTGGTGACGTCATCACGCTCTCCACAGGTTCTTTGGAGGGTTTTCTTTAATCAAGACGGGAGTGGATGGTCTCTCTGCGAGTAAGTGGATGAGGTAAGTATTGCTATTTTTTTAACCCCTGAATAACCCCTGAAAGCCTTAGGCCTCTTTCACACGGCCGTTTTTTTTTTCCGTTTACTGGCCGTTTTTTGCGGTCCGTATACGGTCCGTATACGGAACCATTGATTTCAATGGGTCCGCAAAAAAAACGGAATGTACTCCGTATGCATTCCGTTTCCGTTTTTCCGTTTTTCCGTTCCGTTTTAACATAGAACATGTCCTATATTTGGCCGCAAATCACGATCCGTGGCTCCATTAAAGTCTATGGGTCCGCAAAAAAACGGAATGCATACGGAAGTGCATCCGTATGTCTTCCGTATCCGTTCCGTTTTTTGCGGATCCATCTATTGAAAATGTTATGCCCAGCCCAATTTTTTCTATGAAATTACTGTATACTGTATTTGCCATACGGAAAAACGGAACGGAAAAACGGAACGGAAACGGAAACACAACGGAAACAAAAAACGGAACAACGGATCCGTTTAAAACGGACCGCAAAACACTGAAAAAGACATACGGTCGTGTGCAATAGGCCTTAATGTGAGACACAGATGCTGCGATCACTGTTGAATGTGGCATCTGAGGGGATAAATGATGGGGTCGACGAGATTGCCATTTCCTGTCATTGCACCCACTCCAGAAAATAGAAAGCGTTTGGTGACAAAGTAATTCTTAAATAATCAAATTTCTTGTTGAAGTTTAGCGAAGAAGCCAAATCAAATTTTTCAAAACTTCGCTCCTTTCTATTGCTAACACCCCAATAGCATAAATTTTATGGAATTGCCCTTTTTTCCTTCTAAAAACTGTTTCTATTTACAGTTTGTAACTGGGCATTTCATTGGATTACACCTGTGTTATTGAATTGCATGTATTGTGCAAGACTCTGTTCAGTGTTATAACAAAATTATCCTGCAATACTGCCATTATTATACTAGTGTTATTGAATATGTAGTATATTACTGCAAGATGCCATTCAGTGATATAGAAAAAGCAATACTGCAGTGATGCCATTATTATACAGTACACCCATGTTATTAAAATAATTGTATATTACTGCAAGATAATGCAATTATTATTCTTGTGTTACTGAATACGTTGTGTATTACTGCAAGATACTGTTCAGAATTTTAGCAAAAGCCTTGTGTTACTTAATGTGTTGTATATTAATGCAAAATACTGTTCAGAGTTATAGCAAAAGACTTTTACTGTAATGACACCATTATACCTAAATTGTTAAACACGTTGTACCAAAAAATCATTGAACGCGTTCTACCCAAAGCAGTACTTCAAAAATGTCATTATTATTCCCATGTTTTTGAACACATTGAATATTACTGCAAAATACCGTTCAGTTACAAAAAAAAACATTTTACAGTTCAAACTGAATTATTACCATTCTAAGTTGTCACTACCACTGTACAGTGTGTTTATATAAGGGAAGGGACATTTAATTGCACCTCTGATTTAAATTACAGAAGAAAAAAAACACTTGTTATTACCATTTACTAATCTGTGTACCAAACCTGTGACTTTTCATTTCATTAAAAATGTCTGTTAAATGGAAGAGTGAAAAAAGTAAGACCTATGCCTCATCAGCCAAGGTTCATAATGTGTGTAGTAGTGCAAACAACAGTATCAGCACCAGTAGAAGTAGTAGTAGTAGTAGTAGTAGTAGTAGTAGTAGTAGTAGTAGTAGTAGTAGTAGTAGTAGTAGTAGTAGTAGTAGTAGTAGTAGTAGTAACAGCAGTAGTAGTAGTCGTAGTAGTAGGTCATAGATCTCCCTGGCTTCTGATCAGCAACACATTATTATGGAGGACAAAAAGGATGAGATTATGGAGTGGATAGCTCACTCCTCCTCTCCTTTACAGCAGGATGATATGGTTGTGACCTCTGTGTCTGAGACCGTGCCTTGGAGCCAGGCGTCACAACATTCCTTCTTCTCCTCCTCTGAGCAAACCTAGAGAAGCCTTTCATTTGCATCCTTTCTGTCATTATTATTCTCTCCTATTTGCAAAAAGGCACCTAAAGGACTCTGTGAGAAGCAAGATTCTCTGGTCTAATGAAACCAAGATTGAAGTTTTTGAGCAAATTGTGTCATTTTATCACCTACCCAATAACATCCCATGGTGGCATCATGCTGTGTTTTTTTTTATTTATTTTTTCAACTGCTTGGACAGAAATATTTGTCAGGGTTGAGGTAAAACTGAGTGGAGCAAAATAGAGATATTCTTAATGAAAACCTGAACCAGAGCACTCAAGACCTCAGACTGGGCTAAAGGTTCACCTTCCAGTAAGACAATGACCATGAGAGCGGACTGGCCATAGGGCAGACCGGGCATTTGCCCGGTGGGCCGGGTCGCCTGGTGGGCCGGGCCGAACACAATCAGCTGGGCAGGAGTGGAGATGAGTGCTTCCCAGTGGCGTAACTATCAGGGAAGCAGCTGCTTCGGGGCCCGAGAGCAGTCACTGTACTTCGTCACCCCGGGCCCCTGTCAGAGCAGCTGACTTCTCCTGCACCACTTGCACCTCTGTCACTGACCTCCTGACATCAGTGACATTGCTCCGCCTCTCCCCTCCTTAGTTCTTATGACGGACAGTGGTGACCAGCAACAGGACGGCCCGATGTGGGCAGAGCTATAATAGCCCCGCCCCCTTTTCTGCCCGTGATTCCTGCAGCCTGAACTTTCCTGCCCACCATGCTGAACATCAGTTGGATTGTCACAACTGCACCAGTGATGTGAGTAGCAGGGGAACTGGGGTTATATTCAGCTTTCCCAGACTGTGCACATGTGACTTGCAGTACAGTAGGAAAGCTGGGTGAATTATATCATGAAATGTCATCCAGCTTCCCTGCTATCCTGGATGGCACAAGTGCAGAGGCATTAGTGTATGCGGGAGAGGCACAGCAGGAAAGCTGGGTGTCTATAAATGTGTATTGTATATGTGTGCGTCCATGTATGTGGTGACTGTGTGTATGAGTGCGCCCCTGTATGTGAAGAGTATGTGTATGAGTGCGTCCATGTATGTGGAGAGTGCGTGTATGACTGCGTCCATGTATGTGGAGAGTGCGTGTATGACTGCGTCCATGTATGTGGAGAGTGCGTGTATGAGTGCGTCCATGTATGTGGTGACTGTGTGTATGAGTGCGCCCCTGTATGTGAAGAGTATGTGTATGAGTGCGTCCATGTATGTGGAAAGTGGGTGTATGACTGCGTCCATGTATGTGGTGACTGTGTGTATGAGTGCGCCCATGTATGTGGTGACTGTGTGTATGAGTGCGCCCCTGTATGTGAAGAGTATGTGTATGAGTGCATCTATGTATATGGTGAGCACATGTATGAGTGCGTCCATGTATGTGGAGACTGCGTCCATGTATGTGGAGAGTGCGTGTATGACTGCGTCCATGTATGTGGAGAGTGCATCCATGTATGTGGAGAGTGCATTTATGACTGCGTCCATGTATGTGGTGACTGTGTGCATGAATGCATCCATGTATGTGGAGAGTGTGTGTATGAGTGCATCTATGTATATGGTGAGCGCATGTATGAGTGCGTCCATGTATGTGGAGACTGCGTTCATGTATGTGGAGAGTGTGTGTATGACTGCGTCCATGTATGTGGAGAGTGCGTGTATGACTGCGTCCATGTATGTGGAGAGTGCATCCATGTATGTGGAGAGTGCGTGTATGACTGCGCCCATGTATCTGGAGAGTGCGTGTATGACTGCGTCCATGTATGTGGAGAGTGCGTGTATGACTGCGTCCATGTATGTGGAGAGTATGTGTATGACTGCGTCCATGTATGTGGAGAGTGCGTGTATGACTGCGTCCATTTATCTGGAGAGTGCGTGTATGACTGCGTCCATGTATGTGGAGAGTGCGTCCATGTATGTGGAGAGTATGTGTATGAGTGCGTCCATGTATGTGGAGAGTATGTGTATGAGTGCGTCCATGTATGTGGAGAGTATGTGTATGAGTGCGTCCATGTATGTGGAGAGTATGTGTATGAGTGCGTCCATGTATGTGGAGAGTGCGTGTATGACTGCGTCCACGTATGTGGAGAGTGCCTGTATGACTGCGTCCATGTATGTGGAGAGTGCCTGTATGACTGCGTCCATGTATGTGGAGAGTGCCTGTATGACTGCGTCCATGTATGTGGAGAGTGCGTGTATGACTGCGTCCATGTATGTGGAGAGTGCCTGTATGACTGCGTCCATGTATGTGGAGAGTGCGTGTATGACTGCGTCCATGTATGTGGAGAGTTCGTGTATGACTGCGTCCATGTATGTGGTGACTGTGTGCATGACTGCGTCCATGTATGTGGTGACTGTGTGCATGAATGCATCCATGTATGTGGAGAGTGCGTGTATGACTGCGTCCATGTATGTGGAGAGTGTGTGTATGACTGCGTCCATGTATGTGGAGAGTGCGTGTATGACTGCGTCCATGTATGTGGAGAGTGCGTGTATGACTGCGCCCATGTATGTGGAGAATGTGTGTATGACTGCGTTCATGTATGTGGAGAGTGCGTGTATGACTGCGTCCATGTATGTGGAGAGTATGTGTATGACTGCGTCCATGTATGTGGAGAGTGCGTGTATGACTGCGTCCATTTATGTGGAGAGTGCGTGTATGAATGCGTCCATGTATGTGGAGAGTGCGTCCATGTATGTGGAGAGTATGTGTATGAGTGCGTCCATGTATGTGGAGAGTATGTGTATGAGTGCGTCCATGTATGTGGAGAGTGCGTGTATGACTGCGTCCATGTATGTGGAGAGTGCCTGTATGACTGCGTCCATGTATGTGGAGAGTGCCTGTATGACTGCGTCCATGTATGTGGAGAGTGCGTGTATGACTGCGTCCATGTATGTGGAGAGTGCCTGTATGACTGCGTCCATGTATGTGGAGAGTGCGTGTATGACTGCGTCCATGTATGTGGAGAGTTCGTGTATGACTGCGTCCATGTATGTGGTGACTGTGTGCATGACTGCGTCCATGTATGTGGTGACTGTGTGCATGAATGCATCCATGTATGTGGAGAGTGCGTGTATGACTGCGTCCATGTATGTGGAGAGTGTGTGTATGACTGCATCCATGTATGTGGAGAGTGCGTGTATGACTGCGTCCATGTATGTGGAGAGTGCGTGTATGACTGCATCCATGTATGTGGAGAGTGCGTGTATGACTGCGTCCATGTATGTGGAGAGTGCGTGTATGACTGCGTCAATGTATGTGGAGAGTGCGTGTATGACTGCGTCCATGTATGTGGAGAGTGTGTGTATGACTGCGTCCATGTATGTGGAGAGTGCGTGTATGACTGCGTCCATGTATGTGGAGAGTGTGTGTATGACTGCGTCCATGTATGTGGAGAGTGCGTGTATGACTGCATCCATGTATGTGGAGAGTGCGTGTATGACTGCGTCCATGTATGTGGAGAGTGCGTGTATGAGTGTGTCCATGTATGTGGAGAGTGCGTATATGACTGCGTCCATGTATGTGGAGAGTGCGTGTATGACTGCGTCCATGTACGTGGAGTGTGCGTGTATGACTGCGTCCATGTATGTGGTGAGTGTGCGTGTATGAGTGCATCTATGTATGTGGAGAGTGCGTGTATGACTGCGTCCATGTATGTGGAGAGTGTGTGTATGACTGCGTCCATGTATGTGGAGAGTGCGTGTATGACTGCACTATGGGGGCATCTACTGGGGGCCCTGTATACTGGCACGCATTATAGTTGGGCACTATGGAGAAGTGGGGGACAAGAGCACTATGAGGGCATTATCTAGGGGCATTTAATACTGGCACCCATTTTGATGCCACTATGGGGAAGGGAGGAAAGGAGCATTATGGGGGTATCTATGTGGGGCAGTCTATAGGGGCATTTTATAGTGCCACATTATGGAGGGCACTATGGAGACGGGGAAGGAGCACTATGGGGGCATCTTCTGGGGGGACTATATAGGAGTATTTTATACTGGCACAAATTATAAGGTCACTATGGGCACCTAAGCTCAACTGGGTGCACTAAGTGTTTTTCGTAGTGGCACACAGTACAGGTCATTGGAACACATGAGGGCACTCTGGGGACATTGGCTCTACTGGGGGCACTAAGAGGAGGTATTTCTTTTTTTACTGCCACACAACGGGGCATTTTTTGTACTGGTGCACATTATAAGGGGGGGTGGTTCTACTGTCACACATTATAAAGATAATTATTACTATCGGGGCATTATGGTGGGCTTTATTACAACTGGGGGACTATGGGAGCATTGTTACTTGTGGGACACAATTACTGTTGGGGGCACTGTAGGAGCACTATTACTACTAAATGCACTCTGGCAAAGAAATAATTACTATTGTTGGGACTTTGGGAGCACCATTACTGTGGGGGCACCATTACTGTTTGGGCACCATTACTGTGGGGGCACCATTACTGTGGGGGCACCCTGGCACAGCATCAGCTTAGCACAGTTCTTTTTGCAGTATAGTTTTGGGGAGCACAGCTTCTCAGTATTGGGGGTGCATGATGGGATGTTAATTGGAGGATGATGGAAAAGTAGGAAACTAAGATGTCTGTCAAACTCTGCAGAGACGTGAGATGGCTGAAAGAAATTATCACGGTGGTCTGGTCTGAATGGAGAAGATGAAGAAAGAGAACATCTACATCAGAGGAGACGTCACTGGATATAAGAGGTATGGGGCGCTGTATTAGGCTACCTTCACATCTGTGTTAGTGATCCTGGCAGGCTGTTCCAGCTGAGAATTCACTGGATACGGCACTGCTGGATGCAGACAGAATGCCCGCCAGCCCCATTAACTATAATGGGGTACGGCAGAGATCCGGCCACAATCTGGGAAAAATGCAGAGAATCAGCAGGATATAAACCGCTGCATGCTGTGCTTTGTGTCCAGTCGATTCCTTGCATTCTCTGCTGGATTAGGTGGCCGGATCGTACTAAGACCCCTAATGTCACCTGGGGACCCCCAAAGAAGCTTGTGTGTTGACTGAAGCCTTCCTATCTTACTGGTGGCTGGCCCTGCCTCTCAATTGTGCTTCCAGTTTTGGCTCCGCCCATAGACTGCAAGGGGGTGGGGCCTGTTGGGGGTCATGTGATTGGGCTGCTCAGTCAAAAATGCCCGGGCCTATTTTTTGTCCCAGTCCGGCCCTGGAGCACAGCCAATACAACACAGGAGTGGCTTAGGAACAACTCTAGGAATGCCCTTGAGTGGCACAGCCAGAGCTCTGACTTGAACCCAACAGAATATCTCTGGAGAGACCTGAAAATTGCTGTCCCCCAATGGCCCCCATCCAACCTGACAGAGCTTGAGAGACTCTGTAGAGAAGAATAGCAGAAAATCCATAAATTGAGTTGTGTAATCCTTGTTGTATCATACCCAAGAAGATTGGAGTCTGTAATCGCTGCCAAAGGTACTTCAACTGAGTCCTGAGTAAAGGGTCTGAATACTTATGGCAATGCAAAATTTGAGTTTTGTCTTTTTAATAAATTAGCAAAGATTTTGAAAATTATTTTTTCGCTTCGTCATTATGGGGTATTGAGTGCAGAATGATGGGGGAAAACCATTTTATTTTTTATTTTTTTACCACAAAGATGTAACATAACAAAATGTGAAACAGTGAAAGGGTCTGAAGGCTTTCCGATGCATGTAAGAAATATACAAAGTATAAACTAATTTGAACAAGATAAACTATGTTTCAGATAATGTTTTTAACTCAACTTTATCGACATACCAATAAAACTTAATAAACCAATATATGGTATAAAATGACATGTACCACAAATGAAGTGCCAGTCATTTTCAGTGGAAGCGAAAAATAAATTCCTAAACTACTTATTAATGTAATCCCATCAAATCGTAATCAGTGTTATTTGTGTTTGTTCACTACACAAAATTCTTTTTTTATTGTTAACTGATCTATAAAGTCAGGCACCATTGTGCATTATGTCCACAATGAGAATAATTGGAATGTTAATGTCATCTCAATTACCATCTCTATGCAAGAAAGATTGCTCACATTTACTATTTACAAGTAAAAGTCATCTTTAGAGTCTAAGACTTTTTATCCCTTGTGAATCCTGGCTTCTAGATGAAAGAGATGCAATGTCTGCAAATGGCATTGGGGGTTTCTTTGAAAGAAATATTGTGAATATAAAAAAGGTAACAAATTATAGCTTGAGCTAATAATGTTAGTTCTATAATATATATCATAACATATTGATATTATGCATATTCTCCAGTTTGATGTTCAAAAATAAAAAAATCTATAATGTTCTGTACTACATGATAGCACACAGGGGGTAAATATAGAAGGTGATAACTATGAAACTAATATTATCAGTACTTTTTGACTATGACATTAGAAAAACAAAATAATGTAGCAGAATTTTGGGACACTTGATTCAATGACATCAAAGGTTTGTTTATAGACCATTGGTCCCCTACCAGTGGCCAAGTGTGGCCTGCAAGCCCCTGTTTGGTCGCTTGCCATTGAAGCCCTGATTCATGACCTTATACTGAATTTATATATCAGCATACGCTGTGTTTGCTAAATGCCACAGTATTAATAATAGACAAAAGTATTGGACACGGTAACAAAGCTAGTGTAATAATTGCTTTGGTGGCAGTGTCCAATGAAGCTAGACCTGGAAAGCAGGGCACGTATCCCCTTTTGAAGGGGTTGGTAGAACTAATTACTATTTTTCTGCCTTATACCTTACCTGAGGTGGTACCCACTATTTTATGTATGGTATACATTAATAAAAAAAAAATGTTTTTGTTTTAACGTTTCTATAGGCAGTCTATTTAATCAGAGAAGTATGCATCACATCTGTATGAGAGAGATCATGATCTTATGCTGAAGCCACAATACAACATTGACAACACTGTAGACATATCCTTGGAGTCATAAACATAACCATATTACATCTCTGATGGGGCTTCCAGCGAGGTGCGTGGGCTTATACTCTATCTCCCTAGGCCAACAATTTTATATTTTTTTTAGCTGAATTTGGCCTATAAAGTAAAAAAGGCTGAAGAAGGGGATCTTTGCAATAGATGGTGCAGAGCTAGCAGTCAGTCACATCCAGGTGGCTGAAAGAATTTATGGGATAATTCTGATACTGTCCCATTTATCAAAATGGGGCTTCCAGAAATCAATGCACATGTTGCAGAAACAAACCCCTTTCACTTGTATTGGATGCATTTTTGAATCTGATGCATCTAAATATACCATAAAAGGTACAAGATAGGGGCTCATGTGTATGCCTTGTGTTATACCCATTTTATTTCATGTGGATGCTGTCAGCCATCTTGATTCCTTCTTCCCATCAGATATGATTTTCCTAATGGATCCTACATTTCCATCATTCCTGGCTTTGCAGAGAAAGAGGGGATGGAGTCTCACCACACTTTACTGCTCTGTGTAAGGGCAGCCATGACATATCCATGACACAGATCTGCTGTCCCATTACACTGCAGGGTATCCATGTTCTTCTATGTTATGCAGCCTGAGCTTGTCTGCCCTATCTGCCCTGAGCTCTTAAATGTAAAGACCAGTGAGTCCAGGGAGGGAGGCCAGTGTTAAGCTATATCTCATAGAACTATATGTTATTATAGACAGACACTCTTCATTTGGAACTATCCAGAGACAACAGATTTATGTCATCCAAATATTCATTTATTATATCTAGTATAAAAATGTAACTACAATGTAAAAATATCTAAAAATATAAAAATCTAATAAAAAATAAAAAACACACTTGAAATACCAATGCACTTCTATTAGCTGTATATGCGGTAGATCTAATTTATCTCTCCTCATCTCCACATAGGCATCCAATAAGCGACTGAATATATAGTCCTAATCTACTATATATTTAGCTAATATTATGGTTCACAATATATAGTTCAAACATATATTCCAAGTATGGTAATGATGTCTCTCTTTCTTTTCAAAATAATACACCCTTGTTGGCAATATGTAGATAAATCATCTGTATCATAATGATATATTTTTAGTAATATAAATCCAACAGTGATCAGGAGTGTATACTCACTGTTTGCAAATATTTTGATGCTTTCCGCCATGGTGTTCCACGTGGTAGCAATAAGGCTCACCTCAGCCTCAGCGTCTCTGTCTCCAGGACCCACTAAAATAACTGACTTACCCATTGAGGAAAAATCTTGTTGCTGGAATAGTACATATGAAGAGTGGATCGCTCCACAGACACTACGTGAGTTACCCAGGCAGCTAAGACATAAGCACACTGCACCATGTGGGACGCTGGGATCCAGCAACTGCAATTGCGATACAGGTACTACTATCCGTACTGGAGACAGAGACGCTGAGGCTGAGGAGGGCCTTATTCACATTGTGGTACAATTGTACATGTAGTGGGACTCCTACACTCATAAAGCTTATGCACTAAGTGAAAGGGCTGCCGAAAATTACAAGGAACCGGCACTCCAATATACCCTTTGTTACACATAAAGGAGGGCATCATACACACCCTTCAAAAATTATGATTGATGGCCTGCTGGTGACCCTCTAAAACATTTGGAGCAAGGGCATGCTGATCTGACGATCTAAAACATTAGGGGCAAGGGCCTGCTGCTGAGCTGACCCTCTAAAACATTACAGGTGAGGGTCTGCTGCTGAGCTGACAATCGAAAAAATTATGATTGAGGGCCTGCTGCTGAGCTGACCCTCTAAAAAATGATATGCCAGGGCATGCAGGTGAGATGACCCTGTAAAACATTATATGCTTGGGCCTGCAGGGGAGCTGACCCTGTAAAAGATTGTAGGTGTGGGCCTGCAGGTGAGCTGACCCTCTAAAACATTATATGCGAGGTCCTTCAGGTGAGCTGTATTTTGTGGAAGCCGGTGTATCGCAGGCCTCAATTATTAACTGGTGGAAGCAGGTATATCACACCTCTCAATCAGTATTTTGTGGAAGCAGGGATATAGAACCACTTAATCAGTAATTTGTAGAAGCAGGTATATCCCACCCCTCAATCAGTATTTTGTGGAAACCGGTATATAGAACACCTGAATCAATATTTGGTGGAAGCAGGTATATTGAATTCCTCAGTCAGTATTTTGTGGAAGCAGGTCTATCAAACCCCTTAATCAGTATTTCGTGGAAGCAGGTATATCGCACCCTTCAATCTGTATTTTGTGGAAGTAGGTATATAAAACCTAGTGCTTGGGGGCTTGGGCCGAACATATCGTGATATTCGGGTGCTCAACCGAGCACCCGAGTATAATGGAAGTCAATGGGAAAACCTGAGCATTAAACCAGGCACCCCCTGCTCTGAAGAGGGGAGGGTGCCTGGTTCATAGGAAAAGGTCAGAAATTGATGGAAACACCACTGAAATGGTTCTGGAACAGCATGGGTAGGATGTCTGGATGCATCTTGAACTCCCAGGTCGCTGCTCGAACGATGTTGTCCGAGTAGTACGCCATTTTTACAGACTGACAATAATACGCACAAAACCAAAGATAAAATCGATTTTAGAGGAAAAATTGTTAGGAAACATTCTTTCCTATATATTGCAAGATCTGCCAAAAATTACAAGCAAGAGGCACTCCGATACATCCTGTATATCACATAAAGGTGGGCTTCATTCACATTGTGGTACGATTGTTCATGTAGTGGGACTTCTACACTCATAAATCCTATGCACTAAGTGAAAGAACTGGCAAAAATTACAAAGGAACCGGCACTCCAATACACCCTTTGTTTCACATAAAGGAGGGCATCATACACACCCTTGAAAAATTATGATTGGCCTAATGATCTGACCATCTAAAACATTAGGGGGCAAGGGCCTGCTGCTGAGCTGACCCTCTAAAACATTATAGGTGAGAGTCTGCTGCTGAGCTGACCATCTAAAAAATTATGGTTGAGGGCCTACTGCTGAGATGACCCTCTAAAAAATTATATGCCAGGGCCTGCAGGTGAGCTGACCCTGTAAAACATTATATGCTTGGGCCTGCAGGTGAGCTGACCCTTTAAAAGATTGTAGGTGTGTGCCTGCAGGTGAGCTGACCCTGTAAAAGATTTTAGGTGAGGGCCTGCTGGTGAGCGGACCCTCTAAAAGGTTGTAGGTGAGGGCCTGCAGGTGAGCTGACCATCTAAAACATTATATGCGAGAGCCTTCAGGTGAACTGACCCTGTAAAAGATTGTAGGTGAAGGCCTGCTGGTGAACTGACCCTCTAAAAAAATATATGCAAGGGCCTGCTGGTAAGGTGACCCTGCAAAACATTATATGTGAGGGCCTGCTGGTGAGCTGACCCTGTAAAGATTTTAGGTGCAGGCCTGCTGGTGAGCTGACCCTCTAAAAAATTATATGCGAGGGCCTGCTGGTGAGCTGGCCCTGTAAAACATTATATGTGGGGGCCTGCTGGTGAGCTGACCCTGTAAAAGATTTTAGGTGCGGGCCTGCAGGTGAGCTGACACTGTAAAAGATTTTAGATGAGGGCCTGTTGGTGAGCTGACCCTGTAAAAGATTTTAGGTGCGGGCCTGCAGGTGAGCTGACCCTGTAAAAGATTGTAGGTGAGGGCCTGCTGGTGAGCTAAGCCTCCAAAAGGTTGTAGGTGAGGGCCTGCAGTTGAGCTGACCCTTTAAAACATTATTTGCATGGGCCTGCTGGTGAGCTGACCCTGTAAAACATTATATGCGTGGGCCTGCTGCTGAGCTAACCCTATAAAAGATTTTAGGTGCGGGCCTGCTGGTAGAGATGGCCTTGTTGTTTGTCCGGTGATTGTTTAGCGGCAAGCTTTGCTCGTTCGCGATTTCGCCGAACATGCGAACATATGGCGATATTTGCACACGCCATATTTTTTTGCATAGCGCCAAACTTTGACCCATGACATATCCATTAGGTGGGACAGGACAGCCAATTGAGACGTTTCAACCTATAGACACACCCCCTACCTTATAAATAAACCTGATCTGTCAGCCATTTTACATTCTGTTTTTGCCAGTGTAGGGAGAGGTTGGTGTGTGGAGCAGGGACAGACTGTTAGGGACACAAAACGCTAGCTAATAGGGCCACAAAAGTCCTTTCAAGGACTGGTATTGGTGTGCTATCGATAGGTGTGACATACTGAGGGGTGTGATATACTTATAATATACCTTCTAACAGAAAGTATATTATAGTGCATTTGTATTGTGCACCTGTTGTGTACGGTGCTGCTGAGATACCGCAGCAAGATAGAGGGACAAACACTATTGGAATAAGTAATTGTAACTGGTGTTATATACCTGTTGCCCCCCCAAAAAAATAAAACTGATTGTGGGGTGTGATATACCGGCTTCCACCAAATATAGATTGAGGCCTGTGATACACCAGCTTCCACCAAATATTCATTAAGGGGTTGGATATACCAGCTTCCAGCAAATACTCATTACTGGGTTCTATATACCTGTTTCCAAAAAATACTGATACAGGGTATTGATATACCAGCTTCCACCAAATATTGATTAACGGGTTTGATTTACCAGCTTCCAGCAAATACTCATTATTGGGTTCTATATACCTGTTTCGACAAAATACTGATACAGGGTATTGATATACTGGCTTCCACCAAATATTGATTGAGGCCTGCGATACACCAGCTTCCCCCAAATATTGATTAAGGGGTTTATTTACCAGCTTCCAGCAAATACTCATTATTGGGTTCTATATAGCTGTTTCACCAAAATACTGATAGAGGGTATTGATATACCTGCTTCCACGAAATATTGATCGAGGCCTGCGATACACCGGCTTCCACCAAATATTGATAAAGGGGTTTGATTTACCGGCTTCCAGCAAATACTCATTATTGGGTTCTATATACTTGTTTCCACAAAATTCTGATAGAGGGTATTGATATACCGGCTTCCACCAAATATTTATTGAGGCCTGCAATAAACCAGCTTCCACCAAATATTGATTATGGGGATTGATTTACCGGCTTCCAGCAAATACTCATTATTGAGTTCTATATACCTGTTTCCTCAAAATATTGATAGAGAGGATTGATATACCGGCTTCCACAAAATATTGATTGAGGCCTGCGATATACCTGCTTCCACAAATACTGCTCTTCTATAGGGACTTTGTCACAGGGTCATTTTGAAAATGATAGGCAGAGGAAGAGGCAGGCCATTCCGCAGTGGTGGTAGGGGTCGGGCAGGTGCACCAGGCCGGAGCCTAAGAGGGAAGTTGGAGAAGGTGCGTGTGATTACGTCAAATGACGCACCAGAGTTGGTTGAGTGGCTCACTCAGCCTTCCGCTTCTGCACCCTCCTCATCCTCTGTATCAGCACCGTCCTCACTCTCTGCTGTGTTCACCACCAAAGGCACCACCACCACCATAGCCCCTCCACTCGAGTCAGAGGAATTATTTTCCTATCCATTCCCAGACCTTACCGAAGCGCAGCCATTCTTGGCATCAGAAGAGGAAGTAGCAAAGGCCGCCACCCAGCGGTCTGACGACACTACCCAGATCAGCCCAAGGAGGGTAGTCCCCGCTTTGTGCTGCCTACTCCAAGATCTTTAATGTCAGTGTTGGTGAAGGTGACGATTGTGACGTGTCGATGGACGTCACGTGGGTGACCACAAGAGAGGAAGAGGAGGGGAGTTCAGAGGGAGAAACGGAGCAGCAGATAGGGAGGATAAGGAGGAGAAGCAGGCAGAACTCTTAGTGCACAGGAGGCAAAAAGCAGACTGCAAATGTTTCTGGAGAGAGCCATCCACCATGCACACATCTTGCGCTTCCAGGACGCCGGCACATGGCTCCGCAGTGTGGGCTTTTTTTTAACGTGTCAGCTGCTGACAACACTGTAAACGCATAAGTCGCTGTAAGTCCAACACTCACCTAGGGATGACCGCCTTAAGAAGGCATCTGTCCTCCCATCACAGAGCCCAGTGGAACCCACAAAGCCACTCTCTTGGTGCTCCACGTCCTGCCTCCTTTCCTTCTCCTTTCTCCTCACATTTGTCCTCCACTCCACCTTCCACCATGCCGTTGTCGCGTTCATCTGGCAAAAAGCAGGCTTCCGTAGCCCAAATGTTCGAACGTAAAAAGTTGATGACGCCGAATAACCCTCTTGCCCAACGTCTGACCACCGGCTTGTCGGAACTGCTATCCCGCCAACTACTGCCATATAAACTGGTGTACTTGGAGGCCTTTGGAAAATTTGTGGCCAGTGGCACACCGCAATGGAAGGTCACTGAAAGTAAATATTACTCCCAGAAGGGCATCCTATAGTTATATGGCCATGTTCAGTGGCAAGAGAATGTATCTCTGGCACACAGTATCGGTGCCAAGATACATCTGACCACAGACACTTGGTCTAGTAAACACAGGCAGGGAAGGTACATACCTTTTACTGCCCACTGGGTGAATCTTCTGACGGCTGTCAAGCATGCAACCCGTGGCACCCGTGTGGATTTGGTGTTAACGCCACGGATTGCATGCAGGCATGCCTCTTTTTCTCCTCCTTCTATTCCATCCTCTGTCTCCTCCTCCTCGGCTGACTCCTCCTTTTCCACTGCTACCGCCTCTTCCGCTGCACCTCCCAAGCTCCCCAGAACCTATTCGATGTTGCCATGCTGTGCTGTGGCTGTTGTGCCTGGATGCCAAGAGCCACACTGGTCCTGCACTCCTTTCAGCTCTGCGATCACAGGCCAGTCAGTGGCTAACCCCGCTCAATTTGACAGTTGGTAAAGTGGTATGCGACAACGGTGCCAATCTGCTGAGCGTGCTGAAACAGGGCAAAATGACACACGTGCCATGCATGGCACACGTCCTGAACTTAGCTGTGCAGCGATTCGTTGCCAAATACCCCAGGGTCCAGGAGATCTTGCGGCAGGCCAGGAAAATCTGTGGCCATTTTAGAAGATCTTACATGGCCATAGCTCGCCTTGATGATGTTCAGCGTCGACATCACTTGCCTGTCAGACATCTAATTTGTGACTGCCGACGCACTGGAACTTCACCTTGTATATGCTTGATAGGCTGCTCCAGCAGTATCGTGTAGTTAATGACTACCTGTACGAACTCTGTGGCAGGAAAGGTTCTGGGAGCTTGTTTTTTTTTCACTGCACCAGTGGCTGCTAATGCGCGACGCATGCAAACTTCTGCGGCCATTTGATGAGATCACCAAACTGGTTAGTCGCAACCAGGGCGCCATCCGTGACATCGTACCTTACGCCTTCTTTCTGGAGCATGCATTGCGTCATGTCATTGATCAAGCCGTCGAGGAAATCGCAATGCAGAAGGAATTCCCAGGGGGTGCTACTCCATCTGAGACAAGTCAGTAGGAATCTGAAGAGGGAGGAGAAGGAGGAGGAGCAAGAAGAGCAGGCTTTAAACTTTTATGGGATCCCTGGTGTTGTCTGTGGATGCAGGGGGGAGACCAAGGACGACATTCTCCTGGACGATGAGCAGAAGCCAGGCCGCTCCACCGCTTCCAATTTAGTGCAAATGGGAGCCTTCATGCTCCAATGCTTGAAGATGGACCCCCGTATAAAAACCATAAAGGGCAAGGACCAGTACTGGTTGGCAACGTACTTAGTCCCTGGTACAAACACAAAATGGCGGACATGTTACCAGCATCACAGAGGGCTGTCAGAATGCAGCATTTCCAGGCCTTGTTTCGAGAGATGCTGCATTCTGCTGTTGCAGGAGCTGGCAGAGCAATTTCCACCCACAGAGAAACAGGTACGGGTACCAATCCTACTACGCCTGCAAGAAGAGGGCGGTGTTGGTCACTTCGGATATGAGATCATGCTTGCAGCCAACCCATTGACAGCCGCCCTTCGGATCCAGCCTCAGGGAACAGGTGTCCGACTACATCAGGTTAACGGCCGATGTGGATGCTCTGAGAAATGATGAACCCCTGGACTACTGGGTGTGCAGGCTTGACCTGTGTCCAGAGCTGGCACAATTTGCCATGGAACTCTTGGCTTGCCCCTCATCGAGGGTCCTGTCTGAAAGGACGTTCAACGCAGTAGGGGGAATCGTGACCGATAAGCGCACTCGCCTAGATCATGACAGTGTGGACTACCTCACAATTCTAAAAAAAGAATGAGCCATGGATCTCGGAGGAATTCAACACCTGTGTCGACCATGTTTAATTGAATTTCCTCATGCCAGCCCACACATATCCGCCACCACTTAGAACAAATAATGGTCCCTGCCTTATGTAAATACAGCAGCATAAAAGGCTTTTTCTGTCCGGTGAATGCCTAATGTTTGGGGCCACTGAGGATTTCAACACCTGTGACGACCACGTGTTATCGAATTTCAACTATTATCATTTGGGGGGGGGGGGGGAGGGGGCATTTCGTTAGACATGTTTTATATTTAATCCAATTTAATATTTTCAGTTCTTTTAAACATATGTATTTGACATGTATTTCTACTGGCCTGTAGTAAAATTGATATCCAATGACCGTCTAATATACCTCCAGCCACATAATCACTTGTTCTTTTCTGTACGTTGAAAGAAAATTTTTTGGGGCCTGCACTACACTGGCTTGCATTAAATTTGTTATTCAATGACCGTCTAATAAACCTCCAGCCACATAATCACTTGATGTTTTCTGTCCGGTGAATGAAAAAATTTTTGGGCCTGTAGTCCACTGGCCTGCAGTAAAATTGATATTCATTGACTGTCTAATATACCTCCAGCCACATAATCACTTTTATGTATGTTGAATGCATAATTTTTGGGGCCTGTAATCTAACTGGCCAACAGTAAAATTGTTATATGGTGACAGCCTAATGTACCTCCAGCTGCATAATCACTTGATGTTTTCTGTTCAGTGAATGCCTAATTTTTAGGGCCTGTAGTACATTGTCCTGCAGTAAAATTGATATCCAATGAACCGTCTAGTATACTTCCACCCACATAATCACTTGATGTTTCCTGTCCAGTGAATGCCTAATTTTTGGGGCCTGTTCTCCACTGGCCTGCAGTAAAATTGATATCCAATGACCGTATAATATACTTCCAGCCACATAATCACTTGATGTTTTCTGTCCGGTGAATGAATAATTTTTGGCGCCTGTAACCTAACTGGCCAACAGTAAAATTGTTTTATGGTGACTGCCTAATATACCTCCAGCCACATTATCAATTGTTCTTTTCTGTCCGGTGAATGAATAATTTTTTGGGCCTGTAGTCCACTGGCCTGCAGTAAAATTGATATCCATTGACCGTCTAATATACCATATTTTTCCCTTTATAAGACGCACTTTTTCCCCCCAAAAGTGGGGGGAAATGGCCGTGTGTCTAATAAAGCGGATACTTCGCTGGCCGCTATGCTGCACAGCACGGCCAGCGAAGTATCAGTGTGGAGGGAGGAGGCGGGGACACTTATGGCGGTGCAGTGACTCTACTCTAATACACCGGGCCTGCAACTGTTAAGTACATTCAATCCGATCCATATCTTAATGCATACTGCACTGTTCTGTACTTACTGTAGTACCGCATGTATAGAATTAAGAATCCGCAGAACGGCAGCTCCTTCGATCATGCGCCGCCAGTCCCGCCTGCCGCAGCTCCCTCCTCATGCGTCGCCTGCCTGTTCATTCATAAAGTGAGATAAGCTCCCTCGGTCATGAGCCGCCTTCCCCGCCTGCCGCAGCTCCCTCCTCATGCGCCACCTGCCCCATCTGCCTGTTCATTCATAAAGTGATATAAGCAGGCAGGCGGCGCATGAGGAGGGAGCTGCGGCAGTCGGGGAAGGCGGCGCATGAGGAGGGAGCTGCGGCAGGCGGGGCAGGCGGTGCATGACCGAGGGAGCTGCCGGTCTGCGCCGTCTTAATGCTATACATACGGTACAACAGTAAGTACAGAACAGTGCGGTATACATTAAGATATGGATCGGATTGAATGTACTTAACAGCTGCGGGGCCCGGTGTATTAGAGTAGAGTCAAGCACTGGGCCCTGCCATGAGTGTCTCCGCCTCCTCCCTCCACACTGTTGCATCTGATGGGAGATCTGTAGATGAGACTTATGGGGATCTGTGGATGACATAAGTGTCATCCACAGAGCCCCATAAGTGTCATCCACAGATCTTGATATGACCCTCTAAGAGGTTGTAGGTGAAGGCCTGCTGGTGAGCTGACCCTCTAAAACAATATATGCGAGGGCCTGCTGATGAGCTGACCCTGTAAAAGATTTTAGGTGCGGGCCTGCTGGTGAGGTGACCGTCTAAAAAATTATATGCGAGGGCCTTCTGGTGAGCTGACCCTGTAAAAGATTGTAGGTGAGGGCCTGCTGGTGAGCTGACCCTCAAAAAAATTATATGCGAGGGCCTGTAGCTGAGCTGACCCTGTAAACATTATATGTGAAGGGCATATATTCGAGGGCATTATATGCGACGAATAAGCATGTTGATATGATGTTGGAGGAGGAGGATGAGAAAAGGAATATATAACCATATACCCTTGTTTGTGGTGGAAGGGGTGCATGGGAATACAGTGTATTCAGTACATTATAAACAACACATTTAAAGTGCCTTTATGTTCATCAGCTTTCCTCTGGTGGAGTTGAGAAGTCAGGGTCAATCCAGGCGTTGTTCATTTCTATAAGAGTCAACCTGTCAGCATTTTCAGTTTACAGACGAATACGCTTATCTGTTATAATGCCACCAGCAGCACTAAATACCATACATGCTCAGTAGTGATAAGCGAGCACCAAAGTATTCAGGTGTTCGGCCCGAACACATTGTATATTCGGGTGTTCGGCCGAGCACCCAAGTATAATGGAAGTCAATGGGAGACAACCAGGCACCCGCTGCTCGGATGAGAAGAGGGTGTCTGGTTCATAAAAAAAGGTTAGAAATTAATTGGGTAGCTGGATGCATCTTAGACTCCGATTATGTACGACATACCATACAACAAAAAAACACACAAAGGCTATATGCCAAAAGGCAGGTAGGTATGTGCAAGCCATCCATCTATCCAGGAAACAAATAACAACCAGCATACCTTACAATGGCAGTCTTGTACACTATGAGATATTCCAAAGCAGCTCTCATCTGACTCAGAACCAGTAAACCTCAAAGTTATTTTGCATCTGTTGGATGGCTTGGGTGGACCTGCACACCTAGATCAATATCATTAGGGTGACAAAAAGTTTTACTATTGTCCTAACATGATATTAAATAACCTTTCTATACAGTTTTGTCATGTAAAAACTCATTTGCATAAACATGGGCTTATGGGAAAAACATGCAAATGAGCAGAATCTGCCTTGTGTTTCAGCTGTCATAAGACTATGAAAACCAATAGATGGCGCTATTGAGTTATGAACAGCGCTCTCTATTGGTTTCAAAGTCTTATGACAAGTCTAATATTCTAGTCAGAAGACTATGAAACCAATAGAGGGCATTGTTCATAACTCAATAGCGCCATCTATTGGTTTCATAGTCTTCTGACAAAAATATTAGACTGAGTCTTATGACAAGCAAACAGGCCAGTCAAAACCTCTCCTCCTCTCCTTTCCAGGCTTCTATGGAACACCAAAATTGCATCCAATAGTGAAGTACCGTCATGCAAATTGGAGTAAAAACGGTTTTATTATACTCACAATGAACAAGTATATACAAGCAGTATACAATGGATCAATCACCTTTTAAGGATCAGGAAGAGTATGTCTTTCTATGTGAGAAAAGTAAGAATGCTATAATGAAAGTAGAGAAAGATGTGATTGCAAAAAAACAGAAAAAGTTTTTTAAAACATGTAATGATTATAAAAACAATAGAATTTATAAGTGGAAAGTGAAAATGGAGGAACAGAGAACCGCAATAGAGAAACCATAGGATAAAGATATGGGTTTACCGACACAGGAATATAGCATGGGTAACCAAAGGAATTTGCAGACAAAAGGAACAGGAAGTAATAATAATTATTATAAGCGACACAAAGGTAGAGATGATGACTATAGATATAATCAGAAACATTGCCTCAGATACGCAGCAGCAAACCGTAAAGAAATAATATCCCAGACTATTACCAACCAGCAGGATGAGTGAGTTATGGCTGGATAGGAAGGACCGTATTAAGTTTGTACAGAAGTTCTTTTTTAACCCTCAAAATAACGGCTCTCTAAATAATATGGACTTTGCCCATAGGAAAATAGAAGAGGCACTAGGTAGAATGAAAAAATTGGAAAGATTACTGATAAATGAAATGCGTGATCTATGGGAGGTAGCCTCTTTAGAGAAATATCTGGATTGGGACATTATTCCAAAAGGGTTAAAAATATACAAGACCTTGGCAGGTGATGTAGGGGATCATCACACACAAAGAGAATGGGACGAGCTGTTTCACAATTTCTCAAGACAGTCAATGACTTTTATTATTGAAAAAAGAAAAAATGGACTCATCAGAATAAATAAAGAAATTGCTGAAATATTTGAAAGCTTGAGACCTTTTAAAGATCACCCTGATATTATTCAACTACAGGGATCAATTAAAAACAGGATCAGAATGAAAGAAGAGGAAATTATAAATAAAAAGAAACAAAAATTTGATAGAGACTGTATTCCTCAAATCACGTCACTTGGGACAATGGGGACCACCACGGAGAGATCCACTCTAAATACCATTGACGAGACTGACTGTGATGAGACATACAAAGGCGATTTTACACTTCACAATGTAAGTTCAGCAACCTCAATTCAAGAGGATGAGAACACGACTCCATTGGTTCCAATAGTCCAGATCTCTAGGAAAAAACACACAGAGGCCAACCCAAATACAGATACAAGAATTATCGCACTCACTCCAACGGTGCAAATCCGTAATAGGAATGGAGTAGAAGTTATCCCCAACAGTCCTTTGGAACTATCAAATAGATTCAGCCCACTTGAGAAAACACACACTGATAGGTCAAACCACTATGAGAACACTCCTTCAATGGGCACTTCAGGATCTCTAAGCTATAGCGCAATAGTTCAAAAAAATGATAGCAACCCAATCCATACAAGTAATCACGCCAATAATTCTAGAAATCCATCAACAGACAATATTGGGAACACCAATAAGGTGAAACGAACCGTGAGGAAGGATTTTTTTCAGCCAAGACCTACAAGAGAAAAACACAAACAAAGAGAGGAAGGAGGGGCAAAAAATCCTCTAAAAAGGAAATCATCAAAAAAATAGGACAAAAAATCTTTAACCTCAGTAAATATATACTCACTAACAGTGACACAATACTACTACAAAAGGGACTCAAGTTTGCACCATCGGCACACTTTCGCCCCTTTGATGCTTTTATTGGTGTTAAAAAATTCTTGCGTAATTTGGCTTTAAAGAAATACTTCCTTAAAAAGAACTATAAAACTAAAGATACTCTCTTAGAACGCAGTAAAATAAAGGGCATCAATACTATTACAACAAAATCTGATGGAGAGGGGGTAGAGTGTACTAACACTAATACCAAATATCAACATACTAACCTAAAACCAAAGTCATATTTCAATCCACTGAACGAATATTCGGAATCCTTTAAGACCTTCGAAACCCTAGTCATAAGGGATGTTAGGAAAATCAACCCCAACAAGAGCAGCAAAATATACAATCACAATTTAAGCAAACAAGAGCAGATGAGCATAAAAAAACTACAGACGAATAATAATATCACCATCCGGCCAGCAGACAAAGGGGGTGGTATAGTGATATTAGACTACACTGATTACCAAAAAGAATCAAACAGATTACTCAATGACAAAAGAACATATAAAATCCTTAAAAGTGATCCCACCCAACATTATAAGGGGAAGTTGAATCAACTGGTATTGAGGGGGAAACGATTAGGTATCCTCAATAAAGAAGAAGCCAATTTCATAAATATCAGACACCCACGCATTTCCTGTTTTTACTACCTGCCCAAGGTTCATAAATCAGAATCTCAACCACCTGGCCGACCCATAATCTCGGGTATTGGTAGTTTAACCAGCAATCTATCTAAATATGTGGACACCATCCTTCAGAAGTATGTCCAAAAATTACCTGCCTATTTAAAGGACACTCAACATATCCTACAAATTCTTGAAACCGTGAATTGGGAACCAGAATACATTTTGGGGACTCTCGACGTCACCTCTCTTTACACAGTAATTGAGAACACCAAAGGGAAGGAGGCGTCGCAGTTCTTTTTACAGAAAGAGGGAATTATGCCACCCGAACAAATTGAGTACCTAGGGGAATGCATCCTATTTATTTTAAACCACAATTATTTTAAATTTGAGGAAACCTTCCTCCTACAGACGTGGGGGACCGCTATGGGGACCAGATTCGCGCCGAGTTTCGCCAATCTATATATGGGGAGGTGGGAGGAGTCCACCATCTTCCCTGATGGCGCGCTCCGCGCGAATCTGGTCCTCTGGCGGCGATTTATCGATGACATTGTTTTTATCTGGAAAGGGGGTGAATCATCATTGAAAATTTTTTTAGATTTAATTAATAAAAATGAATTTTACTTACATTTTACGCCCACGTACAGCACCAATGAAATCAATTTTTTAGATTTAACCATTAAAATTCACCAAAATAAAATAGTCACCCAAACCTATCATAAGCCAACAGATAGCAACAGCTTTATTTCCCTAACCAGCTGTCATCTTCCGGTTTGGCTCACCAATATCCCACGCAGCCAATACATCCGCTTGAGGAGAAACTGCACACTGAGTAAGCAATTTGAAGAGGAGGCAAACAACTTACATACTAAATTTGAGGAGAAAGGGTATAATCTGGCTGAGCTTGAGAAAATTAAACAGGAGGTCCTAAAAACAGAGCGAGAATCACTTATACAAAAGAAGGCACTAACATCAACATACCTATAATAACCCAATATCATGGTAAAGTATCCCAATTTAAACAAATTATAAAAAAACATTGGGACATCCTCAAACATGATAAAATTATTGGGGAAAAATTACCCTTGGCACCAAAATTTATCTTCAGGAAGTCAAGGAATCTGGGCAATATGGTAGCCCCATCTATTAGAATAAATAATGGGGGAAGCAGAAATATATTAGGTCACGCTGAAGAGAGGAATGGATTCTTTCCATGTAGAACATGTAAGGTTTGCCTTGCCTCCAAACAAAAGGAAAGCATAAAGGAAATCAGTAATGGAAACAACACTTACAAAATAAAGAAGCACCTTACATGCCATTCTAAGGGGGTTATTTATCACATAAAATGCCCCTGTGGCAAGATCTATATAGGAAGAACGAAACGTGTATTAAGAATCAGATTATGGGAGCATATAAAGAACATCAACAAAAAATTCGTAGGCCACCCCCTGTCACGTCACTACAGTGAGAAACACAAAGGTAAATTTGAAGGCTCTATCTTTGGGGGCATAGAACAGATAAAGCAGGACCCCAGAGGTGGAGATTTTATTAAAGTAATGTCCCGTAAGGAGAGCGAATGGATCTACAACCTCAATACCCTGGCGCCCATTGGCATTAATCAGGAAATAGAGCTGTTCGCTTTCCTATAATCCTCTCTTTTGGAAACGTATTACTAAGCGCTGACGAACCTTCAAGTAGTTTAATGAACCCCCAAAATAAAATAAAACAAACCACTAGAGTACCGGAAGTACGGTGGAATAAATTTAAATAAATACAATAAAATCAATGGCCAGTCATGAGCCATTATGGATCCAATTAAAGAACATGTGTATACCAACCAACAAATTAATGCAATTATTGAGATCGATTACTATCAAAGATCGCTCTCCTCTGATAATTGCTATGCTCTTCTTTGTATTCGCGCTGTATTGCAAACAAAAGCTGTCACCTTGGTAACCAGCGGGCTTAAAAACCAGTGAAGCAGGATCCACATCTATCCCTGAGGAAGGAATACGACTATTCCGAAACGCGTCGGAGGTATTGTGGACCAAAGAGGCTTCCGTAGCTCTCGAGTGTGACGTCACACGCCAGGTTACCAGGACAACGAACATTGCTTCCAGGAGCGCGCGCGTGCTACCGGCCGGAGCTACGCGCGTGCCACCAGGTAAGCAGAAGACAGCAACAGAAGACAGAAGCGAAGAAGCGACGAACAGATTTAACAAGTTCATCCAAGTATCAGCTTCACATCAAGCAAGAAACTTCTAGCCACAAATCTTCAAGACGGCTGAGCAGTAAGTACTCGCAGCCTTTTGTTTTATGTACGCTTTGTGACTTTATCCAGGTGGACTCTGAACGTTGCTCTCAGGCACCGTAGGAAGGAATCGGGTGTCATCTGATTGCATTGTTCCAGTGGAATCAATATATCTCTTCAACCCTTACAAAATACACTAAACTTTACATAAGTGTCTCCCTCTGTCACTTAGTCAGCGCGGGTTCTATTTCTCCTTTTGTTTATAATCAGAAAGATGGTTTTAACAACTATAGACCACAACCGTGGGTGAATACCTACCAGGATCCAGAATATCGGGGAGCCCCATATGGGCAATATAGACCACAGTATTATAAGAATTTTAACCACAATAGGAACCATTATCCACCGCAACAAGGAGGTTATTATCCTCCCCGAAGAAATAACTATTATGGGAGAAGAAATTACTCCAACCCCCCACATTTTAGGAATTATGAGAATTGGGAAAAAGTTCCCCAACCAACTGCACAGATAAATAAAATAGAAGAAAGGGAACCAATAATTGCGGAGCGTAGCTGCACTACAGATAAACAGAATTTTCCCCATCAGGCAATGAGGGGCGTTCAGAGGCCTGTGACAGGGAAACAGGGCACCCCACAAAAAAGAGGCCATGCAGAGGAAAACGAGGGGGAAAGAAACACAAGCCCAACCCCCAAAAAAAGCAGGGGGATGTAGTGGGTATCTTTAACCTTAGTTCACATTCTTTAACACAATCTGAAAAAGAGGTTCTGGGAAAAGGCCTGAAGTTTGCCCCCACTGTTGGGATCAACAAATTTGAGGCCTTTTTAGATGTGCATAGATTTGTACGCAAGCTTAACATAGCCAAATATTGTCTAACTAACCAGGCCCCATGTAGGAATTTTGAGGAGGAAGGCAACATTGTACATAGTCAACTTAAGGAAAAATCCCAATTTTTTCCGAAGAATAAAGAAAATGAATGCATAGAGGCCTTTAAAAGGGGAGTCCTAAAGGAAATTGAGGGAATTGGCACTAAATCAAGGAGACAGAACTTAACACCAGAACAGAGACTTGCTTTGAAACAACTTGAGAATAATAAGAAAATAGTGATAAAACAGGCAGATAAGGGGGGGGGGGGGGGGGGTTGTTATTATGGATGTGGATATGTATAGGAGGGAAATGTCCAGACTTTTGGCAGACGTGGGAACATACCAGACACTCAAGAAAAATCCCTCTTTGGAGTTTCAGGCTAAACTTGATTTGTTGTTGACCAGGGGCTTCAAAGAAGGGATCATCAACAAAAAGGAATTGGATTATTTAAATAATAAACACCCAGTTACCCCTGTTATATATTTTTTGCCTAAAATCCACAAGAGTAAGACCAATCCGCCGGGCAGGCCGATTGTTTCCGGCATAAATTCACTGACCAGCCGACTGGGGGAATATGTGGATTTTTTCCTCCAGAAATATGTCCCTTTGATGCCGTCCTTCTTAAAGGACACTGGCAGTGTCCTGCAGCTTGTCAAGGAATTGGACAATTGTCCTGCCAATATGTGGCTGGCCACTATTAATGTGGCCTCATTATATACAGTGATCCCTAAAGAACTGGGACTCAAGGCGATCGAGCACGCTCTGAATAATGATCCCCTGATGACCCTACAACAGTGCTTATTTATTTTGGAGTGCATTGATTTTTGTTTGAGTCATAATTATTTTTGGTAGAAGGAGCAGCATTACCTGCAACGGACCGGTACAGCGATGGGGGCGAAATTCGCCCCCAGTTTCGCTAATATTTTTATGGGGTCCTGGGAAAGTGCCACTATCACACCCGTGCTGAATAAGACCATGGAAGCTGGAGAATTGATAACATGGAGGAGATTTATCGATGATTGTCTGGTCCTGTGGAAGGGGGAGAAACAGGGCCTTCTAGATTTTATCGAGGGGTTAAATGACAATCAATGGAATTTATCCTTCACTAGTACAGTCAGCGATACCTCCGTTGATTTTTTGGATTTAACACTTTTTGTTGAGGGCACCCAGCTTAAAACTAAAACTTTCTTCAAAGAGACGGATGTTAATGGCTACATAGACACCTCCAGCTGCCATTATACACCGTGGCTGAAAAATATCCCTAAGGGACAAATTAAGAGGGTCTTTAGAAATTGTACCAAAGTGGAGGATTTTAGAATGCAAAGCGAGGTCATTAAGGAACGGTTCAGGGAGAAAGGGTATCAGGCAGATGAATTAGCCAAATGTAGCAGGATGATAGAGGAAGAAGATGAAGGAAAGAAGAAAAAGGTGGAGACTGAGAAAGATTTTCGTTTTTCCTTTTTAACTCAATATAACACGCAGGCTGGTTTGATAAAGGATGCCATTAGAAAAAATGGGTCCACTTTAAAAAATGACCCTGTGCTAGGGAAGGATATTCCACAAAAACCGGTAGTTATTTTCAAAAAGGCTCCATGTTTGCGTACTAAGTTAGTACATAGTTCTAACCATCAAGAGAAGACAACAAAAGGGAATAAGTTTAGCTGGTGTGGGTTTTGCTTGCCATGTAAAAATCGGAAAAGGGAAGATAAAAAAATGCATACTCTATCTGTGCACTCCAATGGAAAAAGTGTGGATATAAAAATTAAGGGGAAAATTACTTGTGAGAGTGCAGGGGTGGTCTACATGTTGGAGTGCCCATGTGGACTCCAATATGTGGGACGTACACTTAGGAAGCTCAAAATAAGAATCCAGGAGCATGTGAGGAACATCAAGAAGGGGTTGGAAACCCATAGTGTTTCGATGCACTTTAAATTGGTGCACCAAAAAAATCCAAGTGGTTTGTTCTTTGTGGGGTTGGAACAAGTCAAGCCCCACTGGCCTGGAGGGGATGGAGTAAAACAGATTAACAAACGTGGGGTGGAATGGATATACAAAATGGGAACGTTACAACCAAAAGGCCTTAATGCTGAATTTGACTTAAAACCTTGTCTTACCTGAAGCAACGAAGTGTTCTGGGTTGATCTAGGACCTGTGAGTGTGGTGTTGTATCGAGCAAGGACCTTCCGAGGTTGTAGAATTGGATTGGCTGGACAGCACCATGTGATATGGGGGAGTTGCTGTTTTTATGAATGAAGTAGGGCGGGCCTAGGCGTATTTGATCTGTGATTGGCCAAGAGATATCATGTGATATGGGGGTGTTGCCATCTTTATGAATGGAGGAGGGAGGGCGAAGGATAATGTGGTCTGCGATTGGTTGGGAGACTTAGAGTAGAGTAAAGAGGGAGTAGTATGAACGGAACTGACAGTATAGGAGTAGACATAGATCGCCACAAGAGATTATATACTGATATATGATAGATCCATTGTGAAATGTCCTTGTTTTATGTATTTTATGTATTTTATGTACTTGTATTTTATGCATTTTATATTGTTTTATTGGACATGTATGTGCATGACTTGATGTTTAAATTTACTACTGATTGGATCATATGTGTGTGGGTAGCCGGGTGCAAACCAACCTGACCCGTTATAAGACCGCCCTGAAGTGGGTGGGATGAATACCCCTGACGAAGCTCAACCGAGCGAAACCCGGGTCGGGTGATTGATCCATTGTATACTGCTTGTATGTACTTGTGCATTGTGAGTATAATAAAACCGTTTTTACTCCAATTTGCATGACGGTACTTCACTATTGGATGCAATTTTGGTGTTCCATAGAAGTCTGGAAAGGAGAGGAGGAGAGGTTTTGAATGGCCTGTTTGCTTCCCCATGCTTGTGATTATCTTGCTGGCTTCGATTGTGGATTCTCTGTGATTTCAGAGGTAGCGCGGTCCAATCCAAAGAAACGCTTTCACCTGTGTGAACTGTACCCACTTCACCGTCGGGACCTGCGACACCACCAAGCAACGTACTTTTTGAGGCTTATTTATTTATTTTTTATAAAATGAGTCTTATTTACGATTAGAATATTCGCGATCTACACTAGGATGATATCTGACACTGGGAAAGCTGGGTAATAACTCAGTAATAAAATCTGACACTGGGAAAGCTGGATAATAACTTGCGATCTACACTGAGTTATTACCCAGCTTTTCCAATGTCAGATATTATCACTGACTTACTACATAATTATTACATAATATTCGCTATATTGCTGTATATTCGTTATTTAGAATATTCATAATATTCTAAAAAACGAATATATAGCAATATTGCGAATATTATGTAATAATTATGTAGTAAGTCAGTAATAATATCTGACACTGGAAAAGCTGGGTAATAACTCAGTGTAGATCACGAGTTATTACCCAGCTTTCCCAGTGTCAGAACAGCGCCCTCTATTGGGTTTCATAGTCTTATGACAGCTGAAAAACAAGGCAGATTCTGCTAATTTGCATGACTTTCCAATAAGCACATGTTTATGCAAATGAGTTTTTACATGACAAAACTGTATAGAAAGGTTATTTAAAGGAAACCTGTCACCAGGATTTTGTGCATAGAGCTGGGGACATGGGCTGCTAGATGGCCGCTAGCACATCTGCAATACCCAGTCCCCACAGCTCTGTGTGCTTTTATTGTGTTAAAAAAACGTTTTGATCAATATGCAAATGAACCTGATATGTGTCCTGTATCCGGAGATGAGTCCAGCGGAAAGGAGCCCAGCACCGCCCCGCGTCCTCTGAATCTTCTCCTTGCTGGCTGACGTCACAGAGCTGGAGCGCCGAAATCTCGCGATGCGCGAGCTAGCGCATGTGCAGTGTCGGCATCATGTTCATTCCCTGTGCTGGCATCAGCACAGGGAACGAACTACGCATGCGCTAGCTCGCGCATCGCGAGATTTCGGCACTCCAGCTCTGTGACGTCAGCCAGCAAGGAGGAGATTCGGAGGACGCGGGGCGGTGCTGGGCTCCTTTCCGCTGGACTCATCTCCGGATACATGACACATACCAGGTTCATTTGCATATTGATCAAAACTGTTTTTTAACACGATAAAAGCACACAGAGCTGTGGGGACTGGGTATTGCAGATGTGCTAGTGGCCCTCTAGCAGCCCATGTCCCCAGCTCTATGCACAAAATCCTGGTGACAGGTTTCCTTTAATATTATGTTAGGACAATCGGAAAACTTTTTGTCGCCCTAATGATATTGATCTAGGTGTGCAGGTCCACCCAAGCCATCCAACAGATGCAAAATAACTTTGAGGTTTACTGGTTCTTAGTCAGATGAGAGCTGCTTTGGAATATTTCATAGTGCACAAGGCAGCCATTGTAATGTATACTGGCTGTTATCTGCCTCATGGATAGATTGATGGCTTGCACATAACAGGCTTTTGGTATATAGTCTTTGTGTGGTTGTCTGTTGTATGTTGTACATAATAGGAGTCTAAGACGCATCTAGCTATCCAATTAATGCTGTTGCGAAACCATTTTGTTGAGGTTTCCATAAATTTCTAACCTTTTTTTATGAACCAGACACCCTCTTCTCTTCCAAGCAGGGGGTGCCTGGGGTTCTTCCATGGTATTAAATTGTATTCGAGCACCTGAATTATTCAGCCGAGCATAGCGCTCTTTGAGCCGAACAGCAGTTCGTCCGAGCATGCTCGCTCATCACTACTGCTCAGACAAAACGCTGGCGTCAAGGCAGGCCAGCACCTCCAAGGCATAGAGCGCCAGTTTTTGCCACGTGTCCAGCTTGGACACCCAGTAGTTGTAAGGCACTGAGGGATCATTGAGGACGCTGACACAGTCTGCTATATACTCCACCATCTTCCAAAATGTTTCCCTCTTTGTGACACTAGGTCACGCATCAGGGTAAGGGTGCTGGTGGGGTTTCATGAAACTGTCCCAGACTTTGGAGAGTGTTGCCCTGCCTCTGTTGGAACTGTTGTATGTTCCCCTTGTCTCCCCTCCTCGGTTGGCCAAGGAAGTAAGGACTCTGCCGCCAGCGTTGTCAGAGGGAAATCTTTGGAGCAATTTTTCAACAAGGATCTTCTGGTATTGCACCGTTTTGATCAACCTGTCACGGGGTTCCGAAGGTGCACTCGGTCCCCCATCGCCCGCAGACCTGTTGCTTAGCTTTGGGAATCTGTGTTTGACCTCATTCCCAGGGCGGCTTTACTAGCTGGGTGGCTCCCTGCTCCTAAGTCTGCCTTGAGCGCCGAGCTGATCACTCGGCGCTCGACTGGTTGGTCTGTCGGTCATGTGACGCTGGCCACGTCACATGACCCTCACTCCCCACTATAAATACAGGCAGCCTGCTGGCTACAGGTTGCCTGTTAATTTCTAGGTTCCTGGCTATTTGTTGGACTGCTGAATACTTACCTGATCCTGTTCCTTGACCATCCTTTTGCCTGATCCTCCTGTACTGCGCATCCGTCCTGGTATTGTGACCTCGGCTCCCACCTGACTACTCTTAGGACTCCTCTTGTACTTCTCTGCTCTCCTGGTATTTATGACCCCGGCTTCTCCTGACAATTCTCTGCTTGCTCCATTTGTACTTTGCAGCTTTCCTGGTATTGACTCGGTCCGTTCACGTCCTGTTGTTTGTCTGTCTGTCATCCCTGCACTTACTCCAAGTTAGGGATTGCCGTCCAGTTGTCCCCTGTCATTAGGACTCGCGAGGCAAGTAGGCAGGGCCAGGGGTAAGGGTGGAGCGCAGTGGTCACTTCCCTCCCCCTGTGTGTGTGTGTACGCGACCGTTACAGATTAACAGGCCCAATAACCACTGTATTATGAATCCTCTGGTGACCCTGACTGACCATGTCTCTAATCTGACGCAGATGGTGCAGGAGTTAGGGGAAAAACTCAGCTCTTTTGAGTTAGGGCAAGGCTCTTCCACTCCTCAGGCCTCCAGTCCGCATTTTGAGCCCCAGATTAAGCTCCCAGAAACCTTTTCTGGAGACCGGAAGAAGTTTCTCTCTTTTAAGGAGAGTTGCAAACTTTACTTCCGTTTGCGCCCCGTGTCCTCTGGCCCCGAGAGTCAACGCGTGGGCATTATCATTTCCCGATTACAGGGTGATCCCCAGGACTGGGCGTTCTCTTTACCTGCTGGCGCCAGTTGTTTATATTCTGTGGAGGGGTTCTTTCAGGCCCTAGGTACCCTCTATGATGAACCAGACAGGGCTCTAGTAGCCGAGACGGCTCTAAAGGCACTGGTTCAGGGCAATTTACCAGCGGAGGATTATTGCACCCAATTCAGAAGGTGGTGTGTCCCCTCAGGATGGAACGAACCAGCCCTGAAGAGTCAGTTTAGGTCAGGTCTGTCTGATAAATTAAAGGATCTTCTGGTCAGTTATCAACTTCCAGAGACCTTAGAGGAGATGATGACCCTTGTTGTCCGACTTGACCGACGGGTTAGAGAGAGACGACAGGAACAACAGTTCTCTTCCCAGATGGTGGTCCAGCCAGAGGCCTATCCCAGAGACAATGCTGAGGTCTCCACCGAGGAACCCATGCAGGTTGGCATGACCCGAGGGAATCTTCGCCGCAGACGTGGAGAATGCTTTTACTGTGGAGATTCTGACCATTGGATCAACCAGTGTCCTAAGAAGGTCCTCTCTGTCAAGTCTCCTAAGGCAAGGCAACCTAAAGACCAGGTACACCCTGAATTTTCTAAATGTAAGCTTTCGGTACCCATTACGATTTCTCTGGGAGTAGATAAATGGCCGGGTAAGGCCTTTATTGATTCGAGGCTCAGCGGCTAGCTTTATTGACTCTGAGTATGCTGTTAGATTGGGTATTCCTATGTTTGCCTTACCAACTCCTATCCATGTCATGGCTATTGATGCTACTCCTCTTATTGGTGGTACGGTGAGCTTATGTACCTCGGAGATTTCTCTAACCGTGGGTGTGTGCCACTCAGAGAGATGTTCGCTTCTAGTCCTGGAGAACCTACCTACTGAGGTGGTACTAGGGTTGCCTTGGCTCCGACTACATAACCCCACTATAGATTGGTCCAATGGGGAGTTGGTGAGATGGGGGCCTAAGTGTGACTCGTGCCTGTCCGTGGTACAGGCTGGGGTCTCAGTAAAGTCTGATACTTTACCCTCTGTTGTTAGAGAATATTCTGATGTATTCTCATCACCAACCCCGGAGGTTCTACCCCCCCATAGACCTTATGATTGTACCATAGAGCTAGTAGAGGGGGCCAAGTTTCCTAAAGGACGAATTTATAATCTTTCTATGCCCGAACGCAAGGCCATGGAAGATTATATTAAGGAGAGCCTTGGTAAAGGGCATATTAGACCTTCTGTCTCTCCTATGGGGGCAGGGTTTTTCTTCGTTAAGATAAAAGATGGTGGTCTTAGGCCATGTATCGATTACCGGAGATTAAATAAAATCACTGTCCAGAATAGATACTCCCTCCCATTGATTCCGGATTTATTTAACCAGGTCCTGGGGGCAACCTGGTTTTCCAAAATTGACCTGAAAGGGGCATGCAATCTAATCCGAATCAAGGAGGGAAACGAATGGAAGACGGCGTTCAATACTCCGGTAGGACACTTTGAAAATCAGGTGATGCCTTTTGGACCCAGCAATGCCCCAGCTGTGTTCCAAAACTTCATGAATGACATTCTTAGGGAGTTCTTAGGTAAATTTGTTATTGTCTATCTTGACGACATTTTGATATTCTCTCCTGACTTCGAATCCCATGTGTCTCATGTTAGACAAGTATTAGAGGTGTTGAGGGAGAATCAGCTATCCGCTAAACAAGAGAAATGTGTCTTTGGTGTGCAGGAGATTCTGTTTCTAGGGCATGTTCTGACTCCTCACGCCTTCAAGATGGATCCTGGTAAGGTACTAGCAATTAAGGAATGGGTAAGACCTTCATCCTTAAAGGCCTTACAACGGTTCTTAGGTTTCGCCAATTACTATCGTAAATTTATTATGAATTTTTCCGTAATTGCTAAACCATTGACCGACCTTACTAAGAAAGGGGCGGATTTGGAGAATTGGTCTACTGAGGCCATTTCTTCATTTGAAAAATTAAAAAAGGCATTCAGTAGCGCTCCCATTCTGATCCATCCTGATCAGGAGAAACCTTTTATTGTGGAGGTTGATGCGTCCGAGGACGGCGCAGGAGCAGTCCTTTCACAAGGTCCTGCCAGCCTCACTAATCTGAGACCATGTGCCTTCTTCTCCAGGAAATTCTCTCCCACGGAGAGAAACTACGACATAGGGAATGGGGAGAACTGCTTTAACTACTCCCTGCGGGCAGAGGGCGCTAGGCTGCAGAACAAAGCTTTCCTGACGGAGGTCACATGACGCAGCGCGGCGTTTTCCCGCCGTCTCTTCCTTGTCTGGCGCTTCCTCGGTTGCTGGGGTCTCCCCTTTCTTTTGTAACCATGGTTTTCATCCCCGTTTTCATTCTGGGTCGTCCGTCTCCTCCTCTAACCCTGAAGCTGATAAACTCTCCTCCGAACTGTGCACAGTTTGGGCCCGGGTTCAATCGAACCTAGAAAAGGCTCAATGTTCTCAAAAACTCAAGGCCGATAGGAGACGTTCAAGGGGGGTAAACTTTCAGGTTGGGGATAAAGTATGGTTGTCCTCCAAGAATCTATCTCTCAAGGTAACTTCTAAAAAATTTGCTCCTCGTTTTATTGGACCATATAAGATCACGGAAGTGATTAACCCGGTATCTTTTAGGTTGGAGCTGCCTGAGTCATTCCACATTCATAATGTGTTCCATAAATCTCTGCTTAAAAAATATTTTGAACCGGTAGTACCATCAAAAGCCTCGCCTCCGCCAGTTCTTGTTAATCATGCTGTCGAGTATGTGGTGTCTAAAATAGTGGATGTCAGGAAGGTGCGTAATTCCTTGCAGTACCTGATTCACTGGAAGGGGTATGGACCTGAAGAGAGATCTTGGGTACCTGCCAGGGAGGTTCATGCTCCTAGACTTGTTCGTAAATTTCATTTAGAACACCCTGAAAAGCCATCGCCTGAAGTCTTGGGTCCGGTGGCCCCTCGTAAAAGGGGGGTACTGTCACGGGGTTCCGAAGGTGCACTCGGTCCCCCATCGCCCGCAGACCTGTTGCTTAGCTTTGGGAATGAGGATCTGTGTTTGACCTCATTCCAAGGGCAGCTTTACTAGCTGGGTGGCTCCCTGCTCCTAAGTCTGCCTTGAGCGCCGAGCTGATCACTCGGCGCTCGACTGGTTGGTCTGTCGGTCATGTAACGCTGGCCACGTCACATGACCCTCACTCCCCACTATAAATACAGGCAGCCTGCTGGCTACAGGTTGCCTGTTAATTTCTAGGTTCCTGGCTATTTGTTGGACTGCTGAATACTTACCTGATCCTGTTCCTTGACCATCCTTTTGCCTGATCCTCCTGTACTGCGCATCCATCCTGGTATTGTGACCTCGGCTCCCACCTGACTACTCTTAGGACTCCACTTGTACTTCTCTGCTCTCCTGGTATTTATGACCCCGGCTTCTCCTGACAATTCTCTGCTTGCTCCATTTGTACTTTGCAGCTTTCCTGGTATTGACTCGGTCCGTTCACGTCCTGTTGTTTGTCTGTCTGTCATCCCTGCACTTACTCCAAGTTAGGGATTGCCGTCCAGTTGTCCCCTGTCATTAGGACTCGCGAGGCAAGTAGGCAGGGCCAGGGGTAAGGGTGGAGCGCAGTGGTCACTTCCCTCCCCCCTGTGTGTGTGTGTACGCGACCGTTACACAACCTCTCCACCAGAGGAATTAGAGATGAGAAGTTCTCTTTGTTGCGGGGGTCGAGAAGGGTGAACAACCAGTAATCCCTTTTGTTAAAAATGCGTATAATGCGCGGGTCGCAGGACAGGCAGCCTAACATGAAGTCAGACATGTGTGCCAGAATACCAACAGGCCAGACTTCGCTGTAGTCATCAGTAGGATCACTCTTCATCTCCTCATCCTCTTCCTCCTCTTCTGGCCACCCACACTGAACAGATGGAATTTAACTTCCATGGGTACTACCCTCTGTAGTGAAGGCAACCGTCTCCTGCTCCTCCTCCTCTTCAATGTCCAATTTGCGCTGAGAAGACGAACTGAGGGTGGTCCGGCTATTACTCTGTGTAATGTTTTCCCCCATTTCCACCTCTTCCACATGCAAAGCGTAGTCCTTAATTGTGAGCAGCAAGTGTTGGAGTAGACACGATCTGTATTAATTCCTCAAAAGTTTCTTAAAACCTCACAGAGGTCAGACATCCATGCCCACGTCACTTGTGAATAGCGGAAGCTGACTGGAAAGGCGACAACCATTTTTCAGCTGGTATTCCATTACTGCCATCTACTGCTCACAAAGCCTGGCCAACATGTGGAACGTTGAGTTCCAGCGCGTGTTCACGTCGCACAACAGCCGGTTAGCTGGCAATTTCAAGCGCTGCTGTAGCGTTGACAGATCGCCTGAAGCTGTTGATGACTTTCTTAAATGTGCACATACGCGGCGCTCCTTCACCATTAGCTCATTCAAATTGGGGTAGGTTTTGATAAACCGCTGAACCACTAAGTTTAAGACGTGGGTTAGGCATGGGATGTGTGTGAGCTTGTCGGGCTTGTCGAGCTCCAAAGCCGCCACCAAGTTATGGCAATTATTAGACACAACCATGCCTAGTTCTAGGTTGAGTGGCCACAGCTCAATCTGGTCTATTATCCCCTGCCACAGCTCTGCGGCGGTGCGCTGTTTGTCCCCTAAACATATCAGCTTCAGCACGACCTGTTGCCGCTTCCACTCTGCAGTGCTGCACTGCTTCCAGCTACCGCCTGATGACTGACTGGTGCTGCACGTGGATTATTCGGAGGTGGAAGTGGTGGAGAAGGCGAGAAGTAGGGGTTGGAGCCACTAATGTAGGAGCTTGTGGAAACCCTGATCAGCGTAGTGCCCGCAATCCTTGGCGTCAGTAGCACCTATGCCATCCCAGGGTACGACCCGCTCCCAGCCTCCACAACATTCACCCAGTGTGCCTTCAGGGAAATGTAGCGTCCCTGTCCGAAGTCACTTGTCCATGTGTCCGTGGTTAAGTGGACCTTCCCAGTAACTGCGCTGCGCTGTGATGTTAAGGGACACATGTTGGTATAAGGCGGCCACGGCACACCTTAAAAAATAGTGGCGGCTGGGTACTGCGTAACACGGTACGGCCACCGACATCAGGCTATGGAAGGCCTCAGTATCCACAAGCATAAATGTCAACATTTACAGGGCAAGTAATTTGGAAAGCTGCACATTTAGTGCTATGGCCTGTGGGTGGCTGGGTATTTGCGCTTGCGTAAATATGCCTGGGGTAAGGACATTTGGACGATGCGCTGGGACACGGAAGTGGATGTGGTCGCTGATGGTGCTTGCAAATGTCCAGGTGCAGGGTGGGAGGCATCCGGCCCTGCGCCTTCGACAGGGGATTTGCCAGCACGTAACACAGGGGAAGAGGAGGCAGTGGTGTGATCTGCAGACACAGATTGTGGATCCAGGCATTCGTGCTTATTACGGTGCTTGGATGCCATGTGGCAGATCATGCTGGTGGTGGTGAGGTTGCTAGTGTTCACACCCTGGCTCATTTTGGTATGGCACAGGTTGCAAACTTCTATTCTTTTTTTTTAATATATTTTCAATATCAGAAAATAGACATAGTAAACAGAACACCAACAGTGGTGTAAATCGGTACCAGATACACAATCATAAAGATACAACAGTGTGTAAGAAGGTTGATAGATAGTAGCAGCTAATTTCAAGTATATGAAACACAAGTGTACATATTATAGATACAAGGACGCAGGGAACATATTAAGGCAATATACTTCCCAGTTTGAAGAATGATCAAGTGGAAAGGAGATCCCAGCCAAAAAACTTTCTATTCTAGAACCACCATCCCATATGGGGTACACGGGATGTTAGAAGTCGGATAGAATCTCCTTCCCAGCTGTCATCTGGGGGTAACACCAATAAGGCTTCTCTCTGTCCAGCCACGGAGAACCCAAGTCAGGGCCAAGAGTATCCAAAAGGTGGAGCTAAATAATTTAGGTCTTAAGAAACCTGTATTTTGTCCAAGGAGCCGACCTTCTTAAAAATGTTGGATGTGTTCAAGATTCCCAAGAGGCAAGCTCTTCAAAACGGTAAATTTGATCAACCTTAAGCCTCCACTGCTCCACAGAGGGAACGCTAGTCTGTAGCCAGTATTTGGGTATCAGAAGGTGAGCCGCTATCAAAAATTGCTTGAAGAGGAAGGATGGGGAGGGAGTAGTACTTTCATTAAAATAGGAAAGCAGGGCACCATAAGGGGATATCTCAACAGATGAACAAATTTGATTACAGATCTGGATGATTTCAGCCCACCACTTTTTAATAGGGGGGCACAGCCACCAAATATGTAGGAAGGTGCCTATCTCCTCTTGGCATCTCCAACATTTGTTTGAGGAAGATCTAGAGAAGTGTGGGGACTTGATTGGAGTAATGTACCATTGTGACAGGATTTTGTAACCATTTTCCTGAACCCGAACACACCTTGATTATTTATGTGGGATTTCAAATAATGTGGGTAGAGTTGAGAGAGATAGATCTAACCCAGTGTCTTTTTCCCAAGAGCGGATGAATGAAGGCTTAACAATTAGGGGAGGGGATCTTAATTTGTTGTAAATCAGTGAGATAAGTTTTTTGGGGGGGTTAGGGTTTAATATTAAAGCTTCGAACCATGTTAGGGGACGAAGAAGCTCACCTTTCCTGTTGTTTCTGTGAACAAAGGATTTGATAAGCGGTATGAGGGTGAAGTCGCACGGTTGTGAGTTTAAAAGAGTTTTGAGGGTGTCTATTGAAGGTAATGAACCTTGGGATTCAAGAAGATGAGAGATTGGCACGGAGGAGGATCTAACTAATTTAGAGGAGGAGTGGCGTGGCCCAATGGAAGATGAGCCTAGGATATCACTGATTGTAATTAAGGGAGAAGGAAAAGGTACAGAGCAATGGGATTGGTTCCACCATTTTCATGCTTCCAAAGTGGCTTTTATTATCGGAAAGGACTGTAAATTGATTTTGGGCAGATTGTTGTAAACCAAACAAAGAGCCCGAGTAGGCATTCCAACGATACTTTGTTCCAATGCTACCCAGGATTTGCTTCTCATATTTCTCAGCCAGTCAACAATTCTGGACATAAGAATGGCTTTCCCATAGAGTTCTGGGTCTGGTAGTCCAATCCCACCTACCGTGCGGGAACGAGATAGGAGAGAATAGGACAGTCTAGCTTTCTTCCCGTTCCATAAGAAAGCTCTGAATCTCTGTTTAAGTGAGGTATAATAGGATTTGGCAATGGGAATTGGAAGGACTTGTTGGAGGTAAGTGAGATGGGGGATAATAAGAGAAGTGAGAAGGTTTTTCCTACCAAACCATGAAAGAGTCGGGGCAGATTTAGTGATTTTATCTATTGCTTTAAATATTGAAGTTTTTAGGGGGATATAGTTAAGTGCAAAAAGGTCTGAAATATTGGGGCTAAGTTTCACTCCTAAATAAGTAATGGTTGGGGAAGACCAATTGAATGGGGAATTTTTCTTTAGGGAAAGTTTAAGTTGTGGGGATAAACCAGTACTAATTATGATGGATTTACTCTCATTAATCTTAAAGTCTAAAATTGCACTATAATTCTTTAAATGCTCCTGAATTTTCGGAAGGGAAGTTTTGGGGTTAGTTGTCATTATCATAACGTCATCAGCAAATGCCGCAAGTTTATGACTATGACCGCCCAGGTTCAGGCCTTTGATCTCAGTATCTGCTCGCAACGTGGATAGGAGGGGTTCCATTGCCAGTATGCATAAAAGGGGTGACAGAGGGCAACCCTGACGGGTTCCATTGTGGATTTGGAAGGGAGAGGAAAAGTCCCCATTTACCATGACTCGGGCCGTGGCCTGATTGTACATAGCAAATATAGCTTTAACATATGGATCAGGCAGGCCAAAAACCTTTAAAACATGGCTTAAATAATTCCAGTTTATGCGGTTGAACGCTTTTTCAGCCTCAGTGCTGAGGAGTACAAGAGGAGAGGAGGTATGTTTGGCATAACAGAGCGCATTGATGACCCTTGTTGTGTTATCTCTACCCTCTCTGTTACGAACAAACCCCACCTGATCCATATGAACCAAAAGAGGAAGGAAATTTGCTAGACGGTTTGCAAGTAATTTCGCTAAAAGTTTGAGGTCAATGTTAAGAAGAGAGATAGGCCTGTAATTTGCGCACAATTTAGGGTCTTTCCCCTCTTTGGGAATTAAAGCAATATGAGCAATTGTCATATCTCTGGAAAGGGGGATGCCTTGAAGGGTTTGGTTGCAGACAGCAAGGAGATGTAGTAATAGCTGTTTTCTAAAAGTTTTGTAGTAGGAAGCAGGAAGCCCGTCTGGACCAGGGCTTTTCCCCTGAGGCATTTGGGATAAGGCTATGGAAAGCTCGTCCATGGTAAATGGGGCCTCAAGCGACTGTTTTTGGCCTGCCGAAAGCGTCGGACAGGATGTTGATTTCGAGAATGTGTCTACTAGTGAAAAGTGGGAAGCAGGTGAAAGGGGGGAAGGGAGATTATATAATGCTTCATAAAAGTCTCTGAATTGTTTGGCAATTTTAGATGAGGCGAAAACTGGATCGCCCTTTGGTGAGGACAGTTGATGAATGTAATTATCTGCTCTTCTGGTTTTAATTCTGTTCATGAGGAATTTGGTGGCTTTGTCCCCATGAGCAAAATATTTGTACTGTGAGTTGAGATAGTATTTGGCTGATTTAATTTGCAACAGAGCTTTTAATTCAGCTCTAGCTTTAGATAGTGTTGGGCGCGAATATTCGCAATGCGAATATTTCGCGCGAATATCGCATATTCGCGATTTCGCGAATATTTAGAATATCGTTCTATATATTCGCGAAATCGAATATTCGTTTTTTTTCATTTTTTTTTATTATATTTTTTTCTTTCCCACTTCCCTAAAGTTGTTCTTCTTACCTGCCCTTTGGATTCCTGGCTTCCTGGCTGCTCCAGTCAGTGGCGTTTTCAACTTACTGCTATATTCCATATTAGCTAAATTACAATCTAATCTATATGTGTATTTTACGAAATTTCGCAATAGTCGCAATTGCGATGCGAGTAATATAACACGAAATATTCGCATGAAGATTTCAACTTAGCACTGCTATACTCCATATTCTAGCCTAATATGGAATATAGCTGTGCTAAGTTAGCACTGCTATATTCCATATTAGGCTAGAATATGGAGTATAGCAGTGCTAAGTTGAAATCTTCATGCGAATATTTCGTGTTATATAAGTCGCATCGCAATTTCGACTTTTTCAAATGTTCTTAATATTGCTCTACTTTCGTCTTTTAGAAATTTCGTAATATTGCTCTAACTTCGTCTCTTAGAATATTACGAATATTCTAAAAGACGAAGTTAGAGCAATATTACGAAATTTCGTAAAATACACATATAGATTGTAATTTAGCTAATATAGTGCTATAATCCCTTTTTTTTCCTGTAATTTTTTTTTGCCTCTTCTGAACTTAAGTTTTGTAAAATATGTACACTATTAAAAATTATTACTATAGCAGTATATTAGCTTAAATACAATCTATGTGTATTTTACGAAATTTCGTAATATTGCTCTAACTTCGTCTTTTAGAATATTACGAATATTCTAAAAGACGAAGTTAGAGCAATATTAAGAACATTTGCAAAAGTCGAAATTGCGATGCGAGTAATATAACACGAAATAGTCGCATGAAGATTTAAACTTAGCACAGCTATATTCCATATTCTAGCCTAATATGGAATATAGCAGTGCTAACTTAGCACAGCTATATTCCATATTAGGCTAGAATATGGAATATAGCAGTGCTAAGTTTAAATCTTCATGCGACTATTTCGTGTTATATTACTCGCATCGCAATTTCGACTTTTGCAAATGTTCTTAATATTGCTCTAACTTCGTCTTTTAGAATATTCGTAATATTCTAAGAGACGAAGTTAGAGCAATATTACGAAATTTCGTAAAATACACATATTAGCCTAGCCATAGTCATTAGCATAGGAACGTTGCCTTATACTATCAAGATAAATTTTCGCAATATGCGAAAAAATAATTTCGCGATAATTGGAATAATTGCGAATATTCGATTTCGACTAATATAACACGAATATTCATGCGAATATTCGCGAAATATCGCGAAATCGAATATGGCACCTCCCGCTCATCACTAGCTTTAGAAAGCTCTTGGAGTTGGAGGTCGGATAATGAACGTTTATGAGTTGATTCCAACTTGTTTATCTTGGAAAGGAGATTACTAATGTTGCTCTCTCTAAGTTTTTTCAAATGTGAGCCAATGCTGATGAATTCACCCCTAATAAAGGGTTTGTGTGTGTCCCAAAGAGTTTGGGGCGAGAGATCAGGGTGGGCGTTCATGCTAAAGTATTCATCTAATAATAAAGCTATCTTTTTTATAGAATCTGGACTACCAAGAATAGATTCATTTAATCTCCAATTAAAACTTTTGGTTTTCTGTGTTGGGGAGGTTACCCTGAGGTAAATTGGGGCGTGGTCTGAAATGTGGATGGACCCAATTTTGGCTTCCGGACATAGCTGAAGGTGCTCTTTCGAGATAAAAAGGTAGTCTATGCGATGATAGTTATTATGGACATGTGAATAAAAAGTATAATCTGAAGTATTAGGTTAAAATGTTCGCCAAACATCCACTAAATGGAGGTCCCAAAAGATCTTTTTGATGAGCTTTAGGGAGCGCCTTGAATGGGATGACTTATGTGAGGAGGAGTCAATTTGGGGGTTAATGGCTACGTTAAAATCTCCTCCCATGATAATTATGCCTTCTTTGAAGGAGGCAATTGTTTGGGCGATGGAAGAGAGACATTTGACCTGTTTAGTGTTAGGAGCATAAAGGTTTATAAAGGTATACAGTTGGGGTCCGATATGTCCCTTGACCATGATAAATCTCCCCTCTGGGTCTTGTATGTGGTTATTATATTTGAAGGGGACCCTCCTCTTAAACCCAATACTTACTCCTCCGGACGAGGCAGAGTTACCACCACAATGAAACCAGAGGGGGTAATGAGAAAATTCCATGTTGGGGTAGTGATTGAACCTAAAATGTGTCTCCTGGAGGAGCAGCATATCCGAACCCTCTTTACGTAAAATAGTGAATATTTGGCTTCTCTTGGAGGGTGAATTGAAGCCCTTCACGTTGTAAGAGGCTATATGAATGTCAGCCATAATCAAGGGTTAAAGAGGACGAGGGAGAGTGAAGTGTGCTGGTCCCCCAGGGGAGAACACTTACAGTTAGAGATACGTCTGCCCCGTCTAGAGGAGAAGCAGAATTCCCAGGGTCTTGTATATCCATCTCAGGGATCAAGGATGACTGTATCAGGTACCTGGAACTAAACAAAGCGACAGGGAAAACACATAACCGAAAAATAACATTGTGTGTAAGAAGACACACTGGTGTAAAGCATGGGGGAAAAATTGGTCTATGGACCAGTGGACGTGCCATTCAGCACGTAAAATAGCTACTCCGTAAGGTAGATTAGATCAATACAGGTAACAATCAGGATTTGGAAAGAGTAAAGGTTTTGAGTAAACCCAGATTAAGCAGGGAGAGCCAGAGGGTTTTAAAGTCAACAGGACAGTAAAGGGATTTATTGGGATTTAAGGGAAAGTGAAAGGGAGGGACAATTTGTATTACTGGACTTCAACATGAAAACCTCTTGTAGTAGTCAGCTACCCGAGCTAGGCAGTAGAGAGAGGTCTTTCTCTGAAGGTGGTCTAGCTAGGTCTAAGGAAGTCCAAAGAAGATACACATCCATGAAGGATGAATGCAGCAGAAAGTTCAAGGTTATCAATCTTGAGATAGTCTCTTAGGGGTTAGTTGCCGACTCCTCTTCCCCGCTTTGTGAGCCTTAGGGGTATGCTGTAAGGTGAAGGCTGCGACCATCGGAACTTCTGGTAAGGTGGAGAGATCTTGAAATAAGTCCCAATTATCAATTTGCATGGCGGGAATTTGTAATTGATCATATATGGCCTCCAGATCAGCGTGGGTGGTAATATTGAAGCGACGTCCTCCTTGGGAGGAAGAGAGTCCAAAAGAAAAGTTCCATTTGTATAGGATTCTGTTCGCCCGCAACCACTCTGTCAATGGCTTAAGTGATTTGCGCTTCCTCAAAGTGGAGGGGGCTAGATCTTGATAGATTGACACCTGAGCGCCTTCAAATAGGATGTCTGATCTGTTTCTTGCAGCATTTTGCACTGCTGACTTAACTTGATAGTTGAGGAATTTGCATATTACATCCCTAGGGGGATCCTCTGGTTTTGGCTTAGGTCGCAATGCTCTATGAGCTCTTTCGATCACGATCTCTAGGGCGAACTCTGGGCCAAGCAGTGAGGAGCAAAGGGAGATAACTGCAGCTGGGATGTCCCCAGGTAAGACGGATTCCGGGATCCCTCTGAGGCGCAGATTGTTCCGGCGTCCCCTGTTCTCCTGATCCTCTAGCGCATTGTGCATTTCGTTTAGGTAGGTGCCGCACTTTTGAAATGAGCTTGAAGTGGCTCTCTGATGATCAAGGATCTGGGCCTGGTGATTTTTGAGTGCTTTCACTCGATTGCCCACCTGCCTCATATCCTGGCGTAAGGCAGCAAATTCACTTAGCAGGGGCTCTAGGGCTTTGCTCAGTGTATTCTTTAGATAATTTCTGGTGATCGGAAGAGCCCCCCTACCTTGCGGCTCCTCTGTGTCGCTTTCATCCTCCGATTTGTCCTGCAGGCTGGCTTTGTGAGGCTGAACCGGCGCCATCATGGAGTCACGAGCAGCAAACGATGAGGCAGCTTTTCTGATAAACTTATCCATGTCTCCTCCTGCAATGTGACTCTTGTTGGTGCCCGGGTGTTCTCCTGCTTTGGGGTTCCCGATTTTAACCATTTTCGGGTGTGCAGCTTCAGATTGCTAGTGCTGAGGACGGACTTTGTCACGGAGCTCAGATACAAGCGGCCATCTCAGACCGGCGCTGGCTCCGCCCCCCCGCAAACTTCTATTCTATTGTCATCTGCATTTTCCTCAAAAAAGTGCCATACTGCGAAACACATACCCCTTGGCAAGGGAGATTACCGCAAGGGGGTGCTCAGTGGAACAGTTGCAGGCCTGTTGGCGTGGCCAGCCTTCTCCCTTTTGCCACCTCACTGCCTCCTCCAGCCTGCTGCGGTGCAGCAGATCCCCCCTTCCTCTGTACTGCTGTCCTCGCTCGGGTTTCCACCTTCCCAAGTTGGGTCAGTGACTTCATCGTCCACCACCTCCTCTTCTACTTCCTCACTCTGCTCATCCTCCTGACTTGTTGACCTATCCACTACCTCAGTGATTGACAACTGTGTCTCATCCTCTTCATCAACCTCTTGAGCCAGTAATTGCCATTGAGTTATTGGCAACTGTGTCTCATCATCATCCACCTCATTAAACAGTAGTTGCCGTTCCCCACCATCATCTTCTTGTGATTGTGGATGCTCAAGAGTTTGGGAATCAGGGCACAAGATCTGTCCCTCTTCAAGTGCGAGAGTGCCAAATCAAGGAATGGCGCTGAAAAGAGCTCCTCAGAATATCTGAGTGTGGGATCACTTGTTTGCCCAGACTCTCCATGGTGGGAGGATGAGGGTGAGGATTGGGTTGACCAGACTCTTGGCTACTGAGACTGGACTTGGTGAAAGACAGGGTGGTGCTTAACCGACTGTAAGCATTATCTGCTACAATCCAACCGACCACGTGGTCACACTGGTCTGACTTCAAGAGTGGTGTCCTGCGCCGCTCTGCAAACTGGGACATGAAGCTATGTATCGTGGATGATTGTTTTTCTTGTGCTCTGGCAACAGGCACAGTTTCACCGCGCCCGGGGCCACAGCCTCTGCGTGTACCATCAGCATCACGGCCACTGCCCCGTCCCTTACTGCTCGCCTTCTTCATATTAAATGTTATATATGATTGAAAGTCTGTCAAACGTACAGTAGCATAGGATTTGGAAGTGTATGCGCAAACAAATTTAAAAAGGTATTTGGGATGTGGAAACGTCACACAGGAGATATCTCGCAGATAATGTCAATGCTGTCACTAGCGGCTAATGAAAAATTACAGGAATGTCACAGGTATTTGGGATGAGGAAACGTTATACAGGAGAGCTACCACCGGTAATGCCACTGTCCGCAGCGTATACGCGAAAAAGTACACTGTATGTCACAGCTAAAAATTTTTAACCACACACGTTACACTGGATATGTGCCCCTGGTAATGTCACTGTCAGAAGCGGACACCGTCTATTGACAAAGTACACTGTATGTCACAGATACATTTTTCAAGCGCACACAGTACACTGGAGATGTGGCGCAGCTAATGTCACTGTCCGCAGCGGACACCGTCTACGGAAAAAGTACACTGTATGTCACAGATAGATTTTTTAAGTGCACACGTTACACTGCAGATGAGGCACTGGTTATGTCAGTGTCAAAAGCGGACACAGTTTATTGAAAAAGTACACTGTATGTCACAGATATTTTTTTTGGATGCGCACACTTTACACAGGAGATGTGTCACAGCTAATGTCACTGTCCGCAGCGGACACCGTCTACGGAAAAAGTACACTGGATGTCACAGATATTTTTTGGGATGTGCACACTTTACACTGGAGATGTGGCGCAGCCAATGTCGCTGTCTGCAGCGGCCTAACTATTGTATGCTATTTACTGCAGTATGCGCTAAAAATAGATTTTGCCACAATAGTCCTTAGAAGTACTTTTGGGTCTGTAAAGTTTTAGCTATTTAGCGCAGTTTGCGCAAAAAAAAAGAAGATATTGCTGCTGCCACACACAAAAATAGTCCTTTCCTCAGCACAGCACTCCCTGACTAAGAATGAGCCGAACACGCGTCATCGGGTGCTATATATCACCCGATGATGCGTTCTGGCCAGCCAATCACTGTAATGCCAGCAGACAACTTGACTACGGCATTACAGTGAGGGAAGTACTTACCAATACGTTTATTGGCTGCATAGCAGGCAAGAAATGTGCGAAGCGGAGACTCGAGCATTGCATTCGAGCACATGCGGTATTCGGCCAAATACCGCCATGTGCCGAGCATCAAGATGCTTGAGCCGAGCAGGTGTTTGATCGAGAATGCTCAATCATCATTATATATATTATGGATACAATAATAAAAAATATCTTATGGAACAGATAATTTGTCTACATATTGCCCACAAGTGTATTATTTTGAAAAGAAAGAGACATCATTCCCATACTTGGAATATATCTTTAAACTATATATTTTGAACCATAATATCAGCTAAATACATAGTTGATTAGGACTATAAATACAGTCCCTTATTGGATGCCTATGTGGAGACAAGGAATGATCAATTAGATATATACAGCTAATAGAGGGGCATTGGTATTTCAAGTGTGTGTTTTATTTTTAATTTTATTTTTATATTTTTATATATTTTTAAATTTTAGTTATATTTTTATACTAGCTTTAATAAATGAATATATGGATGACAGAAATTTGTTGTCTCTGGATAGTTCCAAATGAAGAGTGACTGTCTGCAATAACACATATAAATTGGTTTGACGGGGTCATAGAACCAGAGCACCTTTATCCAGAGCAAGAAAAGGGGTGAGCCGCTAAAATAACCAATTTTGTATTACAAATGAGAGTCAGCACACAGAGTTCGCATAGACAGGCAGTGTAGACTCAGGAGGTTTACATAACGGCAACTGATCACTGTATACACTCACCTAGTACATATCTGCACTCATGCACTGCAATACATTGATATACAGAGGAATGCAGAGGGTGAAAGGGGAGAGGCCTAATAGACTGCTGGGAAACTGACTACTGTCTACACAGAGCAAGCTCTGGGCTAGGGGGCAGCATTTTACATTGCTAAAATAGTGGTGGTGAGTTTGTAATATATGTAAAATAAATAAAAAAATAAAAACACCCACCAATAAAAAACAACAACAACTTTGTACTCCTGTCTGAAACCTGCCCTGACCTTCTGCTTGAACCTAATATTGGAATAACTCAGCCTTCCCTGTCCCTGAAGCTGACCGAACATGTATTCTGTTTCCTGATTTGGTACTGCAAATTGGTGTTTCATTTATCTCCATGTCATGCATTGCTATGGGAGATTATTCCAGTGGAACATGTTTATACTCAATTTCATAGCAAGCCAGAGTATCCACTACTCTGGTAAGCCTTTTGTCACCCTGCTGTTTTTTATAGATAACTCCTGCAGCTAAAAGGATTTCTTTCAATAATAAGATTGCAATAGGTAATTGCTACTCAGTCCACTTTGTAATTTTCTGTAAAGATACAGATCCTGTCTATTCACGTTATGAAGTGTTATTTACAGTGTTTGCATCATTCCAGCTTTTTAACTTAGCAATAAACAGATGATTCCAAAGATATACTGTTTATGAGTAAGCAGACTATATTGTAATGTTATGCCTATACTGCACTTTGACCGTTTTGGTATAAAGATGCTTTGTTAGACTCATAGTTTAAAATCCCATGGGTCCCAAAGCTAACAAATGGGAGTGAGAATTATTACTACTAATGGTAAATCTATTTACCAACCTCTTTAGGACCTAATTATCATATTTCTTTTTAATGACCTTTATTATGTTCTATGAATTTTTAAACAGCTCTGAAAACTATGCATTAAAAATTAATATTGTGGTGTTCTGGAATTGTGCCAGAGGGACGAAAAGGCAAGCAGAGATAAAAAAAGACACCTAATGTAGATGATGAACTCATTTACAGATGAGCGAATCGAAGTTGACGAAGTGGAACAAATCTGAATTTCCTAATGTTTTGTGGCAACGAATCGCATTTTTTCCTAAAATGGCTGCTGCACGTGTTAGGACATGGAGCAAGGTACTCTTGGAATGAGGGATCACCAACAATGCCATGCATGCAGCCAATCAGCAGCCAGCCAACCCGGTGATAACAGCCCTATACATAGCCTCAGACAACTTGGATTCTGCCATTTTCTAGTGTACTTAATGCAGGGAGAGATGTCAGCAGGCTCTAGGGACAGTGGTTGAGAAGACTTTAAAACTTTTATTTTGCTGTATAGAAGTTCAGAGAAAGAATAGGGAGGAATCATTCCACAGTATTGAAGCAGAACAGGGTTCAGTAGGGGAGTTTACAGCCTGGCTAATAGGAACAATCCTATTACACATTGCTGCACTGACTGGTGATCTAAATTGCCATCATACAGCTCTGTAATTCCAATAAACCGTTCTTGTTATTGGGGTGCAAGTGTATAGTGTTTGATACATCCATTAACAGGGTTTATTACAAGAAAATATTTCTACGTCTTATTTGCCCTTGTGCGGTGCAGTTATATGTTCTAAAGCATTTTTTGTGTCACGGGGTTCCGAAGGTGCACTCGGTCCCCCATTGCCCGCAGAACTGTTGCTTAGCTTTTGGAATGAGGTTCTGTGTTTGACCTCATTCCCAGGGCGGCTTTACTAGCTGGGTGGCTCCCTGCTCCTAGTCTGCCTTGAGCGCCGAGCTGATCACTCGGTGCTCGACTGGTTGGTCTGTCGGTCATGTGACGCTGGCCACGTCACATGACCCTCACTCCCCACTATAAATACAGGCAGCCTGCTGGCTACAGGTTGCCTGTTAATTTCTAGGTTCCTGGCTATTTGTTGGACTACTGAATATTTACCTGATCCTGTTCCCTGACGATCCTCTGCCTGCTCCTCCTGTACTGCGCATACATCCTGGTATTGTGACCTCGGCTCCCACCTGACTACTCTCTTAGGACTCCTCTTGTACTTCGCTACTCTCCTGGTATTTGACCCCGGCTTCTCCTGACCATTCTTTGCTTTATCCGTTGTACTGCGTAGCTCTCTTGGTTCTGACCCGGTCCGTTCATGTTCCGTATTTTGTCTTGTCTGTCTTCCCTGCACATATCCTAAGTTAGGGACTGCCGTCCAGTTGTCCCCTGTCATCAGGACTCGTGAGGCAAGTAGGCAGGGCCAGGGGTGAGGGTGGAGCGCAGTGGTCACTACCCTTCCCCCTGTGTGTGTGTGGACGTGACCGTTACATTTTGGCTCGTATTGGTGGGGAAAAAAAGGGCTTATTAGCCGTTGTGTGGTGAAGTGAGAAATGACAGCCCTTTTTGGCGTGTATTAGTGACAAAAAAAAAGAGCATATTAGCCGTTGTGTGGTGAAGTGAGAAAATTACAGACTTTTTTGGGGTGTTTTAATTTCCTATTTATTTATTTGATCTAACAGTATGTCAGGCAGAGAAGTTCCAGGCCCTTCACAGGGGAGTGGCAGAGGCCTAAATGTTTCTGGCTTAGGCACAGGTCGCAGCAGAGTAAGGGGGCATGGCAGCAGGAGTCGCAGAGAGAGGCCTGAGATCCCGGTGTCATCTTGCAGTCGTGTCTTGACCAACAACCCAGCAGTTCTTGAATGGTTTACTCGGTCATCCACTTCGTCCCAAGTGACATCAGACACCCCCAGCCAAGAGTTAGTGGGTTCGTCAGACACAACCCTTAGTTGGAATCGCCGAGGAGCAGGCCCTGTGTCCTCACCTGTCTTCAACCTGCCTATGTCCTTTTTTTTCCCCTCAGCCAGACAAGTATTATGTGCTGTGGGCTCAGCTCCACTATACAGCTAGGACGAGCTACTGGAGGACAGTCAGCAGCTACTGGCCAGCCAATATGTAGAGGAGACTTCAGCCACTTCCTCTGGTAGGCGGGCAAGTAGTGATGAGGAGAGTGGCATGGGAGCTGGCGTTGCTGTATGTCATTGTATCACACTGTATGTCACAGATACATTTTTGAAGCGCACACGTTACACTGGAGATGTGGCCCTGGTAATGTCACTGTCAGAAGCGGACACCGTCTATTGAAAAAGTACACTGTATCTCACAGATAATTTTTTTTAACCGCACAAGTTACACTGGAGATGTGCCTCTGGTAATGTCACTGTCAGAAGCGGACACCGTCTATTGACAATGTACACTGTATGTCACAGATAAATTATTTTAACCACACACGTTACACTGGATATGTGCCCTTGGTAATGTCACTGTCTACGGAATGTCTCTGTCTACGGAAAAAGTACAAAATATACCCTCCGCTCGAGTCAGAGGAATTATTTTGCTACCTATTCAAAGACCTTACCGATGAGCAGTCATTCTTGGCATCGGATCAGGAAGAGGAGGTATCAACGGTCGCCACCCAGCAGTCTGACGACCTAGATCAGCCCTAGGAGGGTGGTCCCCGGTGCCTACTCCAAGATCTCTAATGTCAGTGGTGGTAAAGGTGAATATGATGACGTGTCGATGGACGTCACGTGGGTGCCCACAAGAGAGGAAGAGGAGGGGAGTTCAGAGGTAGAGATGGAGCAGGAGATAAGGAGGAGAAGCAGTCAGAACTTACAGTGCACAGGAGGCAAAAAGCAGACTGCTAATGTATCTGGAATGAGCTATCCACCATGCACGATAACATCTGGCGCTCCCAGGACGCCAGCACATGGCTCCGCAGTGTGGGCTTTTTTTAAAGTGTCCGCTGCTGACAATAAAGTTGCCTTCTGCAGCCTGTGTTGTCAACGCATAAGTCGCGGCAAGCTCAACACTCACCTAGGGAGGACCACCTTAAGAAGGCACCTGGCCTCCCATCACTGAGCCCAGTGGGAGTAACACCGTCAGAACCCACAGAGCCACACTCCTGGCGCTCCACGTCTTGCCTCTTCTCCTTCTCCTCTCTCCTCCCATTTGTCCTCCACTCCACCTCCCACCGTGCCATCGTCGCATTCATCTGGCAAAAATCAAGCTTCCGTGGCCCAAATGTTCGAGCGTAAAAAGATGATGGCGCAAGATAACCCTCTTGCCCAACGACTGACCGCTGACTTGTCGGAACTATTAGCCAGCCAACTACTGCCATAAAAAAAATGGTGGACTCGGAGGCCTTTAGAAAATTTGTGGCCACCGCAATGGAAGGTCCCCGGAAGGAAATATTTCTCCCAGAAGGGCATCGCTAAATTATATGTCCACGTTCAGCAGCAATTGAATGTATCTGTCACTGGCACACAGTTTCGGTGCCAAGATACATCTGACCACAGACACGTGGTCTAGCAAACACGGGCAGGTAAGGTATATAACTTTTACTGCCCACTGGGTGAAACTTCTGACGGCCGTCAAGCATGCAACCCGTGGCACCCATGTGGATTTGGTGTTACCACTACGGATTGCATGCTGGCCTTCCTCTTCTTCTCCTTCTCCTATTCCATCCTCCGTCTCCTCCTCGACTGACTCCTCCTTTTTCACTGCTACCGCCTCTTCTGCTGCACCTCCCAAGCTCCCCAGAACCTATTCGACGTGCTAGGACAGACATTGCCATGTTGTGCTGTGGCTGTTGTGCCTGGAAGCCAAGAGCCACACCGGTCCTGCACTCCGTTCAGCTTTGCGGTCACAGACTACTCAGTGGCTAACCCCACTCAATTTAACAGTTGGTAAAGTGGTGTGCGACAATGGTGCCAATCTGCTGCGTGCGCTGAAACAGGGAAAAATGACACATGTGCCGTGAATGGCACACCTCCTGAACTTAGTCGTGCAGCGTTTTTTTGACAAATAACCCGGGGTCCAGGACGTCTTGCGGTAGGCCAGGAAAATCTCTGGCCATTTCAGAAGATCTTACACGGCCATGGCTCGCCTTGATGACAATCAGCGGCGACATAACCTGCCCGTCAGATGTCTGATTTGTGACTGCCCGACGCGATGGAATTCCACCTTGTATATGCTTGATAGGCTGCTCCAGCAGAAATGTACAGTTAACCACTACCTGTACGAACTCTGCGGCAGGACAGGTTCTGGGGAGCTTGGTATTTTTTCACTGCGCCAGTGGCTGCTCATGATCGACGCATGCAGACTTCTGCGGCCATTTGATGAGATCACCAAACTGGTCAGTCGCAGCCATGGAACCATCAGTGACATCGTACCTTATGAATTATTTCTGGAGCGTGCATTGTGTCGTGTCATTGATCAAGCAGTCAAGGAGCAGGAGCAGGAAGATGAGGAAGTCGCAATGCTGGATGAATTCCCATGGGGGGCTACTCCATCTGAGACAAGTCAACAGGAGTCTGAAGAGGATTCAGAGGAGGATGGTGCCGGGGCGGTGGAGGAGCAAGAAGAGCATGCTTTAAACTTTTCTGGGATCCCTGGTGTTGTTCTTAACTGGGGGGAGGAGACCGAGGACGACATTATCCTGGACGATGAACAGGAGCCAGGTTACTCCACCGCTTTTAGTTTAGTGCAAATGGAGGCCTTCATGCTCCAGTGTTTGAAGAGGACCCCCATATAAAAAGCATAAAGAGCAAGGACCAGTACTGGGTGGCAGCGTACTTAGACTCCCGGTACAAAAACAAAATGGTGCACATGTTACCAGCATCACAGAGGGCTGTCAGAATGCAGCACTTCCAGGCCTTGCTTTGAGAAATGCTGCATTCTGCTTTTGCGGGCGCTGTCAGAGGAATTTACACTCAAAGAGAAACCGTTGCTGGTACCAATCCAACAGCACATGCAAGAAGAGGGCGGTTTGAAGATGTGTTGGTCACTTCGGATATGAGATCATTCTTGCAGCCAACCCATCAACAGCCGCCCTCCGGATCTAGCCTCAGGGAACGCCTAGACCGACAGGTGTCCGACTACATCGGGTTAACGTCCGATGTGTACGCTCTGAGAAGTGAGGAACCCCTGGACTACTGGGTGTGCAGACTTGACCTGTGGCCAGAGCTGGCACAATTTGCCATGGAACTGATGGCTTCCCCTCGTCCAGTGTCCTGTCTGAAAGGATCAGCACTCCTTCCATGCGCCAGGTGATTTTAATTAGCCAAGCATTCATTAGTAGGGGTTAAATTAGCCTACCATGCTCTCAGTTGGAGTTCCTGTGAGCTTCAGATGAGGTGAGCTTTGACAACTGTTCAGATGGTGCGGTGCTGCACGGGGGCCACTGTGCTGTTTTTTCTGGCTGGTTGGTGGGGCCCAGTGCTAGGTATGGTATGGTCAGGCAGCAGGGGTGCTGTTTGGCTGCTGGGTCCCGCCGCCACACGGCGTGCAACGCTGCGCCAATGTTAGGTTAGGACCCACTCATAGAGGCAACCTTGGCGTGGTGAGTGAGCTTATGCCTTTTGATCAAAATGTACACTAATGCCTCATTTAGCATGTAGCATAGGAGGTGGTACACATGCGCTATTTAGTGCTGTCTCCTGCAGCATTAGCAGTGGATGTGCGATTCATTTCTTGTCTTTCCTCCCTTTATTAGTTGTCTGAAAGGGTGTTTTTCACGAAGCAGGGACGATCGTAATAGATAAGCGCACTCGCCTAGCTCACAACAGTGTGGACTACCTGACATTTCTAAAAATGAATGAGGCATGGATCTCGGAGGAATTCAAGACATGTGTTGAGTCGACGACCATGTTTAATTAAATTTCCTCATGACAGCCCACAAATATCCGCCACCACCCAGAACAAATAATGGTTCCTGTCTTAGGTAAAGATAGCAGTATAAATTACCTTTTCTGTCCGGTGAATGCTTAATGTTTTGGGCCTCGGAGAAATTCAACACCTGTGACAAACACGTGTTTTAACTATTATCATTCAGATTTTTTTCAAGAGGGGGGATTTCGTTAGCCATGTTTTTAATCCAATTTTATATTTTTTGTTCTTTTAAACATGTATTTGAACTGTCATTCAGTAAAATTAATATCCATTGACCATCTAATAGACCTCCAGACACATAATCACTTGATCTTTTCTGTACGGTGAATGCATATTTTTTGGGCCTGTAATACACTGGCCTGCAGTAAAATTAATATCCAATGACCATGTAATCTACCTCCAGCCACATAATTATTTGTTCTTTTTTGTACGCTGAATGCATAATTTTTGGGGCTTGTAGTCCACTGGCCTGCTGTAAAATTTATATCCATTGACCGTGTAATCTACCTCTAGCCACATACTTACTTGTGCTTTTCTGTACGGTGAATGCATAATTTTTGGTGCCTGTAGTCCACTAGTCTGCTGTAAAATTGATATCCAATGACTGTGTAATCTACGGATGGAGTAGAGTTAACACTCCTGTTTTCTGAGTTGTGTTATCTAATCTAAGCAAACACCTTCAATTGCTTTTCAATGGCTTTTGTCTCAAGATAACGCGATGAGTTAAGAAATTTTAGTTAAGAGCTGAAGTGCTAACCCTGCTACATCTGTACCTCCAGCCACATACTTACTTATCCTTTTCTGTATGCTGAATGCATAATTTTTGGTGCCTGTAGTCCACTGGTCTGCTGTAAAATTGATATCCAATGACTGTGTAATCTACCTCCAGCCACATACTTTCTGGTTGTTGAGGCGTCGGATGAATTCAACACCAGTGACGACCAAGTATTATCGAATTTCAACTATTATCATTAGGGGTTTTTTCAAGAGGGGGGATTTCGTTAGCCATGTTTTTAATGCAATTTTATTTTTTCAGTTCTTTTAACTCCTTAAGGACCGGGCTCATTTTCACCTTAACCCCTTAAGGACCTAGGACGTACCGGTACGCCCTATTTCCCGAGTCCTTAAGGACCCAGGACGTACCGGTACGTCCTGACTTAAAATCTGTATTCCGGCGCCCCAGGGGTTAATTGGAACGGGATTTCGGCTGAAATCCTTCAGCCGGCATCCTGTGACAACGCCAGGGGGGGTCATTTGACCCCCCCGTATCGGCGATCGCAGCAAACCGCAGGTCAATTCAGACCTGCGGTTTGCTGCGCTTTTTGCAGTTTCTGATCGCCGCGGTCCCTGACCGCGGCGATCAGAAACTTTAGCGTGGCTAAAATAAATATTTTTCACCCCCCCCTGCACCCCTGCACGATTTTATGCCGGAGGGTGGTGCGGGGGGGGTGTCGCATGCGGTGGGGGCGGTGCGGGAGGCGGGCGGTGCGGCAGGCGGGATCGCGATCCCCCGCCCGCCTCCCCATGAACGATCGTTGGCTTCTAGTGGTTGTACCAGGGTGCCAGCACATTGCTGGCACCCTGGTATAAACGGCTGACATGTGTGAAGATGTCAGCCGTTTAACCCTTTCCATACCGCGGTCCGTACGGACCGCTGTATGGAAAAAGTTAACTGTCATCGGTCAGGGAGCTCCCTCCCTCTCCATCGGGGGGCTGCTGTGCCTTTGCAGCCCCCCGATGGAGAGGGAGAGAGCCCCCAGAGAGCCCCCCTCAGCCCTGTGCTTACCCTTCCCCGTCTGCGAAGTTCTGAGCAGACGGGGAGGGTTCCCATGGCAACAGGACGCCTGCTCAGGCGTCCTGCTGTCCATGGTGCTGAACAGATCTGTGCTGAAAGCATAGATCTGTTCAGTGTAAGTAAAATACAGTACAGAACAATATATATTGTTCTGTACTGTATTATACAGACACCAGACCCACTGGATCTTCAAGAACCAAGTGGGTCTGGGTCAAAAAAATGTAAAAAAAAGTGAAAAAAGTTAAGATAAAAAAAAAACATTTATCACTGAATAAAAATTAAAAAAATAAAATAAACTACACATATTAGGTATCGCCGCGTCCGTAACGACCTGATCTATAAAATGGTCATGTTACTTTCCCCGCACGGTGAACGCCATAAAAATAAAAAAATAAAAACTATGAGAAAATTGAAATTTTGCCCACCTTACTTTCCAAAAAAGGTAATAAAAGTGATCAAAAAAGTCGCATGTACGCCAAAATAGTACCAATCAAACCGTCATCTCATCCCGCAAAAAATGAGACCCTACTCAAGATAATCGCCCAAAAGCTGAAAAAACTATGGCTCTTAGACTATGGAGACACTAAAACATGATTTTTTTTTTTTCAAAAATGAACTCATTCTGTAAAACTTACATAAATAAAAAAAAAGTATACATATTAGGTATCGCCGCGTCCGTATCGACCGGCTCTATAAAAATATCACATGACCTAACCCCTCAGATGACCACCGTAAAAAAATAAAAATAAAAACAGTCTAAAAAAAGCCATTTTTTGCCATCTTACGTCACAAAAAGTGTAATAGCAAGCGATCAAAAAGTCATATGCACCCCAAAATAGTGCCAATCAAACCGTCATCTCATCCCGCAAAAAATGAGACCCTACTCAAGATAATCGCCCAAAAACTGAAAAAACTATGGCTCTTAGAATATGGAGACACTAAAACATTTTTTTGGTTTTAAAAATGAAGTTATTGTATAAAACTTACATAAATAAAAAATAATGTATACATATTAGGTATCGCCGCGTCCGTGACAACCTGCTCTATAAAATTACCCCATGATCTAACCTGTCAGATGAATGTTGTAAATAACAAAAAAAAAAAACGTGCCAAAAAAGCTATTTCTTGTTACCTTGCTGCACAAAAAGTGTAATATAGAGCAACCAAAAATCATATGTACCCTAAACTAGTACCAAGAATACTGCCACCCTATCCCGTAGTTTCTAAAATGGAGTCACTTTTTTGGAGTTTCTACTCTAGGGGTGCATCAGGGGGTCTTCAAATGGGACATGGTGTCAAAAAAAACAGTCCAGCAAAATCTGCCTTCCAGAAACCGTATGGCATTCCTTTCCTTCTGCACCCTGCCGTGTGCCCGTACAGCGGTTTACGACCACATATGGGGTGTTTCTGTAAACTACAGAATAAGGGCCATAAATATTGAGTTTTGTTTGGCTGTTAACCCTTGCTTTGTAACTGGAAAAAAAAATTAAAATGGAAAATCTGCCAAAAATGTGAAATTTTGAAATTGTGTCTCTATTTTCCATTAAATCTTGTGCAACACCTAAAGGGTTAACAAACTTTGTAAAATCAGTTTTGAATACCTTGAGGGGTGTAGTTTCTTAGATGGGGTCACTTTTATGGAGTTTCTACTCTAGGGGTGCATCAGGGGGGCTTCAAATGGGACATGGTGTCAAAAAACCAGTCCAGCAAAATCTGGCTTCCAAAAACCAAACGGCGCACCTTTCACTCTACGCCCCGCTGTGTGGCCGTACAGTAGTTTACGGCCACATATGGGGTGTTTCTGTAAATGGCAGAGTCAGGGCAATAAAGATACAATCTTGTTTGGCTGTTAACCCTTGCTTTGTTAGTGGAAAAAATGGGTTAAAATTGAAAATTAGGCAAAAAAATGAAATTCTCAAATTTCATCCCCATTTGCCAATAACTCTTGTGCAACACCTAAAGGGTTAACGACGTATGTAAAATCAGTTTTGAATACCTTGAGGGGTGTAGTTTCTTAGATGGGGTCACTTTTAGGGAGTTTCTCCTCTAGGGGTGCATCAGGGGGCTTCAAATGGGACATGGTGTCAAAAAACCAGTTTATAAAAATCAGCCTTCCAAAAACCAAACGGCGCACCTTTCACTCTACGCCCCGCTGTGTGGCCGTACAGTAGTTTATGGCCACATATTGGGTGTTTCTGTAAACGGCAGAGTCAGGGCAATAAAGATACAATCTTGTTTGGCTGTTAACCCTTGCTTTGTTAGTGGAAAAAATGGGTTAAAATGAAAAATTTGACAAAAATATGAAATTCTCAAATTTCCTCCCCATTTGCCAATAACTCTTGTGCAACACCTAAAGGGTTAACAATGTATGAAAAATCAGTTTTGAATACCTTGAGGGGTGTAGTTTCTTAGATGGGGTCATTTTTGGGTGGTTTCTATTATGTAAGCCTCGCAAAGTGACTTCAGACCTGAACTGGTCGCTAAAAATTGAGTTTTTGTAAATTTCTGAAAAATTTCAAGATTTGCTTCTAAACTTCTAAGCCTTATAACATCCCCAAAAAATAAAATATCATTCCCAAAACAATTCAAACATGAAGTAGACATATGGGGAATGTAAAGTCATCACAATTTTTTGGGGTATTACTATGTATTACAGAAGTAGAGAAACTGAAACTTTGAAATTTGCTAATTTTTTTCAAATTTTTGGTAAATTAGGTATTTTTTTGTGCAAAAAAAAAAAATTTTTTGACTTCATTTTACCAGTGTCATGAAGTACAATATGTGACGAAAAAACAATCTCAGAATGGCCTGGATAAGTCAAAGCGTTTTAAAGTTATGAGCACTTAAAGTGACACTGGTCAGATTTGCAAAAAATGGCCTGGTCCTTAAGGTGAAAATGAGCCCGGTCCTTAAGGGGTTAAGGACCAGGACATTTTTTTCAAATCTGACCAGTGTCATTTTATGTGGTGATAACTTTAAAATGCTTTGACTTATCCAGACCATTCTGAGATTGTTTTTTCGTCACTTACACTCACCTAAAGAATTATTAGGAACACAATACTAATACGGTGTTGGACCCCCTTTTGCCTTCAGAACTGCCTTAATTCTACGTGGCATTGATTCAACAAGGTGCTGATAGCATTCTTTAGAAATGTTGGCCCATATTGATAGGATAGCATCTTGCAGTTGATGGAGATTTGAGGGATGCACATCCAGGGCACGAAGCCCCCGTTCCACCACATCCCAAAGATGCTCTATTGGGTTGAGATCTGGTGACTGTGGGGGCCATTTTAGTACAGTGAACTCATTGTCATGTTCAATAAACCAATTTGAAATGATTCAAGCTTTGTGACATGGTGCATTATCCTGCTGGAAGTAGCCATCAGAGGATGGATACATGTTCTCATTCTGTTTACGCCAAATTCGGACTCTACCATTTGAATGTCTCAACAGAAATCGAGACTCATCAGACCAGGCAACATTTTTCCAGTCTTCAACAGTCCAATTTTGGTGAGCTCGGGCAAATTGTAGCCTCTTTTTCCTATTTGTAGTGGAGATGAGTGGTACCCGGTGGGGTCTTCTGCTGTTGTAGCCCATCCGCCTCAAGGTTGTGCGTGTTGTGGCTTCACAAATGCTTTGCTGCATACCTCGGTTGTAACGAGTGGTTATTTCAGTCAACGTTGCTCTTCTATCAGCTTGAATCAGTCGGCCCATTCCCCTCTGACCTCTAGCATCCACAAGGCATTTTTGCCCACAGGACTGCCGCATACTGGATGTTTTTCCCTTTTCACACCATTCTTTCTAAACCCTAGAAATGGTTGTGCGTGAAAATCCCAGTAACTGAGCAGATTGTGAAATACTCAGACCGGCCCGTCTGGCACCAACAACCATGCCACGCTCAAAATTGCTTAAATCACCTTTATTTCCCATTCTGACATTCAGTTTGGAGTTCAGGAGATCGTCTTGACCAGGACCACACCCCTAAATGCATTGAAGCAACTGCCATGTGATTGGTTGACTAGATAATTGCATTAATGAGAAATAGAACAGATGTTTCTAATAATTCTTTAGGTGAGTGTATTGTACTTCATGATACTGGTAAAATGGAGTAAAAAAAAATCATTTTTATTTATAAAAAAATACCAATTTTGCCAAAAATTTGCAAATTTCCAAGTTTCAATTTCTCTAATTCTATAATACATAGTGATATCTGCAAAAATAGTTATTACTTTACATTCACCATATGTCTACTTCATGTTTGGATCATTTTGGGAATTACATTTTATTTTTTGGCGATGTTACAAGGCTTAGAAGTTAAGAAGCAAATCTTGAAATTTTTCTGAAATGTTCAAAAACCCACTTTTCAAGGACCAGTTCAGGTCTGAAGTCACTTTGTGAGGCTTACATAATAGAAACCACCCAAAAATGACCCCATTCTAGAAACTGCACCCCTCAAGGTATTCAAAACTGATTTTAAAAACTTTGCTAACCCTTTAGGTGTTCAACAAGAATTAATGGAAAATAGAGATACAATTTCCAAATTTAACTTTTTGGGCAGATTTTCCATTTTAATAAATTTTTTCCAGTTACAAAGCAAGGGTTAACAGCCAAACAAAACCCAATATTTATAGCTCTAATTCTTTAGTTTACAGAAACACCCCATATGTGGTCATAAACCGCTGTACGGGCACACGGCAGGGCGCAGAATGAAAGGAATGCCATACGGTTTTTGGGAGGCAGATTTTGCTGGACTGTTTTTTTTACACCATGTCCCATTTAAAGCCCCCCTGATGCACCCCTAGAGTATAAACTCCAAAAAAGTGACCCCATTTTAAAAACTACGGGATAGGGTGGCAGTTTTGTTGGTACTATTTTACGGTACATATGATTTTTGGTTGCTCTATATTACACTTTTTGTGAGGCAAGGTAACAAGAATTAGATGTTTTGGCACCGTTTTTATTTTTTGTTATTTACAACATTCATCTGACAGGTTAGATCATGTGGTATTTTTATAGACCAGGTTGTCACGGATGTGGCGATACCTAATATGTATACTTTTTTATATTAATGTACGTTTTACACAATGATTTTATTTTTTAAACAAAAAAAATCCTGTTTTAGTGTTTCCATAGTCTGAGACCCATAGTTTTTTCAGTTTTTGGGCTATTATCTTGGGTAGGGCTATTATCTTGGGTAGAGACCCATATTTTTTACACCGTTTTTATTTTTTTACACCGTTTTTATTTTTTTACAGTATTCACCTGAGGGGTTAGGTCATGTGATATTTTTATAGAGCAAGTTATTATGGACACGGAGATACCTAATATGTATACTATTTTTTATGTAAGTTTTACACAATAATATAATTTTTGACACAAAAAAAATCATATTTTAGTGTCTCCATATTCTGAGAGCCATAGTTTTTTCAGTTTTTGGGCGATTATCTTAGGTAAGGTCTCAATTTTTGCAGGATGAGATGACGGTTTAATTGCCACTATTTTGGGGTGCGTACAACTTTTTGATCGCTTGCTATTACACTTTTTGTGATGTACGGTGACAAAAAAATGGTTTATTTAGCACAGTTTTTATTTTTTTTATTTTATACGGTGTTCATCTGAAGAGTTAGGTCATATGATATCTTTATAGAGCAGATCGATACGGACGCGGCGATACCTAATATGTCAACTTTTTTTCCCCTATTTTTTACCAATTGTTTTAACTTTATTTGGTGAAAATGATGTTTTTGTTCATTTTTACTTTAAACTTTTAATTTTTTGGGGGGAAAACTTTATTTTTTAAACTTTATTTTCACTTTGTTTTTTGTCCCACTTTGGGACTTCAACTTTTGGGGTGTCTAATACCCTTTACAATGTATTCCAATACTTCTGTATTGGAATGCATTGGCTGTATGAGTAATACAGTGTGTATTACTCATGCAGCTTCCTGCCTGTGAGATCCAGGGGGCTGGATCTCACAGGCTTGTCACAGGGAGGCAGCCCCACGGGGTCCCGATGGCACCGCCGCCCGCCACAACCTGTAAAAGCCGCAAACCGCAGGTCTGAATTGACCCGCGGTTTGCGGCGATGGCCGACACCGGTGGGGGGGGGGGAGGGGGGGTCACGGGACCCCTCCGCACATTGATCTAAGGTGCCTGCTTAATGATTTGAGCAGGCACCTTGTTCCGATCACCGCCGGCGGTGATCGAAAATACACATGACGTATCGGTACGTCATGTGTCCTTAAGTACCGGGACATCATGCCGTATCGGTACATCATGTGTCCGGAAGAGGTTAAACATATGTATTTGACCTGTATTTGTACTGGCCTGCAGTAAAATTGATATCCATTGACCATGTAATATACCTCCTGCCACATAATCACTTGATCTTTTCTGTCCGGTGAATGTCTAATGTTTGGGGCCTTTAGTCAAGTGGCCTACTGTAAAATTTGTATCCATTGACTGCATAATGTACCTCGATCCACATAATCAGAATTTATTTTATGTCATGTGAATGCCTAATTTTTAAGGCCCATACTCCCGTGGCCTAAAATAAAAGTTTTCTAGGCTCTGACAGGGCACATTTCAGAGAATTTCCCTTTAAGACGCATAAAAAAGTCCCCTGATTAATATACATATTTTTGGTTGGAATTTTTGTCATTGATACCTCTCTATTATGTCACTGTCCATGCTGTGGGACTATGTATGCACTTCTACAAATTATTTGGTGGCTGCAAATATGAGCTGAAAGTTTTTCAGATTTGCCTGCCATTAAAGTGAATGGGGTCCGCCACAAACTTGCGGATTGCAAACAATTTATCGCGTTCGCGAACCTTCCCGGGTGATGTTCATTTATCACTAGCTCTGGCTGTGGCTGAGATTGTTGACTGCGACTAATTGCTGAGACTGGTGGCTGTGGCTGGTGATACTGACTGATGGCTGAGACGTCTGGAACTGACTGGTGGCTGAGACTGCGGGCACTATAACTGGTGGCTGAGACGGCTGGCACTGACTGCTGGCACTGTCTGCTGGTGATGAGATTGCTGGCACTGTGACTGGTTGCACTGACTGGTCTCTGAGACTGCGGGCACTGTGACTGGTGGCTGAGACAGCTGGCACTGACTAGTGGTGCTGAGACTGCTGACAATGTGACTGGTGGCAATCACTGATGGCTGAAATGGCTGGCGCTGGTGGCTGAAACTGTGGGCACTGTGACTGGTGTCTGAGACGGCTGGCACTGACTGGTGGCTGAGACTGCAGGCACTGTGACTGGTGGCTGAGACAGCTGGCACTGACTGGTGGTGCTGAGACTGCGGCTGTGCATAATACTGTTGGCTGCGGCCAATTGCTGAGACGGCTGGCACTGACTGGTGGTGCTGAAACAGCTGGCACTGACTGGTGGCTGAGACTGCGAGCACTGTGACTGGTGGCTGAGATGGCTGGCACTAACTGGTGGTGCTGAGACCTCTGACAGCAGCAGCTGCTGTATCTATGTCTGACAGGACTGTAATGGCGGCTCTTGTAGGAGGTCCGGGCGGCTGTGTGGTGCGCTGCGATTCTATTGGACGGTGCACCGCGCATGCGCATTTAACTTGGCGCATGTGCATTTAACTCGATACATGCGCATTTAACTTCGACACGCATGGACACAGCACAGGCACAGAGGGATTTTATTATATCCGATGGGAGACATGTTAAAGTCCCCTAGGGACTTCAGTGTAAAAAAAAGTGAGAAAAATATGTTTGTAGAAAAAGATATCAAAATTCAAATCACCCCTTTACCTAATTTTAAAAATAAAAATAAACATAAAAAAATAAAGATCTTTAGCATTTTAGCATTGCTGCATCCTATTAGAAAATACATTTAACTATCCTGTATGGTCAACTGTGAAACGGAAAAAATCAAAATGTCCCATTTCTGGTCACTTCACTTTCCAGAAAAATAACTAAAAAGTCATCCAAGAGTCATACAAACTCCAATATGGTATCAATAAAAACTACGTAATGTTCCACAAAAAAAGCCCTCACACAGCTCTGTAGATGTATACTGTAAAATATAATGGAAAAAACTATGTAATGAAAAAAATATTTTTTGGAAAGTTAATTTTTTTAAAGGGAACTTTTCACCACGAGATTCTGTAAAATCTGCAAACAGTATGCTGTAAAGCATAAGGAGCAGATTGATATACAGTTTGGTGGAAAAAAATGCAGAATTGTATTCAGTTAAACCTGAATGACTGACAGCTAACTGCCTGACTAAACATACAAAACTATATATTAATCTGCTCAGATACTTCTGCTCTACAACATGCAGATTGCACTTCATGGTGACAGGTTCACTGTTCACTGTAAAATATTAAAACACAAATTTTGTATGTGCCACGAAAAAATTCCATAGACCACAATGCTTCCACCAGTGGCTTGTGCTCTTCCAGCAATGGTTCCAGGTTGTTTGTTCTCTGATGTTGCCTGTTCTCTGACACACCAATGTATATCCATTCAATGAAACAGAAAACGTGACTCATCAGAGAAGGCAACCCTTTGCAAATCAGTTGAGGGCCAATTCTGACCATCTGTCTATTTTTGAACCCCATATATTGTTTCAGACATATGTCTGGTAAACCTCTGGTTCATTTTGGTGGTGAACTGCTGCACTGTCTGCCCTTAGGTAGCCATCGTTCATCTCCCACATCAATAGCACATTGTGTTTTGCAGTTTGCATGTCACTTATTTGTATTTGTTCTGTAGCGGAGTACTAGTGCAACATAGGCTTTCTCCGCCAGTATTCCAAGGGTTACTTCGGGATCAAGTAGTTAGCACAGGAAGAACAGTATCAGTAGTAAATAAAAACCATCCACAAATATCCCATCACTCTTCCCAATAACTGGTCGACACACAGTATCAGGAGCAGAACACTGTTTAATGCCACATACCCTGCTTTTATCAACTCTCCCATGCAAGGGAGACAGCCACAGAAATGTATACATTCTTCAATCACAAACTGGTTACAGCCCAGACATCCCCTCCCCTCAGCCTGAGAAGTAATCCAATCAACAGAACAGTTGAAACATACATTGTAGCCATTGTGTTTCTACTGAACAACCAGGCGAATACTCAGCAGGTCACTGATTACTTTTTGTCTTACAAGTAACAAACCATAGGGAATTGAACAAAAAATTGCAACAATAAACGTTATGGACAGCCAAAATTAAGGACAGTGGATAGTAGCCAAACGCAATCTGCTACATGTGCCATATATTTGCTCACAATACACTTTCACCTCTACAGCACGCAAACAGTTCACAAACTACGCAAGACAATAATCATCACTTTTTGCAACTTTACTAAATCATTATTTTTTTCCCATGACAGCAACAAGGGATATGTGTGCAGGCAGCCTATTGCACATCTTATATACCCACCAAGCCTGCTCATGACATGTGACTTCCTTCATGAGCTACTTCCCTGTTGAAAATAGGAAGTGATGATAATAATGTGTCTAGACCTTGTGTGTATATGAATATTTAGTAAATGATCGATGCGCTATACAAATAGCATAGGTGTGCCATGCTAACAAAGTAGTCAACTATGCTGGTTAATGAGAGCCACATCTGTAAGTATTCATTATGGCTAGTGTTGAGCAAATCGAAGTTAATCAAGTGGACTTCGATCCGAATTTCATAAAAAATTTATATTCGCCGCAAAGCCGAATTTCCTCATAATTCATGGTAACGAATCGATTTTCCCTGAAATGGCCATGCAATTAAAAAAAAATCATACAGGGGGGGGGGGGGGGGGGGGCGGAGCCTGCACCGGAGCTAGATGGCAGCCTGAAGTGCAGCTCTGCTGTATAAGAAGCCCTCACAGCCTTTTCAACCCAGCCTTTTGGTGCCAGAATGGTCAAGATAGGTGGCCAAAGACCCGTGGACACACAGGGGCAAACTAAAGAAGCGATTCCTAGCGAATCTATGGAGAAATTCCTAAAGAAAGCAGCACAGATACATGTGGCCAAAGATTCCAAGATGGCGTCCGGAACGCCGAGAGCGGCCGGGAACAGTGGGAAAGCTGCTGCTGCCTCTGAGAAGGTAAGGGAAGTCTCCCCTGGAATAGACACCCTGCCTATATCAAGATCATTCTTGAAAGAGGCCCTGTGTGAAGCGCTAGACCCACTTAAAACGGATCTCACATCTATTAAGGAAGACATGTGACATATAGGGAGGAGAGTGGAAGTGTTAGAAGAAACACAGCTAGCGATAATATCGCATCAAACAGAAACTTCCTCTGCTTTGTCTCTTCACCAAAGGCATCTAAATTCCCTGTACACACTCCTGGAAGATCAGGAGAACAGGGGAAGACGCAATAATTTGCGATTTAGAGGCATACCAAAATCCGTGGGGGCAGAAGACATACAAGAAACAGTGATGAATATATGCTTGCAGCTGCTAGGCCCAGATTCATCTCATGAGATCAATTTAGAGAGAGTACATAGGGCATTGCGCCCCAAACCTCAAGCTACAGAACCACCAAGAGATGTGATTTGTAAATTCCTCCATTACCCTGTTAAGGACGCTATCCTGAACAAAGCTAGAAACGCCCCACAAGTGAATGATTGTCCTATCTCTATATACCAGGACTTAGCACAAACAACCTTAAATAAAAGAAGGGCCCTGAAACCATTAACTGAATGGTTACGTAACAACAAAGTGATGTATAAATGGCTCTTCCCTTTTGGCTTGTCCTTTGTATTCAACGGTCAGAGATTTTCAATATCCTCATTCCAAGACCTGAACAGAGTATTTGACATCCTGCAAATTGATCACCTGCATATTGAAAACTGGGACGTTATCCAAGGAAATATTACTTCAACCAACCTCCCAACAGCTGTTCCTTGGGAGACTCCTCGTCCAGCTAAATCCCAAAAATCAAGAAGAGGACGTAACTCCTCCACGCCAAGACGCCTTCCTCTAAATGAAGATTGAGGACTTCCTTAAATCCACATCAGGATCCAGCTACATCATATGTACTGATCTTCTAGTCCAGGATTTTATTAAGTATTTCAATAGATTTATATGTTTCTAGTCACATATATGTTTTATGTCCTATCTGAATAATGTTTTATTTTTCCACCTAACTTGTACCATGTTAGGTTCCTACCTATAGGCCCATATGAGGGTGACATACTGAGTCACAACATGTTGTGTACTATTCCCCCCCTACCCCTTAAATTGAGTGTAACAGCTCTACTTCCCAAACAGATAACAACTGTATGCTATCTCTGTTCTCAAGTTTGTTCTGTTCTTTTTGTTATGATGACAGGTTCCTTCAATTGTCTAGGATACTTCCCTATGACGAGGGGGTGCGTCTTTAGAACCCAGATGCTCCGCCAAGACAGGCTAAGTACCCTCAAATTGCACCCACATGAGATTTATCAGAGCTTGCATCGATCGGCCACCTTCTGGGATGATGGCTGACCTATGTGTAGCTTCGCTAAATGTTAAAGGGTTCCACGCCCCTGCTAAACGTAGCCAAATATTCTCACAAATGAAGAATGAAAAATGCTCAGTGCTGATGCTCCAAGAGACACATTTTAAATTGAACAAATACCCTAACCTTTCCAGATACCTATTCACACAGTGGTATCACTGTGGCTCCAATTCAGGAGCATCTAGAGGCGTGAGCGTTGGGTTCCGAAGGGGCCTCCCCTTTTCCTATATTTCACACACCCAGGACGTAGAAGGTAGATACATCTTTTTAAAGGGAACTATTGCTAACCAACATTATACATTTGCTAATATTTACGCTCCTAATACTAATCAGGTATCATGGCTAGTGGAGGTTCTTTCCCTTTTGGAGTCTTATAAGGAGGGAGTGGTTCTGTTTGGAGGGGATTTAAATATTGCAATGGAGTCATTACTAGACTCGACCTCTAAGAAGTCCGCAATCTCTTTTAAGGCCCTCAAACATCTTAAAAGAAAAATGCATCAAAGCGCCTTGTTGGATGTCTGGCGTCTGTTTAACCCCTCCAGGCGGGACTACACTTTCTTTTCTTCACCCCACCATTCATACCACCGATTAGATTATTTATTAATTTCTAAGGAGCATCTAGGATTGTGTAATCGGGCATACATTGGTAATATACTCCATTCCGACCATGCACCCATATTCCTAAACATTCTGGCCCCATCGTTAGCACCACGAGCATTTAAGTGGCGGCTGAATGAACAGCTTATTACGACTGAAGATAATTTAAAAACTATCCAACTATTATTAGAAGAGTTCTTCTCTCTCAACTCCCTCCCCGAAACCTCTCCACATATTTTATGGGATGCCCATAAGGCTTACATGAGGGGCCAATTTATTAACCTGGGAGCAAGAATTAAAAAACAGAGGAAAAAACAAATTGACATATTACTGGCTCAGATCCAACGGCTAGAGATTCTACATAAAAAATCCCTGTCACAAGCCCACCTTGAGGAACTCACAGAAACTAGATCTAAACTAAAAAACATTCTCAATACTTCCTCGGCGAAATATTACCTCCATACACAGTTTAAATACTACGCACATGGGGATAAAGCGTCAAAATTCATGATGCAACGCATGAAACAGAGAAAGTCACATAACTATATACACAAGATTAAATCCCCAGATATAGGCGAGGTTTTCTCTACACCAGAAATAGCCAGTCAGTTTCATAAATTTTATTACTCTCTTTACAATATAAATGACGCTGAAAGAAAGGATATTAACCCTTCCCTTCCATCTCCGGAAAAATCAGTTAAGGCATTCCTTACCTCACTCTCTTTACCATCCCTATCCGAGAGTCAATCCCAAGTTCTCCAAGCCCCATTCACACTAGAAGAGGTATTGACAGCAATTAAACAACTCCCAAATGGGAAGAGCCCTGGCCCAGATGGCTACCCTGCTTTATATTACCGTACCTTTCGAAATATATTAGGCCCGTACCTACTAAAAATATACAACTGCTCCCTGTCTGGTGTACCGCTTACCCCTGACATGACTAGGGCAAATATTACGCTTATTCCAAAAAAAGAGAAGGATAGCTCCCTATGTGCTAACTATCGCCCTATATCACTATTAAATCTGGATTTAAAAATCTTAACCAAAATGTTAGCATCTCGTCTGTCCAACTTTCTTCCAACTCTAATCAAAGATGATCAAGTGGGCTTCGTCCGTGGTAGGGAGGGCAGAGATAACACGGCTAAAGTTCTGAATGCTATATATTATGCTAAGAGGCTACGCCGTCCTCTGGTCCTCCTTAGCACGGACGCGGAAAAAGCATTTGATAGGGTTAACTGGGAGTATATGGAAGAAGTTCTTCAAGCCTTTAAATTTCCAGATCCATATATTAAAGCTATCTTCTCATTATACACCCATGCATCAGCTTCCATTATTATTAATGATACTCTATCCCAGCCCTTCAATATCCGTAACGGCACCAGACAGGGATGCCCCCTCTCACCACTAATTTTTGTCTTGGTAATGGAAACATTATTACAGTCGATTAGGAGAGAGAGAGGGATTGAGGGTATTAAAATTGGCCAACAGGAACACAAGGTAGTTGCATTCGCAGATGATCTCTTGATAATAAACACTAACCCGACTATAGCCTTGCCTCTGATATATAAAACTCTAGAACAATTTAGTCTTTATTCTAACTTTAAGATTAATATGAGCAATTCCCATATATTAAGTATAGATCTCCCTTCTCCAACTAAAAATATATTGAAAAATAGCTCTCCCTTTAACTGGGATACCCCTTATATTACGTATCTTGGAGTTAAGATTGGCCCAAATCCCACCTCATTATTTCATATGAATTACTCCCCCCTATTAAAATCAATTGCAGATCAGTTATTACTACTAAAGAATCCCACACTCTCATGGTTCGGCAGAAAAAATATTGTCACTTCCCTAGTCTTACCCAGATTGACCTACTTACAACAGGTATTGCCTGTTCCAGTTCCTAAGACTTATTACACTAAACTTAAACGTGAAATTGGTTCATTTGTCTGGGAGGGGAGGAGGGCTCGACTCGCTCGCTCTGTTCTCTGCAGACCTAAGGCTAAAGGAGGAATAGGTTTACCAGACCCTGAGATATATGGGAAAGCTATATTATTGTCAAGGGTAGTGGATTGGTTGAGGAGCCCTGTGAATAAGCCGTGGGTTTGCATGGAACAGAGTGACATGGGCTCGTGCATCTCAGGTCTTTTAGTGGGACAAGTCAAATTTCCTGTCCTGAATAGATCCCTCAATCCTATAGTGAAGACGACATTGTCGGCATGGAACTGGCTTCAATCCTCACAATATGCAATCCCACTTCCATCACCTCTGCTCCAGATAAAAGACATAATGGCACATGCTTCTCCTATTCTAAGAGATTGTCTACCTCCCTCAGTTAAGAATTCCACAATTCAAATCCTCTCCTTATATGGAGATGGGGGCACATTATTAAGCAACGAGGAGATTCTCTATGTCCTCCCAGATTGTAAACCTTTTCCACACCTACTTACCTTTCTTCGCTCCATTATCATTAAAAATATTCCTATGGAAGCTCTACTACGCCCACTAACGTGGTTTGAAAGCCTATTGGTGGAACATCCTAGACACACCAAACTTATCTCTAGACTATACAAAAAATTGATTACGCCGGTAAATATGGTTAAACCCGCCTTTATAGGCCATTGGGAGAGAGACTTGGGAGTGTCATCCTCTCAAGATGAGATCTCACGACTACTATTAATACCACACAAATCTTCCAGGTGTGTCCGAACCCAAGAAAACGGCTACAAAGTCTTGACTCGCTGGTAAAGGGCTCCAGACATCACTTGCCTATATAGCCTGAATGGGTCGGACAAATGCTGGAGGTGCGGGGATCAGAGAGGTTCATTTTACCATATTTGGTGGTCATGCCCTGTGATACAGAAATGGTGGAATGAAATCTTTAACATAGCTAATAAAATTTGTAAAACGAAGATCTCGGTGTCACCCCAATTGGCACTATTGGGTTCTTATCCTTCCCTCCCTGGGGGGACCCCCACTCGCCTTTTTAACTGTATGCTCAGCGCAGCCCGCCTCCTTATTCCAAAACTTTGGCTATCATCAGATGTACCATTCATATCTCAATGGACGGAGAAGTTAGATCAAATATACAGGTTTGAAGAGATATCAGCTTGGGAGAATCGGAGGTTTAGCTCCTTTAGATCTATTTGGAAAGCATGGTCCAATTTTAGCTAAATACCTTAATGTCCCTATATCAACAAATATACCATATGCACTTAAAAAAGGAGAAACGTCCTAATCCACACTGGAGGGTGGTTTCTAGGGGTCTGTAAGCCCTTCATAATATGAAACTTATTATAACTTTGTATTCAAGAAATATAATGCTTTTCTCATGTATATCTCCTGTCATCCATTATGTATCTTTTACAAGATGTTTTGTTTTTATAACATGTACTTTATCTGTATGTTCTATAATTTTCAATAAAAAAATAAAAAAAAATCATACATAACTAATCCATTTGAGTGTGAAGAGGCTGCCGGGCCATCTTGCTTGAAGATCCCACGTAAAATCTCATCACCACTCTTGCTGAAGTGATAATGGCATCATGCGCCACTCAAGATTTCACTCTCGGTCTTCAAGCAAGATGGCCACAATGACCTCTTTGCGCTCATATGGATGAGGTAAGTACAATTTATTTTTATTTTTTTCGGAGAAACTCCTAAAATGCTTTAATATTGAACTCAGATGCCGCAATCAGCAATGAACGCAGCATCTGAGGGGTTCAAAGATGGGGAGTGGCGCAATTGCTGTTCCCTGTCATTGCACCTGCTGCTTACAAAAAATGCACTTCTTGACTAAGTAATTTGTCACAAAGAAAATTTTTTTGTAAAATTTGCCGAAGTAGCCAAATCGAATTTTGAAGAACTACAATTTTTGTCTAGAAATGTTACTCTAATCTTATCTATTCCACCTCCCCAATGAAGTGAGTTCATGTTTTTGTGACCTTTTAAAAAGTAACAGTGATAAATCTGGAGCAAAACTAAATAAGTATTACTGGTAACATGTCATAGGCACTTTTCTACCCACTTTTGAAAACTGGAGTGTAACGGTGCAGAACCCCAAACAACCAGAGTTTAAACAATGGTGGATTTATTAAATGACGGCACTACAGTCCAGACCAGAAATCATATGCAGGTAATCAATCCAAATAATAACTTGTGCAGGAAAACTCACAAGGGACATCCAGACCAGGCCAAAGTTCATATGCACAGAAATAGTCAGTGTAACGTAGTACCTAGGACGAGACATTTCCAGGGTCCGATCCGAGGTCCAACACGAGACAAACTGTTCCGCATAGAAGTTTCCTACAGGCAGTCTCTAGAGATGGATTGAGGAAGTCAGAGGTCATGCACAGGTAGTCTGGAAGAGTGTGAACAGCAACATACACCCGGGTTGTCAAAACAACAGTGGACACTGACCAGCCAGGAAGATCACCTCTTAAACACCTGATAGCCAATCACAGAGTGCCATGTGTCTATTCCTCATAGGCCATATGATTATCCTAATCCCTGACACTTGTGCGGCCTTAGCTGGTCACTGATCACTTAACCCATGCCTGCACTCTAATCTACTAGAGTCTATGTACAGGTATATTCCCCGTCAGCGGCCAGTGTAACAGATAAGATGCGTGTAGGTTCGGCCGCATAACCCTTTGCAAACCTACTCTCATGCATGCACGCGGACGCTCAATTGGCCCAGCATGGTTACGCGATCGCGTCCTCACGGACGCCGGAACCACGTCCGCCCGCAAAGGAGTCGTAACCGAAGATTCCGCAGGCACATGCGTAATCTGTCCCACTACTCCAATAGGGTCCCCCGCAGACGGAGCCCCACGAAAATTCCTGGAGGCCCCACTGGACCGTGAAACAGGAGAGTGTCTTATATGGAGCCAGTGTTCTAAAAATGCCAAAAGTTGACAAAGTTTTGCACAAGTAACCCCAAGTAAGTTGAAAAAACTCTATATTGAGACTTTTTGAAACCAGAATTCTGTAATGCAGGGTATAATAGTTTCCTCCCATTGTTCTCAACGAGTACAATAAGAATTTAGTATACTTTAGCTAACAAGGAAGATTCGACTCTTTGAGGGGAATTTATCAAGACCTGTTATGTTTAAATTTCATTTTATATATATATATATATATATATATATATATATTATTAATTATCCACATTGTCACAACTTGATTGATTAGTTCATGTAGGTATGATTGGTTAATTGTTATGCATTTGTAATTGTCCAGCGTAATTGCTGTGGCTATGCTCTGTTTTCTGGATAGACATTTTGGTAGTGAGGACCATCCCATATTTAGTGCATTTGCATCTAGGCACAAGTCTGTGCCATCTCATACACACTGTATTTTGTTTGCAAAATTGTTCCCTTTAAAAACAGAAATAGACTTTCGAGGACACTGCAATTTGATTGCTGACAAGATTACCTCAACTTGCACTTCAATGTACAGCACACAAAGGTCTTTGTATACTGAAGAGTAGGTTACGCTTAAAATCGAGCTCTCTTCCCTCTGCAGCTGCACATTTGGCCACAAAGATGCTTCTGTGCATGCTCGGAAATTTAAAATGATTTTCATATTCTATATTAATATTTATTTAATGTCCAGTACTCTAAAACTCTTCTTGACTAGTGATGAGCAGCAGGGGCAATGTTAGAATTTGCGATATTTCGCAAATATTTGGGCGAATATTCGTTATATATTCACAAATTTGATAATTCATGATCTCCAGTCATTATTTTCTTGATTACGAAAATCGGCAATCGGAAAACTTGCGATAAAAATTAGCGATACGAAAATTTGCGATCAACACTACTCCTAAAGTCAAAGATATTGCAGCCTTCTCATTGGCCTACAAGCAAGAAGCAGTGAGGGATCATGGGTACTGATGAAAAAAAAAAGTTGAATATTCGCGATTATGAAGATATAGCACTATATTCTAGATATTCGCTAATTCTCGAAGTGCCAATATTCTCAATAAAAATTCACTTTTAGAATATTCGCAATCAACACTATTCTTGACTACGATATCCTAGATGATCCAGTATGTAAGCTTATAATCTAATGCAAAAACATTCCCCCAGGTTATCGCCTTTAACACTCCTAAATTGTTGAATGTTTTTCCAGAATATATAATCAATTCATATATACTGAACAGTACTTTATTTTTACCTTTTCCCATTAACAAAAAGAAAATCACTTTATTCTTCTAATCTCTCTTGCACAGTGGCACCATGACTTGATTCCCCAGCAGCAACATAAAGAAGTGGCTTGACTTCCTTCCTAATGTATACATGACAATTTCACTTAGTAGCCTTAGTGCATAATGCTTTAAAACAAAACATAAACCTAAAAGTAAAAAATGGACAACCCATCTAAGACTACATTAAAATAAATTATTCATACTGTATTTAAAATGCTAAAAACATAAGCTGACACTTGATAATTCTGCTGATGTTAGTAATGATGGTATTAATAATTTTACTAATAATGTCCAAATAATACAAAATGCATATATTGTGTGGCCCACTGAAAAGCACACATTAATACTCTGGTCTGGATAAACCCATTAAATTTACACAGTATAGCAATCAATGACAGGTTCTCAGGACTCTCCACTAAAATAATGCAGTGAACTCCTGCCTTGTGCTTGCTTGCTTCACTCTGTTCATAACCTGCATACCATATATCTGCCTGTGCCCACTCTGATAAAATCTGACAGAGCCAATATGTGCGAGGCTTCAGGAGAGCAATGCTGGTACAGGCAACAGCAGAGATGCTCTAGGTTGTACAGCACGGCTACAGGGTAGTCTATACTCCTATACACAGTGCTGTATGGGAGTACAGATCTTAATGCACAATAGACATTTGAACCTAGGTGTCTATTGCACTGAAAATTTTTTACAAAAATTAACAAAGCATATTAGAAAGATTAATTTATGGCATTTGCAACAGGATTTAATAAACTATATACAGTATAAGGTATACTTTTTGATTATTTTGATATTCAGTTCCAAATGACAGATTATTGGGTATTGTCTACAACAAGCGCACCCAAAAAGTGCTCATATTTTTAAAGTATCATTAGAAATAAATTATATCTATATTTTGTTTCCAAAAGACAGTGTCACAGTGGACTTTCCATCTGTAGAATTATATGGTCCTGTACTCATAGTCCCCATTTGTAGTATCGGAGCAGCTGGTAGCAGAAGGCTTCATGTTTAGTGCTGCCTTTGTTTGAGACTCTGATGCTTCCTCATGAGCTGTGTTTATTGTCCTTGATTCCTTTGGCACTTTTTATTTCATTACAGTTGGAGAAAAGTTAAATAGAAAAAGTATTCGGAACGCATATTAACCATTTCAGCCCCCAGTGCTTAAACACCCTGAAAGACCAGGCCACTTTTTACACTTCTGACCTACACTACTTTCACCGTTTATTGCTCGGTCATGCAACTTACCACCCAAATGAATTTTACCTCCTTTTCTTCTCACTAATAGAGCTTTCATTTGGTGGTATTTCATTGCTGCTAACATTTTTACTTTTTTTGTTATTAATCGAAATTTAACGATTTTTTTGCAAAAAAATGACATTTTTCACTTTCAGTTGTAAAATTTTGCAAAAAAAACGAGATCCATATAGAAATTTTGCTCTAAATTTATAGTTCTACATGTCTTTGATAAAAAAAAAATGTTTGGGTAAAAAAAAAATGGTTTGGGTAAAAGTTATAGCGTTTACAAACTATGGTACAAAAATGTGAATTTCCGCTTTTTGAAGCAGCTCTGACTTTCTGAGCACCTGTCATGTTTCCTGAGGTTCTACAATGCCCAGACAGTAGAAAAACCCCACAAATGACCCCATTTTGGAAAGTACACACCCTAAGGTATTCGCTGATGGGCATAGTGAGTTCATAGAACTTTTTATTTTTTGTCACAAGTTAGCGGAAAATGATGATTTATTTATTTTTTTCTTACAAAGTCTCATATTCCACTAACTTGTGACAAAAAATAAAAACTTCTATGAACTCACTATGCCCATCACGAAATACCTTGGGGTCTCTTCTTTCCAAAATGGGGTCACTTGTGGGGTAGTTATACTGCCCTGGCATTCTAGGGGCCCAAATGTGTGGTAAGGAGTTTGAAATCAAATTCTGTAAAAAATGACCTGTGAAATCTGAAAGGTGCTCTTTGGAATATGGGTCCCTTTGCCCACCTAGGCTGCAAAAAAGTGTCACACATCTGGTATCTCTGTATTCAGGAGAAGTTGAGGAATGTGTTTTGGGGTGTCTTTTTACATATACCCATGCTGGGTGAGATAAATATCTTGGTCAAATGCCAACTTTGTATAAAAAAATGGGAAAAGTTGTCTTTTGCCAAGATATTTCTCTCACCCAGCATGGGTATATGTAAAATGACACCCCAAAACACATTCCCCACCTTCTCCTGAGTACGGCAATACCAGATGTGTGACACTTTTTTGCAGCCTAGGTGGGCAAAGGGGCCCATATTCCAAAGAGCACCTTTCGGATTTCACAGGTCATTTTTTACAGAATTTGATTTCAAACTCCTTACCACACATTTGGGCCCCTAGAATGCCAGGGCAGTATAACTACCCCACAAGTGACCCCATTTTGGAAAGAAGACACCCCAAGGTATTCCGTGAGGGGCATGGCAAGTTCCTAGAATTTTTTATTTTTTGTCACAAGTTAGTGGAAAATGATGATTTTTTATTTTTTTTTCATACAAAGTCTCATATTCCACTAACTTGTGACAAAAAATAAAAACTTCCATGAACTCACTATGCCCATCAGCGAATACCTTGGGGTCTCTTCTTTCCAAAATGGGGTCACTTGTGGGGTAGTTATACTGCCCTGGCATTCTAGGGGCCCAAATGTGTGGTAAGGAGTTTGAAATCAAATTCTGTAAAAAATGACCTGTGAAATCCGAAAGGTGCTCTTTGGAATATGGGCCCCTTTGCCCACCTAGGCTGCAAAAAAGTGTCACACATCTGGTATTGCCGTACTCAGGAGAAGGTGGGGAATGTGTTTTGGGGTGTCATTTTACATATACCCATGCTGGGTGAGAGAAATATCTTGGCAAAAGACAACTTTTCCCATTTTTTTATACAAAGTTGGCATTTGACCAAGATATTTATCTCACCCAGCATGGGTATATGTAAAAAGATACCCCAAAACACATTCCTCAACTTCTCCTGAATACAGAGATACCAGATGTGTGACACTTTTTTGCAGCCTAGGTGGGCAAAGGGGCCCATAGTCCAAAGAGCACCTTTCGGATTTCACAGGTCATTTTTTACAGAATTTGATTTCAAACTCCTTACCACACATTTGGGCCCCTAGAATGCCAGGGCAGTATAACTACCCCACAAGTGACCCCATTTTGGAAAGAAGACACCCCAAGGTATTTTCTGATGGGCATAGTGAGTTCATGGAAGTTTTTATTTTTTGTCACAAGTTAGTGGAATATGAGACTTTGTATGAAAAAAAAAAAAAAAAATCAGCATTTTCCACTAACTTGTGACAAAAAATAAAAAATTCTAGGAACTCGCCATTCCCCTCACGGAGTACCTTGGGGTGTCTTCTTTCCAAAATGGGGTCACTTGTGGGGTGTTATACTGCCCTGGCATTTTCCAGGGGCCCTAATGTGTGGTAAGTAGGTAAATGACCTGTGAAATCCTAAAGGTGCTCTTTGGAATATGGGCCCCTTTGCCCACCTAGGCTGCAAAAAAGTGTCACACATGTGGTATCGCCGTATTCAGGAGAAGTTGGGGAATGTGTTTTGGGGTGTCATTTTACATATACCCTTGCTGGGTGAGAGAAATATCTTGGCAAAAGACAACTTTTCCCATTTTTTTATACAAAGTTGGCATTTGACCAAGATATTTCTCTCACCCAGCATGGGTATATGTAAAATGACACCCCAAAACACATTCCCCAACTTCTCCTGAGTACGGCGATACCAGATGTGTGACACTTTTTTGCAGCCTAGATGCGCAAAGGTGCCCAAATTCCTTTTATGAGGGCATTTTTAGACATTTGGATACCAGACTTCTTCTCACGCTTTGGGGCCCCTAGAATGCCAGGGCAGTATAAATACCCCACATGTGACCCCATTTTGGAAAGAAGACACCCCAAGGTATTCAATGAGGGGCATGGCGAGTTCATAGAAAAAAAATTTTTTTGGCACAAGTTAGCGGAAATTGATATTTTTAATTTTTTTCTCACAAAGTCTCCCGTCCTGCCAACTTGGGACAAAAATTTCAATCTTTCATGGACTCAATATGCCCCTCACGGAATACCTGGGGGTGTCTTCTTTCCGAAATGGGGTCACATGTGGGGTATTTATACTGCCCTGGCATTCTAGGGGCCCTAAAGCGTGAGAAGAAGTCTGGAATATAAATGTCTAAAAAATTTTACGCATTTGGTTTCCGTGAGGGGTATGGTGAGTTCATGTGAGATTTTATTTTTTGACACAAGTTAGTGGAATATGAGACTTTGTAAGAAAAAAAAAAAAAAATTCCGCTAACTTGGGCCAAAAAAATGTCTGAATGGAGCCTTAAAGGGGGGTGATCAATGACAGGGGGGTGATCAATGACAGGGGGAGTGATCAATGACAGGGGGGTGATCAATGACAGGGGGGTGATCAGGGAGTCTATATGGGGTGATCACCACAGTCATTGATCACGCCCCTGTAAGGCTTCATTCAGACGTCCGGATGCGTTTTGCGGATCCGATCCATCTATCAGTGCATCCGTAAAAATCATGCGGACATCTGAATGGAGCTTTACAGGGGGGTAATCAATGACAGGGGGGTGATCACCACAGTCATTGATCATGCCCCTGTAAGGCTTCATTCAGACGTCCGGATGCGTTTTGCGGATCGGATCCATCTATCAGTGCATCCGTAAAAATCATGCGGACATCTGAATGGAGCTTTACAGGGGGGTGATCAGGGAGTCTATATGGGGTGATCACCACAGTCATTGATCATGCCCCTGTAAGGCTTCATTCAGACGTCCGTATGCGTTTTGCGGATCCGATCCATCTATCAGTGCATCCGTAAAAATCATGCGGACATCTGAATGGAGCTGTACAGGGGGGTAATCAATGACAGGGGGGTGATCACCACAGTCATTGATCATGCCCCTGTAAGGCTTCATTCAGACGTCCGGATGCGTTTTGCGGATCCGATCCATCTATCAGTGCATCCGTAAGAATCATGCAGACATCTGAATGGAGCTTTACAGGGGGGTGATCAGGGAGTCTATATGGGGTGATCACCACAGTCATTGATCATGCCCCTGTAAGGCTTCATTCAGACGTCCGGATGCGTTTTGCGGATCGGATCCATCTATCAGTGCATCCGTAAAAATCATGCGGACATCTGAATGGAGCTTTACAGGGGGGTGATCAGGGAGTCTATATGGAGTGATCACCACAGTCATTGATCATGCCCCTGTAAGGCTTCATTCAGACGTCCGGATGCGTTTTGCGGATCCGATCCATCTATCAGTGGATCCGTAAAAATCATGCAGACGTCTGAATGGAGCTTTACAGGGGGGTAATCAATGACAGGGGGGGTAATCAATGACAGGGGGGTGATCAGGGAGTCTATATGGGGTGATCAGGGGTGATCAGGGGCTAATAAGGGGTTAATAAGTGACGGGGGCGGGGTGTAGTGTAGTGTAGTGGTGCTTGGTGGTACTTTACTGAGCTACCTGTGTCCTCTGGTGGTCGATCCAAACAAAGGGGACCACCAGAGGACCAGGTAGCAGGTATATTAGACGCTGTTATCAAAACAGCGTCTAATATACCTGTTAGGGGTTAAAAAAAACACATCTCCAGCCTGCCAGCGAACGATCGCCGCTGGCAGGCTGGAGATCAACTCTCTTACCTTCCGTTCCTGTGAGCGCGCGCGCCTGTGTGCGCGCGTTCACAGGAAATCTCGGCCATCGCGAGATGACGCATATATGCGTGACTCTGCGCAGGGCTGCCACCTCCGGAACGCGATCCTGCGTTAGGCGGTCCGGAGGTGGTTAAACAGTGCTTTAACCAAAGTTAGGAACATGGGTAGCAAAACATTCCTTTAAAACAATCTAAGAGCATTCAGGAACAAGACAACCTTCACAATAGTTCTCCCCTTGTCAGAGCAAATGTGCCCTTAGTTTCAGATTCTGATATGCTATCATGGCCATACACTGACAAGGGGGCTGTCCCCAGATCTGATTCTCAAGGGGAAGTGAATGAGTTTTCTGACACTGTTTATAGTTATTAAAGAAAGGGTTTTTCCAGGAGTTAAATATTAATGGCTAATCCTCAGGATAGGTCATCATGATCTAATCGGTGGAGAACAGACTCTTGGTCCCCCTCCCCCATAACCTCTTCCTAGGCAAGTGACATCATGTTCATTGGTCACATGGCCTATTTGCAGCTTGGTCCTATTCAGCCTGGACTACAGTACCAAGCACAGCTGCTATACAATATACAATCTATAGCACTGTACTTACAGTTGCATGCTGTGAGGAGGCCACTGTGCTCAAGAAGAGCGACGCAGCCTCTGCCATCAGCTGATAGGAAGCCAGGGGTCAAGTCTCCTTTGATCAGATATTGATGACCTATCCTGAGTAGAGGACATCAATATTAAACTCCCAGAAAACCCCTTAAACATTGACATTTACCTTCAATTTAGAACCACATTTTTTGTATTTATATTAATATTGCTATGAGGATTATGTAAGACCATAAAGGGCATTTTACCTATGTTCTTAGCTTTATTCAATTTTAGAACATTATCTCCATGTTTATTCCAGCCTTTCACTTTATCACAGTCATTCCAGTAAGCTGGCATAGACTAAACACTTTGTACGCTACTTCTATATTTATGTGCCAGAACATTTTATCGAGCTTGGATATAACTACAAAGCCACGGTAGTTGTAAACTTCTGCTTTAGAGAATCAACTTGTTAACTGTTTACATGTCATCAGTCCACTTTTATTATATTCACTTGTTTCCAAACGCATGGCAGCATTTGTAGAAACGGGAGTTTACATATGATAGAGATAGAAGTCATTTTAAAAAGCAATATTGTAAAAATGTAAGTGCATAAATCTAATAAATTCACTATGATATTAAAACCATGATTTAAAACATATTTAATGCATATGTGCCTGAAAAAAGCTTGGTTATAAAAAAAAAATCTCCTTGTGTATAAAAAAGATATAAAGAATACAAATTCAGCATAATATAGAATACAAAAAGGAGATCTGAATATCTTTGCCACCTGTAATTTATAAACAAGCATCCATCATACTTCAACCCTTCAAAATATTTCTGCAAAAGCATTCAGGTGGCAAATGATTATGTATTGGTTTCAAAATAGTTTTTTACAGTTTCATTTGGCAATAGTTTCATATAGAAATTATATTTTATGGGTGGATAAAATGGCTAATGGTGCCGGTCTCAAAAAATATTAAAATGCACACAAAATACACTTGTAAAATAAGAAATAAATATATGCACTTAGGATGTTAAATTAACATATAGGCATGTAAGAAACTACAACATCCACTATACTATATGATATTTTCTACCATGGACATGATAAGAAAAAGATAACAGCCACCCTTGGTTATTAATGTTTGTGCGTTTTATGCGTACACAGAATGCAATTTTCCTGATTACTTGTGAAAATTGCACTGAATTAGGGTTGTAGACCAGGTTGGCACTCAGTGATGGCTGCTGAATATTTTGTGCAGGGAAGAAATATTCCCTCCAGTAGAGAGAGTACAATCTAAATTGATGGGACCTGAAAAAATGTGAGAAGTCCAGGATGTGCTGACAGCCAGATGGAAAAATATTATTAGGTATTTAAACCCAAGGAGTAATTACAATTGTAGGTCATGGACAAACAGTACAAATAAATATATAAAAAGAGCATACAAGTACCATTCATAAATTATAGAGTTCCTGAAGAAGCAGCATTCTTAACACAGCCACACTGTGCGATGCCATAACCGTACTTCTAAAATGCAGAGAAAGAGACATTGTGTGCATTGCATTATGAATATAAAAGTAGGACTTAGAATTTAGGTTTCTTACCCTAGTTCAAGGGGAAAGGTAATATGATGATTAAATACACTCACAGGAACCTCAAACACAACTGAGAGAAGTATGGATAAAATACAGGCTCAGTTCTAATAATGTGTCTGCACCTAGAATTGGTCTAAAAATTGGCACAAATTGGCGCAACTAGGGTTTTAAACAGCTATTTTTAGATTTGCTTGAAAAGCAGATGGGGTGTGGTTTAGTCGGAAAAGGGCAGATTTAAGATTTGACTTTTGCATCAAAATTGCATTCTGAAAATAAGCCAACCAATTGTTGGATTTAGAAAAAAGTTTCTATCCCTGCACCAAAAGTATCAACCAGCCTAAGCCACTGTTTGATATGGTGCATGTCTAGACAGCCTGTCCAAGTTTATGCCATATATAAGTTTAGTAAATCTGCCTCACTGTATTCTGGAGAAATAATATGTATATGGTGATTGATAGTTCATACCATGAAACACATATTGCATGACAGCCATTTATATAATCCAGGGGCATAACTCGAAAAGGCTGGGCTTGATAGCAAATTTTTGAATAGCCTCCTCAAGCAACTTCCCTCCACCCTCCTGTGGCTAGTCAAGACTAGTGTTGATCACAAATATTCGAATTGCAAATTTTTATCGCGAATGTAGGCACTTCGAGAATTTGTAAATATTTTGAATATAGTGATATATATCCGTAATTTCAATATATATTTTTTTTAATCAGTACACATGATCCCTCCCTGCTTCTAGCTTGTGTGCCAATTTTGAGAAGGCTGCAGTATCTTTGATTTTAGGAGGAGAGTTGATTACGAAATTTTGTAATGCGAATTTTCATAATACGAATTTTTGTAATGCAAGTTTTTGTAATACTAATTTTCGTAATGTAAATTTTTATTGCAAATTTTTATCGCAAATTCTAAAACAAGAATATATAGCAATATAGCGAATATAAAAAAATAAATAATAGAGAAATTTAGCTAATATAGTGCTATAATCTTGTTTGTCTAATAGTTGTGATTTTTTTCTCATCTGAAGTTCAGATTGGAAAAAATTTAACTAACTATTAAAAAAAAAGATTATAACACTATATTAGCTAAATTGCTCTACATTCGTTTTTTTTCGAATATTCACTATATTGCTATATATATTCTTGTTTTAGAATATTCCGAATATTCGAAAAAAATATATATTCGATATAGTGCTATATATTAGTTTTTTAGAATATTCTTAATTTTTCCCATCTAAAGTCATGATTCCTCTCTGCTTAACTTGCTTTTGGGCCAATGACTAATTGGCCCACAACAAGAAGCAGGGAGGAATCATGTTTTTACTCGGCAGTAGAAAAATTAGAGATAAAAATTTGCATTTCAAAAATCAGTATTATGGAAATTTGCATTACGGAAATTAGTATTACGAAAATTTGCATTTCGAAAATTCGCAATCAACTCTACTCCTAAAGTCAAAGATATTGCAGCCTTCTCATTGGCCCACAAGCTAGAAGCAGGGAGGGATCATGTGTACTGATTAAAAAAAATCTCAAATATTCAAAATTGGGAATATATATCACCATATTCTAAATATTCCTGAATTCTCAAAGTGCCTATATTCGCGATAAAAATTTGCAATTCCGATATTCGTATGGACATATCATCATAGGGTTTATGATGGGGTAATATAGTTTCTGAGTGAAGTTGTTCAGCTGCCCTGGTTTGTTTAGACAGACCTTTTTGTTCTGGGTTTGGGAATAAGGCATCAATGATTTTATGGCCAACCACAAGAATGTCGCGGGGGAGGTGTTCTCCAACTCCAATATGTAGAAATTATTTTTCTTACTATACAACACAGAAGACAGAGATAAGATTATGGACTGGATGGTTTGCTTCCCCTCTTAGTTACAGCAGTATGATGTGGATGTCACCTCTGAGTGACACTGTGCTCAGGGGTCATAGCATTCCTTCTTCTCCTCCTAGAAAAGCCTTTCAGTTGCATTCTCTCTGTCTTCACTTCCCCTTCCTAGTGGGGTGACTTCTTTTTCACTAAGATGTTCAAGATAGTCTTCCTGTTGATGACTTGTGTGAAAAGCGTCAACATTTATACTGAGATGAAGAGGAGGTACAGGAGGAGGCGGGAAACCCCATGCATAGCTGGGTTGGTGGTAGTAGTAGTAATGGTACTAATAGTCACAGTGGTAAAGGAAGGGGCAGTAATTGGGACAGTTGAACTTGAAACAAATACAATGGAGGGGATAAAGAGTGGAGTCAACATACTGTTTGCCCAAAACCTTTGAATGAACTGGCAGGGACAATTCTGCTTCATTTGTGGTACGCTCGGGAACTGGTGATGCTGCTGATACTGTGAGTGCAGCCTCAAAACTTCCTAGATCTAGACCAAGCTCAACTTTCTGTAAATCTGTGTGAGCAACTCTCATATGGAAATTTTTCTCCACAAGGCTGGAACATAAAACCATAGCCATGTGCAAGATCTCTAGGATTAAGATAAACAGAGGACGTTCAAACACAAACATAGGTAACATGACTCTATTGCAGCACATGAGGCGGCATTGCCGGAAAATAGAACTGGTAATCATTCTCTATCAGAACAAGTCTTCCCTTCTTCTCCTGGTCTTTGTGGCAGCTAGCCTGCATCCCCAAACTGTACATTGTCCTTCTTCTCCTGCTCAGACTCCTTCTCCTCAGTTTTTTCATCAATAATCGATAACGGAATGTGTAGCCATAAAACAACTCTATGCTCTCAGCAATGCAATTGTGAGCAAGCTGAACTCTCACCTGGCCAAGTTACTGGAGGTGGAGTTGATGAGGTACCTCTTACCTGAGGTACTTGTTGCGCAGTTCTGTGCCTTCACCAAAATATTATTCTTCTCTAAAATGTAATTCTTCTCTATGTCACCAGCCACAGTTTTTGCCATATCCCCTCCGTTGGACCTTTGGCCAGGTATCCATAGTGTCGCTGTTTCGTGCCTTCACTAAAATGTAATTCTTCTCTAAAATGTAATCTTTCTCCATGCCATAAACCACAGTTTTTGCTATATCCCCTCCGTTGGATTTTTGGCCAGGTGTCCGTAGTGGCACAGTTCCTTTTCAATCCTTGTCAAAAATTGAAACTTTTTTTCTACACCATCAACCACAGTTTTTGACATCTTCCATCCATTGGACTGTTCCCACTATTCATAGTGGCATAGTTCTGTGCCTGTCATGGTCTTACCTTCTTGCTGTTCTCCTTCGTTTGACATGTGCTGGCGGCCATCTTGGTTTCTGTGTTTCTTGTAGCCTTCCACCCTGCGGCTCCTCCTTCCCTCTGGGAGGAGCTGGATGCCTAGCTCATATATATAGGAGGTCTGTGGCTTCAGTTCCTTGCTTGGTCCTCCTGTGTTCACATGCTTCTAAGACTGCTGCTGCTTCTGGTTCCTGATCCTGGCTTCGTCTGACTACCCTGCTGGTTCCTGATCCTGGCTTCGTCTGACTACCCTGCTGGTTCCTGATCCTGGCTTCGTCTGACTACCCTGCTGGTTCCTGATCCTGGCTTCGTCTGACTACCCTTCTGGTTCCTGATCTCTGGCCTCTCAAAGACTCTGCTTCGGTTTCACCATTCGTTTGGACTTTTGCTTTACAGCTTTATTTTCAATAAAGCCTTCTTATTTTCACTTATCTCTTGTTGTACGTCTGGTTCATGGTTCCGTGACATTAGGACCAAGCCATGAGTTCTGACGGTACAGGGCCATCCTCGCTACCCATGCTGGTTGCCAGACTTGATCAGCAGGATCACCTGTTGGGTCGGTTCGCTGTGGCGTTGCAAACCCTGCTTGAACGCACGGCTCATTTCGCTCCCGTTGCCGATGGGTCGGTTGTCGCTCCTACTGCCGCTCCGGTTGTTGCGCCAGAGTCTACCCCGACACCTGTTGTTGCGCCTGCGGTGTTTTGGGGTATGACCGGTTCTGCCCCTCTTCCACAGCGCTTTGGGGGAGAGCCAACTCAGTGCCGAGGTTTCCTTAACCAGGTGGGCATTTATTTCGAGTTGCTGCCACATGCCTTTCCTACTGAGAGATCAAAGGTGGGCTTCTTGATCTCGCTGCTCTCGGACAAGGCCTTGGCCTGGGCCAGCCCTTTATGAGAGAACAACAATCCGGTGGTTGCCGAGTTTTCCGGTTTTGTTGCTTCTCTTCGGAAGGTATTCGATGTGCCGGCTCGTGCTGCCTCTGCTGCGAAGCTCCTTATGTCCATCAGACAGGGTTCACGATCCGTAGCTGAATACGCCATTGAGTTTCGTACCCTGGCAGCAGAGGTGGGCTGGAATAATGAGGCTCTGGTCGCTGCTTTCTCTCATGGTCTCTCGGATGCCTTGAAGGATGAGGTTGCAGCTAAGGACCTACCAGTGGAGCTCGAGTCTCTTATTTCTTTCCTGATTTTGATTGACACCAGACTCAGGGAGAGACCTTCCTTTAAGGAGAGCCTGCAGAGGTCTTCTAACAGTTTGGCGCCTACGTTTGCTGTCCCACCCGTGCCTCCCTCTCCTCCCACGCCTCCTGGGGATGACTTCTCTGGGGGTGAACCCATGCAGCTGGGGTTTGCTCGCCTGTCCGAGGGGGAGAGGGTACTCCGGAGACGCGAGGGCCGATGCATGTACTGTGGTCTCGGTGGGCATTTTCGGTTGGCATGTCCGAACCGTCCGGGAAACGCTCGTACCTGAGATCCTGTCGGGGGCAGATCTTGGGTGGAGTCTCCTCGTCCCCGGTTTCCCGTGTTGACAAACCACTGATCACTGTTGTCCTCTCCTGGGTCGGGGGCTCGGTGACAACCCAGGCGTTGGTGGACTCTGGTGCTGGTGGTTTGTTCATTGATAGTGTGTTCGCTGCCGCCAATTCCATTCCTCTGCAGGCTCGAGGTTCCCCACTGGCTCTTGAGGCGATAGACGGCAGACCCCTTCTGTCGTCACACGTGACTCATGAGACCCTTCCAGTGGGGATAGCCATTGGTGCCGTTCACAGAGAGTCGGTCTGCCTCCAGGTTATTTCGTCTCCACACTACTCGGTGGTCTTGGGGTACCCCTGGCTCCAGAAGCATAATCCGACTTTCGATTGGAGATCGGCCGAGATCCTCTCGTGGTCACCGCAGTGTGGGGCTAGTTGCATCCATGGGTCTGTCAAGTTGCTGTGTACTTCCTCGGACTCTCTGTTGCCTCCTGAATACGAGGAGTACCGGGATGTATTCGATAAGGTGCGCGCGGTTGCCCTACCTCCGCACCGCCCATACGATTGTGCCATAGAGTTACAACCTGGTGCCGTTCCTCCTCGTGGCAAAGTCTATCCACTGTCGGTAGCGGAGAATGAGGCCATGGAGGAGTACGTGAGGGAGGCGCTTTCACGCGGACACATTCGCAAATCCTCGTCCCCGGCAGGGGCTGGATTTTTCTTTGTGAAAAAGAAGGGCGGTGAGTTGAGGCCTTGCATCGATTACAGGGGTCTCAATCGCATCACGATCAAGAACGCTTACCCGATACCCTTGATTTCCGAGCTGTTCGATCGCGTTAAAGGGGCCACGGTCTTTACCAAACTCGACCTGAGGGCGGCATATAACCTGGTAAGGATCAAGGCGGGCGATGAGTGGAAGACCGCGTTTAACACCAGGACCGGTCATTATGAATCCTTGGTTATGCCCTTTGGGTTGTGCAATGCGCCCGCAGTCTTTCAGGAATTCATCAACGATGTTTTCCGTGACCTGTTGCAGCAGTGTGTGGTGGTCTATTTGGATGACATCTTGGTATATTCTGAATCCATGGAGGCCCACATTCTGGATGTCAGACGAGTGTTGCAACGGTTACGAGAGAACAAGCTGTTCGGTAAGCTTGAGAAATGCAAATTTCACCGATCCCAGGTAACCTTCTTAGGTTACATCATTTCCGCTGAGGGGTTCTCCATGGATCCTGAGAAGGTTTCGGCTGTCTTACAGTGGCCCCAGCCCAGTGGTCTTCGTTCCCTGCAGCGCTTTTTGGGCTTCGCCAATTATTATCGGAAGTTCATTAGGGACTTTTCCATGCTGGCCAAGCCTCTCACGGATCTGACCAGGAAGGGCAGTAATTCCCAGGTCTGGCCGCTCGAGGCCATCCGAGCTTTTGAGGCCCTAAAGTCCGCTTTTGTGTCGGCTCCGATTCTGTCGCATCCCAACCCTGGGTTGCCCTTTGTCCTCGAGGTGGACGCGTCTGAGACGGGAGTAGGCGCCCTTCTGTCTCAGCGTAGAACACCAGAGGGTCCTCTGCTTCCTTGTGGGTTTTACTCCCGGAAACTGTCTTCCGCGGAGTGCAACTATCAGATTGGTGACAGGGAGTTATTGGCCATCGTGCAGGCCCTTAAAGAATAGAGGCACTTGCTCGAGGGTTCGGTGGTTCCGGTTCTCATCCTGACGGACCATAAGAATCTGACCTACCTTTCTGAGGCCAAGAGATTGACACCACGTCAGGCCAGATGGGCTCTGTTCTTGTCACGTTTTAATTACGTGGTCTCCTACCTACCCGGTTCCAAGAACATCAGGGCGGATGCCCTATCACGGCAGTACTCCGAGCTGTCCAGGGAGGAGTCGATTCCGACTTCGGTCATACCTCCGAATCAGATCCTGGCCGCCATTCGCACCAGCCTGACCTCTCCCCTGGGTGAGCAGATTTTGGCGGCTCAATCTGGTGCTCCCTCTGGGAGACCCAACGGCAGATGTTTTGTGCCTGAGGAGTTGCGCACTCGGTTGTTGCGAACCTACCATAACTCCAAGACCGCGGGGCATCCTGGAAAGAATCAGCTGTCCTGGGCTGTTTCACGTCTGTTCTGGTGGCCTTATGTAGCGGCATGCTCCGTTTGTGCCCAGAGTAAGTCCCCTCGGCACCTTCCGTTGGGCCTTCTGCAACCCATCGCCACCGGGGAGCGCCCATGGTCACACCTGGGGATGGATTTCATTGTGGACCTCCCTGCATCCCGAGGCCATACGGTCATTCTCATGATTGTGGATCGGTTTTCCAAAATGTGCCACTGTGTTCCTCTCAAGAAGTTACCCTCTGCACAAGAGTTGGCCACGATTTTTGCCAGGGAGGTCTTCCGGTTGCACGGTTTGCCCAAGGAGATTGTGTCGGATCGGGGGAGTCAGTTTGTGTCCAGGTTCTGGCGCGCCTTTTGCTCCCAGTTGGGGATTCATCTCTCCTTCTCCTCGGCCTACCACCCTCAGTCCAATGGGGCCGCAGAACGATCCAATCAGGCCTTGGAGCAATTCCTTCGTTGCTATGTCTCCGATCACCAAGACAATTGGGTTGACCTTCTGCTAGTGTTGAGCGAACAGTTCGAGCATAGTTCGGGTCCGTACCGAATTTTGGGGTGTTCGTGACACGGACCCGAACCCGAACTTTTTCGTAAAAGTTCGGGTTCGGGTTCGTCGTTCGGCATGTATTTTGGCGCATTTTGAAAGGCTGCAAAGCAGCCAATCAACATGCATCATACTACTTGCCCTAAGATGCCATCGCAGCCATGCCTACTATTGGCAAGGCTGTGATTGGCCAAGTGCAGCATGTGACTCAGCCTCTTTATAAGCTTGTGCGCACGTCGGGACGTGCTCACTCCCGATGTGAATAGAACAGGGATAGACGCAGCTGATGCTAGGGCGAGAATAGGCAGGGATAATTGAATAACTGGAAGCAAATTTCTCTCCTCCACCTGTGATTCATCTGAACAACTGCAGCTGAGCTGCTTTTTTGATAGGGATTGGCTATTTTTAGAGTGGCCAGAGTGATTTTTCCATCCACATGTACCTGGGCTGACCTCCGGCCGCCATTTTGCGACTTGTAGTGCTGCAGCAGAAGCTGCCACAGTGTGCATTCCAAAGCTCCAAACAAGTCAGACATCTACACCTGGGATTCAGACCAATAGCGATTTAGCAGCACAGTCCAAGGCTATTTTTTTTAAAGGTTGTGCAGACCATTTTGTGGCACATGTTATTGGGCTGATAGGCGGCGGCCATCTTGGGACTAGTGCTGCAGCACAATCTCTCCCAACGTCCATTAATCACTTGTAATAGTGGTCTGTGCCATAGAAATCCTACATCAGGGACTTGGGTGTGCTTGTGTCACCCCTACTAATACCAGTCCACCTGTAATCCATACAGTGAAAAGCCATAAAGTATTCCAGTGAGGGAATTTTTTTTTTATTTAAAAAAGGCCAAGTTAGTTTATCTGGCGTTCAATATACTAGATACAGTTAGGCCTGCGTTTCATACATCTGGAATTAGCAAACTAATGTGCTGGGGTTGGGAAAACATATATGTACCCATACTAGAATCTGTCAAAGAAAGCGGTACTCACATATAACAGTCATTCCATCTGTAATCCATACAGTCAAAAGACTGAAAGTATTCCAGTGAGGGAATTTTTTTTATTTAAAAAAGGCCAAGTTAGTTTATCTGGCGTTCAATATACTAGATACAGTTAGGCCTGCGTTTCATACATCTGGAATTAGCAAACTAATGTGCTGGGGTTGGGAAAACATATATGTACCCATACTAGAATCTGTCAAAGAAAGCGGTACTCACATATAACAGTCATTCCATCTGTATTCCATACAGTCAAAAGACTGAAAGTATTCCAGTGAGGGAATTTTTTTTATTTAAAAAAGGCCAAGTTAGTTTATCTGGCGTTCAATATACTAGATACAGTTAGGCCTGCGTTTCATACATCTGGAATTAGCAAACTAATGTGCTGGGGTTGGGAAAACATATATGTACCCATACTAGAATCTGTCAAAGAAAGCGGTACTCACATATAACAGTCATTCCATCTGTAATCCATACAGTCAAAAGACTGAAAGTATTCCAGTGAGGGAATTTTTTTTATTTAAAAAAGGCCAAGTTAGTTTATCTGGCGTTCAATATACTAGATACAGTTAGGCCTGCGTTTCATACATCTGGAATTAGCAAACTAATGTGCTGGGGTTGGGAAAACATATATGTACCCATACTAGAATCTGTCAAAGAAAGCGGTACTCACATATAACAGTCATTCCATCTGTAATCCATACAGTCAAAAGACTGAAAGTATTCCAGTGAGGGAATTTTTTTTTTATTTAAAAAAGGCCAAGTTAGTTTATCTGGCGTTCAATATACTAGATACAGTTAGGCCTGCGTTTCATACATCTGGAATTAGCAAACTAATGTGCTGGGGTTGGGAAAACATATATGTACCCATACTAGAATCTGTCAAAGAAAGCGGTACTCACATATAACAGTCATTCCATCTGTAATCCATACAGTCAAAAGACTGAAAGTATTCCAGTGAGGGAATTTTTTTTATTTAAAAAAGGCCAAGTTAGTTTATCTGGCGTTCAATATACTAGATACAGTTAGGCCTGCGTTTCATACATCTGGAATTAGCAAACTAATGTGCTGGGGTTGGGAAAACATATATGTACCCATACTAGAATCTGTCAAAGAAAGCGGTACTCACATATAACAGTCATTCCATCTGTAATCCATACAGTCAAAAGACTGAAAGTATTCCAGTGAGGGAATTTTTTTTATTTAAAAAAGGCCAACTTAGTTTATCTGGCGTTCAATATACTAGATACAGTTAGGCCTGCGTTTCATACATCTGGAATTAGCAAACTAATGTGCTGGGGTTGGGAAAACATATATGTACCCATACTAGAATCTGTCAAAGAAAGCGGTACTCACATATAACAGTCATTCCATCTGTAATCCATACAGTCAAAAGACTGAAAGTATTCCAGTGAGGGAATTTTTTTTATTTAAAAAAGGCCAAGTTAGTTTATCTGGCGTTCAATATACTAGATACAGTTAGGCCTGCGTTTCATACATCTGGAATTAGCAAACTAATGTGCTGGGGTTGGGAAAACATATATGTACCCATACTAGAATCTGTCAAAGAAAGCGGTACTCACATATAACAGTCATTCCATCTGTAATCCATACAGTCAAAAGACTGAAAGTATTCCAGTGAGGGAATTTTTTTTTTATTTAAAAAAGGCCAAGTTAGTTTATCTGGCGTTCAATATACTAGATACAGTTAGGCCTGCGTTTCATACATCTGGAATTAGCAAACTAATGTGCTGGGGTTGGGAAAACATATATGTACCCATACTAGAATCTGTCAAAGAAAGCGGTACTCACATATAACAGTCATTCCATCTGTAATCCATACAGTCAAAAGACTGAAAGTATTCCAGTGAGGGAATTTTTTTTTTATTTAAAAAAGGCCAAGTTAGTTTATCTGGCGTTCAATATACTAGATACAGTTAGGCCTGCGTTTCATACATCTGGAATTAGCAAACTAATGTGCTGGGGTTGGGAAAACATATATGTACCCATACTAGAATCTGTCAAAGAAAGCGGTACTCACATATAACAGTCATTCCATCTGTAATCCATACAGTCAAAAGACTGAAAGTATTCCAGTGAGGGGATTTTGCTTATAAAAAATAATATATTTCATTGTGGTGCGAGTTGAATCGCAACAATGAAGAAAAATACTATTAAGGGACGAGGACGCGGTCATGGCGGTGTCCGTGGAGCCTCTGTTGCTGGTAGAGGACGTGGCCGTTCGGCCCCAGGCGCACACAGTAGGGAACGAACTCCCTCAACTAGCCGGCAGAATGTACCGCAATATCTCGTGGGGCCCAATGCCGCTCTTAGGATGGTAACGCCTGAGCAGGTACAGGCATTAATCGATTGGGTGGCCGACAGTGCTTCCAGCACGTTCACCACATGGTCTTCCACCCAGTCTTCTGCGGAAAGCGCACAGGTGGCACCTGAAAACCAAGCCCATCAGTCTGTCACATCACCCCCAAGCATATCAGGGAAACGGTCTGAGCCACAAGTTATGCAGCAGTCTCTTCTTCTGTTTGAAGACTCTGCTTCCAGGGTTTCCCAGGGGCGTCCACCTAGCCCTTCCCCAGTGGAGGAAGACATACCATGCACTGACGCACAACCACTTATGTCTCCAGATGAAGAGGACATGGGAATACCACCACAGCAGAGTCACCGACTCTCTGATGATGACGAAACACAGGTGCCCACTGCCGCGTCTTTTTGCAGTGTGCAGACTGAACAGGAGGAGGTCAGGGAGGGAGACTGGGTGGAAGACGATGCAGAGGACGATGAGGTCTTAGACCCCACATGGACTGAAGGTCGTGGCGATGACTTTCACAGTTCAGAGGAAGAGGTAGTGGTGAGACCGAGACAACAGCGAAGCCAAAGAGGGAGCAGGGGGCCAAAGCAGACGAGCCGCCGCCCCCAGAGTTCGCCTGCTACTGGACATCGCCAACAGGGACCCAGCCCCACAAAGGCAGCTTCAAAGAGTTCCCTGGCATGGCACTTCTTTAAACAATGTCCTACCGACAAGACCCGAGTGACTTGCACGCTCTGCCATCAGAGCCTGAGGCGAGGCATTAACGTTCTGAACCTCAGCACAACCTGCATGACCAGGCATCTACATGCAAAGCATGAACTGCAGTGGGGTACACACCTTAAAAACCAGGCACTCGCTGAGGCTCCCCCTGCTCCCTCTACCGCTGCTGCCTCGGCTTCCGCCTCAAGAGGAATGTTGCCACCTGCCGAGCAGCAAACAGAGGATGTGCCACCGCCACCACCACCACCGCCACCGTCAACTAGCGTCTCCACTATATCACACAGCAGCGTTCAGCTCTCAATATCTCAAACCTTAGAGAGGAAGCGCAAATTCCCCCCGAGTCACCCTCGAGCCCTTGGCCTGAACGCCAGCATTTCTAAACTGCTGGCCTTTGAAATGCTGTCATTCCGGCTGGTGGACACAGACAGCTTCAAACAGCTGATGGCCATGGCTGTCCCGCAGTATGTGGTTCCCAGCCGCCACTACTTCTCCAAGACAGCCGTGCCTTCCCTGCACATGCAAGTGTCCGATAAAATCAAGTGTGCACTGCGCAACGCCATTTGTGGCAAGGTCCACCTAACCACAGATACGTGGACCAGTAAGCACGGCCAGGGACGCTATATCTCACTAACTGCACACTGGATGAATGTAGTGGCGGCTGGGCCCCCGGCGGACAGTTCCTTGGTGCACGTCCTTCCGCCCCCTAGGATCGCAGGGCATCATTCTCTGCCTCCTGTAGCCTCCTCCTCCTACTCGGCTTCCTCCTCCACTGCTTCCACCAGCTCATCCGGTCAGCCACACACCTTCACCACCAACTTCAGCACAGCCCGGGGTAAACGTCAGCAGGCCATTCTGAAACTCATGTGTTTGGGGGACAGGCCCCACAGCGCAAAGGAGTTGTGGCGGGGTATTGAACAACAGACCGACGAGTGGTTTCTGCCGGTGGGCCTCAAGCCAGGCCTGGTGGTATGCGATAATGGGCGAAATCTCGTGGCAGCTCTGGGACTAGCCGGTTTGACGCACATCCCTTGCCTGGCGCATGTGCTGAACTTGGTGGTGCAGAGGTTCATTCACCACTACCCCAACATGTCAGAGCTGCTGCATAAAGTGCGGGCCGTCTGTGCGCGCTTCCGCCGTTCACATCCTGCCGCTGCTCGCCTGTCTGCGCTACAGCGGAACTTCGGCCTTCCCGCTCACCGCCTCATATGCGACGTGCCCACCCGGTGGAACTCCACCTTGCACATGCTGGAGAGACTGTGCGAGCAGCAGCAGGCCATAGTGGAGTTTCAGCTGCAGCACGCTCGCGTCAGTCGTACTGCCGAACAGCACCACTTCACCACCAATGATTGGGCCTCCATGCGAGACCTGTGTGCCCTGCTGCGCTGTTTCGAGTACTCCACCAACATGGCCAGTGGCGATGACACTGTTATCAGCGTTACAATACCACTTCTATGTCTCCTTGAGAAAACACTTAGGGCAATGATGTTAGAGGAGGTGGCCCAGGTGGAGGAGGAGGAGGAGGAGGATGAGGGCTCGTTTCTAACACTTTCGGGCCAGTCTGTTCGAAGTGGCTCAGAGGGAGGTTTGTTTAAGCAGCAGAGGACAGGTTCACAAGTCGCCAGCCAAGGCACTGTACTGGAGGACGAGGAGGATGAGGAGGAGGAGGTGGAGGGGGACGAGGATGACGCAAGTTCACAGCGGGGTGGCAGCCCAGGCCCATCACTGGTGCGTGGCTGGGGGGATACGGTGGACGATGACGATACGCCTCCCACAGAGGACAGCTTGTCCTTACCCATGGGTAGCCTGGCCCACATGAGCGAATATATGCTCCAATGCCTGCGCAACGACAGCAGAGTTGCCCACGTTTTAACGTGTGCAGACTACTGGGTGGCCACCCTGCTGGATCCCCGGTATAAAGACAATGTGCCCACTTTAATTCCTGAACTGGAGCGCGACCGTAAGATGCGCGAGTACAAGCGCACGCTGATAGAGGCGCTCTTGAGAGCATTCCCACATGTCACAGGGGAACAGGTGGAAGGTGAAGGCAGAGGAGTGGCAAGAGGTCGCCAACGCAGCTGTGTCACGGCCAGCTCATCTGAGGGCAGGGTTAGCATGGCAGAAATGTGGAAAAGTTTTGTCTCCACGCCACAGCTATCTGCACCGACACCTGATACGGAACGTGTTAGCAGGAGGCAGCATTTCACTAACATGGTTGAACAGTATGTCTGCACACCCCTCCACATCCTGACGGATGGTTCGGCCCCATTCAACTACTGGGTTTCGAAATTGTCCACGTGGCCAGAGTTAGCATGTTATGCCTTGGAGGTGCTTTCCTGCCCGGCGGCCAGCGTTTTATCTGAACGCGTATTCAGCACGGCAGGGGGCGTCATTACTGACAAGCGCAGCCGCCTGTCCACAGCCAACGTGGACAAGCTGACCTTCATAAAGATGAACCAGGCATGGATCCCACAGGACCTGTCCCTCCCTTGTGCAGAGTAGTCCTTATTAACTGCCTAAAACATGTCTTGTTGTGCTACGGGCCACTTCTTTATTTGATACAAATTTTATGAAACCCACAGTTGAATGAAACTCTTCTCTGTCTGGGCGCCGGGGCCTAACCAGATGAAAGTGGCCGGTTAAACTAACGGGTGACATGAAGCCATAACCTCTGCCATGCTACCTCTGTCTTCTGTCTGGGTGCTGAGGCCTAAGTCAAATAAAGCGGTCTTCTGCTGTGCTGGGGGATATGAAGCTAATCTCTGACCTCTCTCCTCTGTCTGGGTCCAAAGGCCTAAATCACTGAAAGAGGCCTTCTCCTGTGGTGTGTGATATGATGCCAGAATATGTGCTGTGGGGCCTCTCTCCTCTTCCTGGGTGCAGGGGTCAAATAAACTAAATTGTGGCCTACTCCTGTGGTGGTTGATATGATGCCTGATTCTCTGATGTGGAACCTCTCTCCTCTGTTTGGGTGAAGGGGTCAAAGTAACTAAATGGTGGCTTCTCCTGTGGTGGCTGATATGATGCCAGAATATGTGCTGTGGTGCCTCTCTCCTCTTCCTGGGTGCAGGGGTCAAAGTAACTAAATGGTGGCTTCTCCTGTGGTGGCTGATATGATGCCAGAATATGTGCTGTGGGGCCTCTCTCCTCTTCCTGGGTGCAGGGGTCAAAGTAACTCAATGGTGGCTTCTCCTGTGGTGGCTGATATGATGCCAGAATATGTGCTGTGGTGCCTCTCTCCTCTGTCTGGGTCCAAAGGCCTAAATCACTGAAAGAGGCCTTCTCCTGTGGTGTGTGATATGATGCCTGAATATGTGCTGTGGTGCCTCTCTCCTCTTCCTGGGTGCGGGGGTCAAAGTAACTCAATGGTGGCTTCTCCTGTGGTGGCTGATATGATGCCAGAATATGTGCTGTGGTGCCTCTCTCCTCTTCCTGGGTGCGGGGGTCAAAGTAACTCAATGGTGGCTTCTCCTGTGGTGGCTGATATGATGCCAGAATATGTGCTGTGGGGCCTCTCTCCTCTTCCTGGGTGCAGGGGTCAAAGTAACTCAATGGTGGCTTCTCCTGTGGTGGATAGTATGATGCCAGAATATGTGCTGTGGGGCCTCTCTCCTCTTCCTGGGTGCAGGGGTCAAAGTAACTCAATGGTGGCTTCTCCTGTGGTGGCTGATATGATGCCAGAATATGTGCTGTGGTGCCTCTCTCCTCTTCCTGGGTGCGGGGGTCAAAGTAACTCAATGGTGGCTTCTCCTGTGGTGGCTGATATGATGCCAGAATATGTGCTGTGGGGCCTCTCTCCTCTTCCTGGGTGCAGGGGTCAAAGTAACTCAATGGTGGCTTCTCCTGTGCTGATTGATATAAAGCTGATGGTTGTGCCATCTGACATGGTTGCCAGGGTCTGATTCAATGGGGGCCTACTCCTGTGGTGGGTGATCTAAATGCCTGATTCTCTGCTGTGAAACCTCTCTCCTCCGTCTGGGTGTAGGGGTCAAAGTCTTTCAAAGTCGCCTTCTCCTGTGCTGATTGATATGAAGCTGATGGTTGTGCCATCTGACATGGTTGCCGGGGTCCCATTAAATTGTGGCCTACTCCTGTGGTGGTTGATATGATGCCTGATTCTCTGATGTGGAACCTCTCTCCTCTGTTTGGGTGAAGGGGTCAAAGTAACTAAATGGTGGCTTCTCCTGTGGTGGCTGATATGATGCCAGAATATGTGCTGTGGGGCCTCTCTCCTCTCTCTGGGTGCAGGGGTCAAAGTAACTCAATGGTGGCTTCTCCTGTGGTGGCTGATATGATGCCAGAATATGTGCTGTGGTGCCTCTCTCCTCTTCCTGGGTGCGGGGGTCAAAGTAACTCAATGGTGGCTTCTCCTGTGGTGGCTGATATGATGCCAGAATATGTGCTGTGGTGCCTCTCTCCTCTTCCTGGGTGCGGGGGTCAAAGTAACTCAATGGTGGCTTCTCCTGTGGTGGCTGATATGATGCCAGAATATGTGCTGTGGTGCCTCTCTCCTCTTCCTTGGTGCAGGGGTCAAAGTAACTAAATGGTGGCTTCTCCTGTGGTGGTTGATATGATGCCTGATTCTCTGCTGTGAAACCTCTCTCCTCCATCTGGGTGTAGGGGTCAAAGTCTTTCAAAGTCGCCTTCTCCTGTGCTGATTGATATAAAGCTGATGGTTGTGCCATCTGACATGGTTGCCAGGGTCTGATTCAATGGGGGCCTACTCCTGTGGTGGGTGATCTAAATGCCTGATTCTCTGCTGTGAAACCTCTCTCCTCCGTCTGGGTGTAGGGGTCAAAGTCTTTCAAAGTCGCCTTCTCCTGTGCTGATTGATATGAAGCTGATGGTTGTGCCATCTGACATGGTTGCCGGGGTCCCATTAAATTGGGGCCTACTCCTGTGGTGGGTGATCTAAATGCCTGATTCTCTGCTTTGAAACCTCTCTCCTCCGTCCGGGTGTAGGGGTCAAAGTCTGTCAAAGTCGCCTTCTCCTGTGCTGATTGATATAAAGCTTATGCTTGTGCCATCTGACATGGTTGCCGGGGTCTGATTCAATGGTGGCCTACTCCTGTGGTGGGTGATCTAAATGCCTGATTCTCTGCTGTGTAACCTCTCTCCTCCGTCTGGGTGTAGGGGTCAAAGTAACTAAATGGTGGCCTACTCCTGTGGTGGGTGATATGATGCCTGGTTCTCTGCTGTGGGACCTCTCTCCTTTGTCTGGGTGCTGTGGTCAAAATAATAGTAAGTGACCTTCTCCATTGGTGGGTGACTTGAAGCCTGATTCTGTGCTATGGGACCTCACTCCAATTAATATTGTTTAATTTTTATTTATTTTATGTTAACTCATCATTTCCCTATCTACATTTGTTTGCAGGGGATTTAACTACATTTTGCTGCCTTTTGCAGCCCTCTAGCCCTTTCCGGGTGTGTTTTACAGCCTTTTTAGTGCCCAAAAGTTCGGGTCCCCATTGACTTCTATGGGGTTCGGGTTCGGGATGAAGTTCGGGTCGAGTTCGGATCCCGAACCCGAACATTTTTCGAAAGTTCGGCCGAACTCGTCGAACCCGAACATCCAGGTGTTCGCTCAACTCTACCTTCTGCCTTGGGCTGAGTTTGCCAGGAACACGGCGGTGAACTCTTCCTCTGGGACGTCTCCCTTCATGGCCAATTATGGGTTCCAACCTGCCGTGTTACCGGAGGTATTCTCTCCCCAGGATATTCCGGCTGTGGAGGATCACCTTTCCGTCCTACGTGCTTCTTGGGTACAGATCCAGAAGTCCCTTGAGGCCTCTGCGCAGCGCCAGAGACTCCAGGCTGATCGCAGACGAGCGCCTGCTCCTTCCTACCAGGTCGGAGACCGTGTATGGTTGTCCACCCGCAACCTCAACCTTCGAGTGCCCACTCCCAAGCTGGCGCCTCGCTTTGTTGGTCCCTTCCGAGTGCTTCGCAGGGTAAACCCGGTAGCCTATGCCCTTGCGCTTCCTCCTGGCATGCGGATCTCTAACGTGTTTCATGTCTCCCTGTTGAAGCCACTGGTGTGTAATCGTTTCACTTCCTCGGTTCCTCGGCCTCGTCCGGTCCGAGTGGGCAATCATGAGGAGTATGAGGTGAGCAATATCCTGGACTCATGCCTGGTCCGCGGTCGGGTGCAGTTTTTGGTCCATTGGCGTGGTTATGGTCCAGAGGAGCGTTCCTGGGTTCCCTCCGCAGATGTCCATGCTCCTGCCTTGCTCCGAGCCTTCCACGCACGCTTCCCTCAGAAACCGTTTTTTGCTCCGCGGAGGAGGGGCCCTTGAGGGGGAGGTACTGTCATGGTCTTACCTTCTTGCTGTTCTCCTTCGTTTGACATGTGCTGGCGGCCATCTTGGTTTCTGGGTTTCTTGTAGCCTTCCACCCTGCGGCTCCTCCTTCCCTCTGGGAGGAGCTGGATGCCTAGCTCATATATATAGGAGGTCTGTGGCTTCAGTTCCTTGCTTGGTCCTCCTGTGTTTACATGCTTCTAAGACTGCTGCTGCTTCTGGTTCCTGATCCTGGCTTCGTCTGACTACCCTGCTGGTTCCTGATCCTGGCTTCGTCTGACTACCCTGCTGGTTCCTGATCCTGGCTTCGTCTGACTACCCTGCTGGTTCCTGATCCTGGCTTCGTCTGACTACCCTTCTGGTTCCTGATCTCTGGCCTCTCAAAGACTCTGCTTCGGTTTCACCATTCGTTTGGACTTTTGCTTTACAGCTTTATTTTCAATAAAGCCTTCTTATTTTCACTTATCTCTTGTTGTACGTCTGGTTCATGGTTCCGTGACAGTGCCTTAATCAAAATGTAATTATTCTTTCAAATGTTATTCCTATGCCATTAGCCACAGCTCTTGCTATATCTCATCTATAGGAATTTTGTTCAGGTGTCCATAGTGACACAGTTTTGCACCTTTAACAAAATTGAATTTTTCTGTATGCCAACCTTTGGACTTTTTTGGCAGGCAGGTGTCTGTAAAAATGATCTTGTCATTATGAACATTGTATTCTACTGTAAGATTAAAAAGAGAAAGAACAAGATATAAAAAAAAAAATCCAAGAGTCTCATACATTTTTTTAGGGTGATTAGAGAACATTGTGCAGGATTGGTTCAGCCACCAATCAAATGTAAAGAAAATAATAATAATAATAATAATTATGAACTGGACAAAAAACTTATTTCAATTTCAAGAAGTTCACTCATCTCTATTACAAATTTATTGGTATCATTTTGCATATATTCACACAGTATTCAGTTAGATTTAAAAGCATTAAGGATAACAAAAATTTTAACAAACTTCTGACATCTCAAAAGTGTTTATTACTAGGTTCTGGGTGAAAATCTATGGAAAATCTATGAAATCATACACTGCTTGCTCAGAAAGCAAAGCAAACTGAACAGATCCAAAGTACTCGGCTTTGGTTGAGTGAATAATGAGGGTCTCAGTACCTGGATTCCCATTGACATGTTTGAAGTTTGCTAAAATCATAGGTATCCTTTCAAGAAAAAATAAATGCAAACTTTTAAATAAACATTTAAAAATGAAAAATAATTGACAAGAATTTTATTTTTACCAATGCATAATATACCGTATTTTTCACCCTATAAGACGCACCGGCCCATAAGACGGAAAATAAGAAAAAAAATATATTTTTAACTAAAAGGTGTGCTTTTGGTGGGTTTGGGACTAATGATCTGTGGATGGCACTATTACTGGGGATCTGTGGATGACGGACACTGTTATGGGGGGATCTGTGGATGACGGACACTATTATGGGGGGATCTGTGGATGATGGACACTGTTATGGGGGGATCTGTGGATGATGGACACTGTTATGGGGGGATCTGTGGATGATGGACACTGTTATGGGGGATCTGTGGATGACGGACACTGTTATGGGGGGATCTGTGGATGACGGACACTGTTATGGGGGATCTGTGGATGACGGACACTATTATGGGGGGATCTGTATATGACGGACACTTATGGGGGGATCTGTGGATGACAGACACTGTTATGGGGGGATCTGTGGATGACGGACACTGTTATGGGGGGATCTGTGGATGATGGACACTGTTATGGGGGGATCTGTGGTTGATGGACACTGTTATGGGGGATCTGTGGATGATGGACACTGTTATGGGGGATCTGTGGATGACGGACACTGTTATGGGGGGATCTGTGGATGACGGACACTGTTATCGGGGGATCTGTATATGACGGACACTTATGGGAGGATCTGTGGATGACGGACACTGTTATGGGGGGATCTGTGGATGACGGACACTGTTATGGGGGGATCTGTGGATGACGGACACTTATGGGGGATCTGTGGATGACTGACACTTATGGGGGATCTGTGGAGGACGGACACTGTTATGGGGGGATCTGTGGATGACGGACACTGTTATTCGGGCATCTGTGGATGACGGACACTGTTATGGGGGGATCTGTGGATAACGGACACTGTTATGGGGGATCTGTGGATGACGGACACTGTTATGGGAGGGATCTGTGGATGACGGACACTGTTACAGGGGGATCTGTGTCTGGCACTGTTACAGGGGGGATCTGTGGCTGGCACTGTTATATATGTGCCATCCACAGACCCCCCAGCCCCATAACAGTGCCATCCACGCCCCCCCCAGCCCATAACAGTGCCATCCACATACCCCCACCCCTTAACTGTGCCATCCACGGATGTTATCAACAGATTCCGTGTCCCCCCCCCGCCACCCCCCAGTATACAAATATAAAATGTATTATTCAATTAAAAGTTATTAAACATACCCCCCTCACTCCTAATAGTACCGTATATCCTAATAGCTTCTGTACAATGCCGGCAGGCAGGCTGGGCGGCTGGCGCGTCACTCACTGACATCACTTGCCTGCGCCGCCTGCTTCATTCATAAAGTAGGCGGTGCAGGCACGTGACATCAGGGAGTTGCGCTGCCGTCCGCCCGGCCTGCCTGCCGGCATTGTACAGAAGCTATTAGGATATACGGTACTATTAGGAGTGAGGGGGGCATGTTTAATAACTTTTAATTGAATAATAAATTTTATATTTGTGCAGCACTGGAGCGGCGGGGCGGGGCTATAGTACAGTGACTGCACCGCCCCGCCGCAATTGCCGGCCCCCAGCTCCTTCTCCCAGTCCCTCCTCCGCTCACACATCGCAGCCAGCGATGTTAAACTTGTCAGCATTCGCCCCATAAGACGCAGGGGCATTTTCCTCGCATTTTTGGGGGGGGGGGAAAGTGTGTCTTTCTATGGCAATATTACAGTACAGACCAAAAGTTTGGACACACCTTCTCATTCAAAGAGTTTTCTTTATTTTCATGACTATGAAGGCATCAAAACTATGAATTAACACATGTGGAATTATATACATAACAAACAAGTGTGAAACAACTGAAAATATGTCATATTCTAGGTTCTTCAAAGTAGCCACCTTTTGCTTTGATTACTGCTTTGCACACTCTTGGAATTCTCTTGATGAGCTTCAAGAGGTAGTCCCCTGAAATGGTCTTCCAACAGTCTTGAAGGAGTTCCCAGAGATGCTTAGCACTTGTTGGCCCTTTTGCCTTCACTCTGCGGTCCAGCTCACCCCAAACCATCTTGATTGGGTTCAGGTCTGGTGACTGTGGAGGCCAGGTCATCTGGCGCAGCACCCCATCACTCTCCTTCATGGTCAAATAGCCCTTACTTTCAAAGTTTTCCCAATTTTTCGGCTGACTGACTGACCTTCATTTCTTAAAGTAATGATGGCCACTCGTTTTTCTTTACTTAGCTGCTTTTTTCTTGCCATAATACAAATTCTAAGTCTATTCAGTAGGATTATCAGCTGTGTATCCACCTGACTTCTCCTCAATGCAACTGATGGTCCCAACCCCATTTATAAGGCAAGAAATCCCTCATATTAAACCTGACAGGGCACACCTGTGAAGTGAAAACCATTTCAGGGAAGCTCATCAAGAGAACGCCAAGAGTGTGCAAAGCAGTAATCAAAGCAAAAGGTGACTACTTTGAAGAACCTAGAATATGACATATTTTCAGTTGTTTCACACTTGTTTGTTATGTATATAATTCCACATGTGTTAATTCATAGTTTTGATGCCTTCAGTGTGAATCTACAATTTTCATAGTCATGAAAATAAAGAAAACTCTTTGAATGAGAAGGTGTGTGCAAACTTTTGGTCTGTACTGTATATAAAAATAGGATTTAGCCCCCAAAAGCAATTATACCAGCTAATACTGCTGTCATACTTTCTGTCATAATATAATCTGTAGTTACCTTTCTGGATTTTCAATTTGATCAAAAACAGTATTCTGCCATATTTATTTACAAGCATTCTTCCGAATGTGTAAAAGAACAAAGAATAAATAATGTAATTCACTTCTGGAGTAGAACGTCTTCTGTTTAATGCCTGAAGAGAAACAGGAGAGACACATAATTAAGGTTCTGTAAATGCACATGGAAATGTGACATTTTCCTTGACTGACACCAACAGCACAGAGAATAATAGTTTTTTGACTTTCTGTCAAATAAGATTTTGGTCATGGTCAAAATTACTAGTCTAACGGAACATGAGTCTAATAAATATTCTTCATCAGCTGGCATGTTTACTGCTCCAAGGGACAAATGTACACAGAAGTCAACAGGAATTTAGAGTTTCAGAGAAATTTATATTCTGAGCTTAATTCACTAAACCACACCGTGGTGGCAATAAATTAATTTTTTTTCATTTTCACTAGGGATCAGCGAATCGACTTCTGATGAAACATCCGAAGTCAATTCGCATAATACTTCATTTGAATACTGTATGGAGTGAGCTCCATACAGTATTAGAATGTATTGGCTCCTATGAACCAAAGGTATAACTTTGCGAAGTCTCGCAAGACTTTGCATAATAACTTTATAAAATATTTCTACTGTAAAAAAACATTTCCCGAACTCGGGTTCCAAACAGTATTAACATACAGTTGTGTTCAAAATTATTCAACCCCCAATGCTGTAAAGGGTTTTAGGGAATTTAGTGTACATTTGTAATTGTGTTCAAAATGAAATCTTACAAGGACCTTTTAAAGAACCAAATGCAACTAAAATAACATCAATTGTTTTTGTAATACAGAGTTTTTTTTGGTGATTTCTTCATTGACACAATTATTCAACCCCTTAAAGACTACCACTCTTAAGAACAGAGGTTCATTCAAGTGTTTTCGATCAGGTATTGAAAACACCTGTGGATGTCAAGGAACAGCAATCAAGCATAATAAGCAACAATTAGGCAGATTTAAAAGGACTGCGATACTCAGCTCCTTCTAGACATTTACTGGTGTGTTTACAAACATGGTGAAGTCAAGAGAATGGTCCAGGAAGACAAGAGAAGAGGTGATTTATCTTCACAGGAAGGGCAATGGCTATAAGAAGATTGCAAAGATGTTAAACATACCAAGAGACACCATAGGAAGCATCATTCGCAAATTCAAGGCAAAGGGCACTGTTGAAACGCTACCTGGTCGTGGCAGAAAGAAGATGCTGACTTCGACTGCTGTGCGCTACCTGAAGCGCAAAGTGGAGAAAAGTCCCCGTGTGACTACTGAGGAACTGAAAAAAGATTTGTCAGATGTGGATACTGAAGTTTCAGCTCAGACAATAAGGCGCACACTGCGTAATGAAGGCCTCCATGCCAGAACTCCCTTGCTGTCTCCAAAGAATAAGAAGAGTCGACTGAAGTATGCCAAAAGTCATGTGGACAAATCACAAAAGTGTTCTGTGGACTGATGAAACAAAATTAGAACTGTTTGGGCCCATGGATCAATGCTATGTTTGGAGGAGGAAGAACAAGGCCTATGAAGAAAAGAACACCTTGCCTACTGTGAAGCATGGCGGGGGGTCAATCATGCTTTGGGGCTGTTTTGCTTCTACAGGTACAGGGAAGCTTCAGCGTGTGCAAGGTACCATGAATTCTCTTCAGTACCAGGAGATATTGGATGAAAATGTGATGGAGTCCGTCACAAACCTGAGGCTTGGGAGACGTTGGACCTTTCAACAGGACAATGATCCCAAGCATACCTCCAAGTCCACTAGAGCATGGTTGCAGATAAAAGGCTGGAAAATTTTGAAGTGGCCATCGCAGTCACCAGACTTAAATCCGATTGAGAACCTCTGGTGGGACTTAAAGAAAGCAGTTGCAGCGCGCAAGCCTAAGAATGTGACTAAACTGGAGGCTTTTGCCCATGAAGAATGGGCGAAGATACCCGTAGATCGCTGCAAGACACTTGTGTCAAGCTATGCTTCACGTTTAAAAGCTGTTATAACTGGAAAAGGATGTTGTACTAAGTACTAAGATTGAATGTCACTTGGGGGTTGAATAATACTGATAATGATGTGAGCACAGAAAATACATTTGTGGTTATTTCATTATAAATGTTATGTTATATTTGTCTGACTTACAAGTGCCTCTTTGATTTAATTGTAAACAAGATGACTGAAATGATCAAAATCAATGTTAAACTGGCCAAAACACTCAATTTCAGTGGGGGTTGAATAATTTTGAACACAACTGTACAGTAGGCATTTTAATGCCAACATGGACCACTATATGTAAAATATATGAAAACATTATAATCTAGATGGATACACAGACATGATAAGAGGTGTATATCCGTCACAAAAATAAACTCTTTTCATAAAAATTGGAGGTACAATTGGCACATTATAGGTTGCAGATTGCAAATCTGTTCCATACAGCACAATATATCTACATTATGTAGATGAGACTTTACACATAAATGAAACACAAAGGAACATCGGAGTGTTTCTTAGGGCAGTATTTTTGTCAAATGATATTTGAGATATAGTTATTAAGATTGGCTTATATGATAGGCTAAACAAACTTGCACCAAACTACGACAAGTTAATTGCAACAATTTTATTTAGAAAAATGCACACACCTCTTAATTAGTGTTGAGCGAGCATGCTCTGCCAAACACTAATTTTACTCGAGCATCGCGATGCTCGGCACATTGCGGTGTTCGGCCGAGCACCGCATGTGCTCGAGTGCGATGCAAGAGTCTCCTTCCCACACGTTTATTGGCTGCTATGCAGCCAATAAATGTGCGCGGTGGTACTGGCGATCACTGTAATGCTGTTCTTGCCTAGCATTACAGTGATTGGCTGGCCAGAACGCGTCATCGGGTGCTATATAGCACCCGATGACACGTGTTCGTCTCAGTCTTAGTCAAGGAGAGCTGTGCTGAAGAAGGGACAGATAGTGTAGGGAGTGAAATAGTAATATTTTAGTGAAAAAACTTGTTAGAGACCCAAAAGTCCTTTTAAGGACTATTTTTGTATCTGGCAGCAATATAATTATTAGCACAACCTGCACAAAATTGTGTGGAATTGTTAGAGACCCAAAAGTCTGTTTAAGGACTATAGTTGTATCTGGCTGCAATATATATTATTAGTGCAACCTGTGCTAAATTGCATGCAATTGTTAGTGCCGCTTCTGATAGTGACACAACCTCTGCTAAATCTTTTATTTTACATTTGCACAGCCTAAATATCTATAACATTCAGCGCAATTGTTTGGCCGCTGGTGACAGCGACATTACCAGCGCTACATCTCCTGTATAAAGTTTGCGCATACTAAATATCAGTGACATTAATTCAGTGTAATTTTTTATTAGCCGCTGGTGACAGCAGCATTACTTGCGCTATACCTCCTGTATAACGTTTGCACATCCTAAACTTTTCTGTGACATTCAGTGTACTTTTTTCATAGATGCTGCGGACAGCAACATTATCTGCTCTACATCTCCTGTTTAACGTGTGCGCATACTAAAAATATGTGTGACATTCTGTAAACTTTATTTGTGCATACATTTTCAAAACCTGCGCTACTGTACGTGTGACATACTTGCACATATATACCATTTAATATGCGCAAGGCGAGCAGTAAGGGACGGGGAAATGGCCGTGCTGCTCATGGTGCATGCAGAGGCTGTGGCCCTGGGAGCGGTGAAACTGTGCCTGCTGCCAGAGCGCAAGAAACACACTCATCCACGATGCCTAGCTTCATGTCCCAGTTTGCAGGGCGGCGCAGGACACCACTCTCGAAGTCAGACTAGTGTGACCAGGTGGTTAGTTGGATTGCAGCAGATAATGATTCCAGTCGGTTAAGCACCACCCTGTCTTCCACAAAGTCCAGTCTCAGTAGCCAAGAGTATGGTCAACAGAATTCTCACCCCGATACTCCTTCCTCCCACCATGGAGAGTCTTGGCAAACAAGTGATCCCACACTCAGATATTCCGAGGAGCTCTATTCATCGCCATTCCTTGATTTGGCCCTCTCGCCAAGCCCGCTTGAAGAGGGACATGAGGAGATATTGTGCCCTGATTCCCAAACTCTTGAGCATCCACAGTGACAAGAAGATGACGGTGGGTGGGGAACGGCAATTAGTGTTTCACAAGGTGGATGATGATGATGACACACAGTTGTCTCAAGAGGTTCATGATGAGGATGAGACACAGTTGTCAATAACTGAGCTTGCTGTTAAGTCAGGAGGATAACCAGACTAAGGAAGTGGAAGAGGAGGCGGTGGATAATGAAGTCAATGACCCAACTTGGGAAGGTGGCAAGCCGAGCAAGGACAGCAGTACAGGGGGGTGGGATCCACAGCACTGCAACAGGCTGGAAGAGGCAGTGGGGTGGCAAAAGGGAGAAAGCGGGCCACACCATACAGGCCCGCAACAGTTCCCTGGAGCACCCCCTCGCGGGAATCTCCCTTGCCAAGGGGTAGGTGTTCTGCAGTCTGACACTTTTTTGAGGAAAATGCAGACGATAAAAGAATTGTCATTTGCAACCTGTACCGTACCAAAATGAGCAGGGGCGTGAACACCAGCAACCTCACCACCACCTGCATGATTCACCACATGGCATCAAAGCACCCTAAAGGTGGGCCAAACGCCTGGGTCCACAATCAGTGTCTGTGGGTCACACTACTACCTCCTCTTCCCTTGTGTTACATGCTGGCCATTGCCTACCGCCATGCACCTGGACATTTGCAAGCACCATCAGCTAGCACATTCACTTCTGTGTCCCAGCGCAGCATACAGATGTCTATACCCCAGGCCTTTGAACGAAAGTGCAAATACCCAGCCACCAACCCACAGGCCATAGCACTAAATGTGCACCTTTCCAAATTGTTGGCCCTGGAAATGTTGACATTTAGGCTTGTGGACTCTGAGGCTTTCCACAGCCTGATGGCGGTGGCCGTCCCACATAACTTTTTCCCCAGCCATCAATATTTTTCATGGTGTGCAGTCCCAGCCTTACACCAGCATGTGTCCCGTAACATTACCCCTGCCGTGACCAACGCAGTTATTGGGAAGGTCCACTTAACGACTGACACATGGACAAGTGCTTTTGGCCATGAACGCTACATTTTCCTGATGGCACACTGGGTGGACGTTTTTGAGGCCGGGAGCGAGTCGTACCCTGAAATGGCACAGGTGCTACTGATGCCAAGGATTGCGGGCCCTACTTCCAACAGGGTTTCCGCCACATATGTTGTGGCTGTAACACTTCCTTCTCCTCCTCCGCCTCCTCCTCCACTTTCACCTCTCAATTACCATCTTGCAGCACCAGTCAGACATCAGACAGTAGCTGGAAGTAGTGTAGCACTGCAGTGGGGAAGCAGCAACAGGCCGTGCTTAAACTGATCTGCTTAGGTGACAAAAAAAAAAGTGTTTTTAATAAAAAAATAAAGTTTCAAGTAAAAATAAAGAAAAAAACTCCCCTTTCCCAAGATTTCATAAAAAAAAATAAAAAAAAAGGAAAAACATACATATTAGTTATCGCCGCATCCGTAATGACTGACTCTATAAATATATCACATGATCCACCCCGTCCGATAAACACAAAAAATAAATATATAGAAACTGTGTAAAAAAATACACACCAAGAGATCAAAAAGGCGTATGTCGAACAAAATGGTACCAATAAAACCGTCACCTCATCCCGATAAAAAAGAGACCCTACCTGAGACAATTATTGTTCCACAAGATGGGGGCTTTCTACTATGTAAGCCCCACAAAGTGACTTCAGACCTGAAATGATCCTTAAAAAGTGGGTTTTGGAAATTTTCTTAAACATTTCAAGATTTGCTTCTAAACTTCTAAGCCTTCTAACATCCTAAAAAAATAAAATTACATTTCCAAAATGATGCCAACATAAAGTAAACATATGGGGAATGTTAAGTAATACATATTTTATGAGGTATCACTTTCTGTTTTAAAAGCAGAGAAATTGAAATTTTAAAAATTGTAGGTAAATAGGTAAAATATATTGACTCAAATTTATGACTATCATGAAGTACAATGTGTCACGAGAAAACAATCTCAGAATGGCTGGGATAAGTAAAAGTGTTGCAAAGTTATTACCACATAAAGTGACACATGTCAGATTTGCAAAAAATGACCTGGGCAGAAGGGCGAAAACTGCCCCAGGGTAGAAGGGGTTAAAGAAAATTTGTAATATCTAAAGGACAGTGCGTACAAAAAAAATATAATTATCCCAAGGTAAAAATACAAGGACATACAAATATCAAGCAAAAATTACAGTTTGAAAATAAAAAGCATAAAAGAAATGGAACTTAATACATAAGTAGATGATAGAAGTCTGGGGTTAGCAGAAAAGTCTGCCAGTTCATTAAACATATTGTGCCCCAAAGAAATGACAACTTTCTACAGTGACACATACACCTTAAGAAAGTCTACTGATTTCCCCCACTAGCCCACCTGCCAGTGATTTCAGGATGAGGCTACGGTGTATGCTATGTACCTTTTGCGACCAGGTTTTATGAGGTCAGGTCTTGGCTCAGAATCTGTCCAAGAAGTTAAATTTTCCTGTGGGCATCATAGCAGCTTTATACCACTTGCATCCAACCCCTGATAATGTTTCACACATGTGCATATCAAACCTGGAGGGATTAGAAAAAGTACAGGTGAAAATTGAAAAATTTGAATATTGTGCTGGTTGCTGTTTGTTTTGTCTGATTCATGTCCTGAATTTGTTTGGTTTCCAGGCCTTCTGTTGTTGTCTGTTCTGCTGGTGCTTGCACCAGTGTGGTTCTCTGCAGGTAGCGGCCAAGTGTACCTGGACCTTCCTGGAGGGGCGACCAGTGAGCCCTCAGCCAAGTTCATCCCCACCACCAGGGGCTCTGTAAGGAATGGAATTCACTGGCTCTTCACCCTCTGGGGTTTGCCTCTAGTCTACCGGTGCACTTGGTTCAGTGGTAGCGCTACCACTATTGCCTAACCTGCTTATCCTTTACTGTCAGGTTCATTTATTACAGGTGTAATAAAGCATTCTGTTTGTTCCTGGTCTGTAATCTGCCTGTGTCCTGTTTGCGAGACGTTTCGGAGGTTTGCCTGGTTCTCTGGAACGTGGCACTGATTCACCCTCTTCCAATGGCTTCATGGTAATCTAGGTAGTGCCTGATTACTTCTCAAAGATGCCCCAATTTGTGCCCCTGTTTGGTCTTCCATCTGCCAGTAAACTGCCTGAATTGTTTGTGGAAAACTTTTGTCTCCATGTCTGAACAGGGAGCATAGTTCATCTATGAGTTTTGGAGACCAACTTGCAAGCTATTTGGAGCTACATAGTTACGGTACATAGTTAATACGGTTATAAAAAGACATAAGTCCATCAAGTTCAATCAAGAGATAGGAGGGGACACAATTTTTGGGAAAAAGAGAGTGAGTCCTAGATTTATAAACATTTTTATAAGCATTAGTGTCATTTAGTTTTAAGAATTCATCTACAGTAAGTCCTTTTTAAAACTTTCCACTGTTCCTGATGTGACCACATTCTGAGGTAGTCCATTCCACAGGTTCAAAATTCTTTAGTTGAACTGGATTTTAACTATGCTTATCAGCTGTAGACATCATAATGATTAAATCTTTTTGCTTCCCTGGGCAGAGTTTACATATAATAATTCCAGTGAGTCCTCCGGTAAGACTCCTTTTTTCATTGTTTATGCCCATCAAAAAAGCAGACTCTGCATCGCCCCACTGCTAAAGCAGTGGTCTACTGCTTAAAGGGTTAAAACATGTTTTGTGCGAATCCTGTATGTATGCTATTAAAGGAGTTAACAGGCCATAGTAACCATTGTTAGGTGGGGCTTTTCCATCCTCCCCATAGAAAGGAGTAGATTATAGCAGAGTGAGACAGTGAAGTGTAAGGAAAAGAGGCAAAACGAAAGCTTTAAATCAGCTTAAATGAGAGAGAGAGAGCAAAGTGACATTTTGTGGAGCATACCAGAGGTGGTGACAGCAAAATCGAGACTGTAGAGATAACCTAAGAGACTCAATGAAATTGGTCCAGGAGATGAAAGGCTTCAGGAGACTTAACATACCATATTTTTCGCTCTATAAGACACACCTGACCAGAAGATGCACCTAGGTTTTAGAGTAGGAAAATAAGAAATTTCTTTTTTTTTATCAGACCTCAGATCAGACCCTAATCTTCATCTGACCTCAGATCAGACCTCCAGAGGATGGTCCTGATAACTGTTTTGGGTGGTCAGCTCCTTGTACATTTCAGGCAGACCCAGCTTGGGTGGGCCAGCAGGTTCCATGGCCTGACAAATTTATGGCAATGGGTGTGGAATCAATCAACAGACCTGGTTTTGGGCTAAAGTGAAGGGCTTTATCCTGGCAGTCCCCTGGTATTCACCCTTTAGCCTCTATACAGGGATCTGAACTTCACTGCAGGCTACTACCTCCTGGAGAGGTCTCTGTGTGGTTGACAGCTGATCCACAGGGGTCGGAGACACTAGTGAAGAGCACAGAGGGGTCAGGAAAAACTGTAGATGGAGACAGGCTGAGGTCAGGGAAGGCAGCAAATGATCAATGCGGAAGTCAGGCAGCAAAGGGTCAGAATTTGAATATCAGGCAGAGGTTGTTACATTGGCAAACAGATGTAGCACATCTTTGCAGTAATTAGCAAGATAGGCAACCAATTGCCACAGGACAAGTGCCCCACGGTTGCTAGCCTTTGGCTGGTTAAAATTAGGACATTCACACACTGGCACTTTAGAAGGCCAAAGGCGTGTGCGCCCTATGGGAAGAAGAAAGAAGCTGGCAAGTGCAGGACTTGGTCTGCCAGGAATGAGGGGAAAGAGGACCCACCTCAAAAAGGCTGCAGGAGCATAGGTGTGCGCAGCCTATTGCATTAGGGTGTGCACCCTAAAGCACAAACACACGCCGAGCGTGTATGTATGTATGTATGTATGTGTATATATATATATATATATATATATATATATATATATACATACATACACACACACACACACACACACACACAAATACACTAAGGGGTATCAGGGTACATTATTATACAGGGGTAATATAACTAAGGGCTATCAGGGACATTATACAGGAGTAATATAACTTATATTATATAAGTTATATTACCCCTTCATCATGTCCCCTGAGATAGCCCTCCTCAGTTATATTACCCCTGTATAATAATGTACCCTAATACCCCTTAGTTTTACCCCCTGTATAATTTACCCTGATCCTTCAGTTATATTACCCCCTGTAATTTACTCTGATACCCCTCAGTTATACAGTATCATATAACTGAGGGGTATCAGGGTACATTATACAGGGGTGTAATTGAGGAGGGGTAGCAAGCAGCAGGGAACATACAGGGCAGAGTTCCAGTGGTGTAGCGTGGGTTGCCAGCACCCGGGGCAAGCCAAGTATTTCTCCCCCCAATCTGTGGACACGCCCCTTTTTACAAATAATGCAGTAGATGTCACCTGCAGTCCTATGTAACACCACAGATAACACAGTGATAACTGAGTACAGATAGTGTAGCAGATATCACCTGCAGTCCTATGGACAGACCTGATTGTGCATGCAATTAGGGGTGACATGGTGTCATGGCACCTTTAAATGCATGTGCAATTAATAATATTCATATTCTTACCTGGTAACAGATGCTATTGCGATCTGGGTCTTTACTGTAACAGATGCCTCGTGCGATCTGGACTAGAGGAATATCTTCTTCTTGATTGGAGAATGGGTCAACGGTCTGCACGTGAGTACCTATAAAAGAAGAGGATCGCACGGTTAATCGTCAGTTGGTGAGCAGCAAGCGAAGAAACCCCCTCCCCCCCATCCCCTTTTAAATTTATGCCACGGTGTTAGCTTTGGGGTAATAGTCACTCTTTGAGTGGACTAGGTGGAGTTAATATTTATTTGAATTGGTTTTTCAGATTTAATTCTGTTTAAATATATTTTAAGTAACGAAAGTAACACCGTGGCCAATTTTATCCAACAAATAAAAGAAATAAAATAAAATAAATTGTTTAATACTACTTTGAGTGTTGTATTTATTGTAAGTATGTGGTTAAATTAGTTACAATGGAGTTTATGACACCATGTAACACCACAGATAACACAGTGATAACTGAGTACAGATAATGTAGCAGATGTCACCTGCAGTCCTATGTAACACCACAGATAACACAGTGATAACTGAGTACAGATAATGTGGTAGATGTCACCTGCAGTCCTATCTAATACCACAGATAACACAGTTGTAACTCTCTGAGTACAGATAATGTAGTAGATGGGTGTGAGGTCCCAGAATTCAGAACACGCACAGTGTGACCTGAAGTCTGGGACCGGACTGCGGCCGTGTGGGCTAAATCCTATAGCCACCCCCCCCCCCCCCCAAACAAATATGTGGATGGACATTACATATAATGGTGCACACTATACAGTAGAGTACAGCAGCACATACCTGTTACATCCAGTGACGTCTCCTGTGATGTAGACCGTCCTCAACGTCTTCATTCGGAGATAAGACCGCCATGATACCTTCTTTCAGCCGCGTATCTGCAGAGTTTCACAGAAAAATGTTTAGATTTCTCACTTTACTATCATCCTCAGATAACAGACCTCCCCTCCCCCGTAGTGCCCATAAGTATAATTCCCTCTGTATAATTATAATATATACTGGCCCCTCTGTGTAATTATTATTCTTAATATTATAATGGCCCCCTCTGTATTAGGCTCCATTCACACGTCCGCAAAATGTGTCCGCATCCATTCCGCAATTGTGCGGAACGGGTGCCGACCCATGCATTCTCCATGGGGACGGAATGGATGCGGAAAGCACACAGTGTGCTCTTCGCATCCGCATTTCCGGAGCGGCCTGCCGAACTTCCGGTCCACGGCTCTGGAAAAAAATAGAACATGTCCTATTCTTGTCCGCAGCTGTGGACAAAAATAGGCTGTTCTATGGGGGTGCCTGGCGGATGTGTTGCGGATCCGCAAAACACTACGAACTTGTGAATGAACCCTAATAGTAATAATTATGGCGCTCTTCAGCCCCTCCAGCATACAGTCCCATGTAAAATACATCACTCCTTGCCTTCAGGCCCTCAAACATACAGTCCCATGTAAATAATATCACCCTTCCTCTCTTCGCTGCCTGCCTTGAGCCCCTTCAGCATACAGTCCCATGTAAAATACATCACGCCCTGCCTTCAGCCCCTCCAACATACAGTCCCATGTAAAATAGAAAACTCCCCCGGCCTTCAGCCCTTCCAGCATACAGTCCCATGTAAAATAATATCACCCCTCCTGCCTTTAGCCCCTCCAGCATACAGTCCCATGTAAAATACATCACTCTCTCTGCCTTCAGCCCCTCCAGCATACAGTCCCCATGTAAATAATATCACTTCACCCCCCTCTCTTCAGACCCCTCTAACATACAGTATCCAGTACAAGGGTTATTCCTCCTCCCTTCAGCCCCTGCAAACCCCCCCCCCCCCCCCAAGTACACATAACAGTCAATCTTCTCCTCCACATACTGACCTGCAGCTTCTGCTCCTCTCTGCAATATCCTGCTCTGTTGAATTTCCTGCATATCTTGAGGCCACGCCCCCTGTATGATGAGACTCCGCCTCTTTATCATACCTCCCTAGAGCAAATCCATTCTAGCGCTCTACTGTCTCATAGGCTTCAGACCCTTAGCCTGAAGCCTATGTGAAGGATCGCATCAGGAGTTGGCAGGTGGCAGTGCAGCACGGAGGTGATGATTAGGGTGTGCCCAGGCACACCCGGCACACCCCGTGCGCACGCCTATGTCAGGAGGCTGGAAGTTCTGGACCACTGAAGACAATGTGAGAGCATGAGTGGCGTGGAGCCTGTGCCTGCCCGAGATAGTGGAACAGTGGTGGGCACGGGGCTCAAACATAACAGACAAATGCCACTGTATAGTATCGGTTGCAGGCACCATTAAATAGGTACCTCTGTGAGCTTCAGTGACATGGCTGTCCATATATGGACATTTCTGAGAAAAAGCAGAAAACTCTCCAGTAGAAGTAGAGGTGCCTTAGGAGTGAATATCCGAAGAGAGAAGTCAAAGTCTGCTTTCCCTGCTACATAAAAACACTAGTATGGATCTTTTCCACACAGCCCCTACCCCCTGAAATCTGATCCCTTCTCCCTTCCTGCTTAATAAGGGCTTTTTCACATGAGCAAGTTTTCTCTCTGGATGCGTGTAGCAAACTCATCACATCTGGACTGAATCCTAAACCAATTTTGTTTTTCAAGCATCATGTTTGCGTTCAGAAAAAATTGTAACATGTTTTATATTGTGCATTTTTCATGCAGCTGTAGCTACATAGAAGTGAATGAGGCTTGTGTGAAAAACAAAATATATGTATCTGAATGCAATCCAGATCCCATGCATTTTTCACTGATGGTTGTTAGGAGATGTAGATTGTTGTTCTTCAGTATTTCTTCACGCATGTGAAGAACGCATGCAAACCAGATACAATCTGGATGTAAAAAATGCACATACCAAACGCAATTGCAGACAAAACTACCTAAACAGTGGAATATGTTGCCACCTTTGAAGGAGGTACACGTCACAATTATTCCAGATGTATATCTTTGTTGCATCGCTCCAAATGTAAACAGACCCAAATTCTGTACCTCCATTGAAGATTAATGTTTTGAAAACTGTAGTAGCCTATGTATATAGAGTGGATTTAAAATTATTATTTTTTTCACACATAAAAAATAAAATAACTGCATTTCCTTGTCTTTTTCCTTTATCTTGTTAGCATGTAAAATGTCACTAAGCACCTGGTAATTAGAGAAGAGGGAATCAAAGTTGACAAAGTGGAATTCGATCCGAAATTCAGGAAAAATTTGATTTGCACTGAATGCGAATTTCCTCACGCTTCGTGGTAACGAATCACATTTTTTCCTAAATTGGCTGCTGCACATGTGAGGACAGGAGGGAAGGAACTCTGGGAAGGCGGGATCACCCATAATGCCATGCATGCAGCCAATCAGCAGCCAGTCAGCCCTGTGATGTCACAGCCCTATAAATAGAAACATAGAAACATAGAATGTGTCGGCAGATAAGAACCATTTGGCCCATCTACTCTGCCCAATATACTGAATACTATGAATAGCCCTTGGCCCTATCTTATATGAAGGATGGCCTTATGCCTATCCCATGCATGCTTAAACTCCTCCACTGTATTTGCAGCTGCCACTTCTGCAGGAAGGCTATTCCATGCATCCACTACTCTCTCAGTAAAGTAATACTTCCTGATATTACTTTTAAACTTTTGCCCCTCTAATTTAAAACTATGTCCTCTTGTAGCAGTTTTTCTTCTTTTAAATATTCTCTCCTCTTTTACCTTGTTGATTCCCTTTATGTATTTAAAAGTTTCTATCATATCCCCTCTGTCTCGTCTTTCTTCCAAGCTATACATGTTAAGGTCCTTTAATCTTTCCTGGTAAGTTTTATCCTGCAATCCATGAACCAGTTTAGTAGCTCTTCTCTGAACTCTCTCCAAAGAATCAATATCCTTCTGGAGATATGGTCTCCAGTACTGAGCACAATACACCAAATGAGGTCTCACTAGTGCTCTGTAGAGCGGCATGAGCACCTCCCTCTTTCTACTGGTAATGCCTCTCCCTATACACCCAAGCATTCTGCTAGCATTTCCTGCTGCTCTATGACATTGTCTGCCTACCTTTAAGTCTTCTGAAATAATGACCCCTAAATCCCTTTCCTCAGATACTGAGGTTAGGACTGTATCACTGATTTTATATTCTGCTCTTGGGTTTTTACGTCCCAGGTGCATTATCTTGCACTTATCAACATTACATTTTAGTTGCCAGATTTTTGACCATTCCTCTAGTTTTCCTAAATCCTTTTCCATTTGGTGTATCCCTCCAGGAACATCAACCCTGTTACAAATCTTTGTGTCATCAGCAAAAAGACACACCTTACCATCGATGTCTTCTGCAATTTCGCTGATAAAGATATTAAACAATATGGGTCCCAGAACAGATCCCTGAGGTACCCCACTGGTAACAAGACCTTGGTCTGAATATACTCCATTGACTACGACCCTCTGTTGCCTGTCCCTCAGCCACTGCCTAATCCATTCAACAATATTTTATGGGAGTCCAAGCCCAAAGACTGCAATTTATTGATAAGCCTTCTGTTTGGGACAGTATCAAAAGCCTTACTGAAGTCTAGATAAGCGATGTCTACTGCACCTCCGCCATCTATTATTTTAGTCACCCAATCAAAAAAATCAATAAGATTAGTTTGACATGATCTCTCTGAAGTAAACCAATGCTGTTTTTCATCTTTGAATCCATGGGATTTTAGATGTTCCACAATCCTCTCCTTAAGTATGGTTTCCATTAATTTCCCCACTATTGATGTCAGGCTTACTGGCCTATAGTTGCCCGATTCCTCCCTACTACCTTTCTTGTGAATGGGCACAACATTTGCTAATTTCCAATCTTCTGGGATGACTCCTGTTGCCAGTGATTGGCTGAATAAATCTGTTAATGGTTTTGCTAGTTCACCGCTGAGCTCTTTTAATAGCTTTGGGTGTATCCCATCAGGCCCCTGTGACTTATTTGTATTGATTTTAGACAGCTGACTTAGAACCTCTTCCTCTGTAAAGACACATGCATCAAAAGATTCATTAGTCTTCTTTCCTAACTGAGGTCCTTTTCCTTCATTTTCCTTCGTAAAGACTGAACAGAAGTATTCATTGAGGCAGTCAGCTAGTTCTTTATCTTCTTCCATATACCTTCCTTCTTTTGTTTTTAATTTTGTAATTCCTTGTATTAGTTTCCTTTTTTCATTTATGTATCTGAAGAATGCCTTATCGCCTTTTTTCCCTGACTGAGCTAATTTCTCTTCTGCCTGTGCTTTAGAAGCTCTTATAACTTGTTTGGCCTCTCTCTGCCTAATCTTATAAATTTGCCTGTCATCCTCGTTTTTTTTTTTTTATAATTCCTAAATGCTATCTTTTTGTTTTTAATGATTTTGACCACTTCTGCTGAGTACCACAGTGGTCTCTTCCTTTTTTTGCTTTTACTGACAAGCCTAATGCAATTTTCTGTTGCCTTCAATAGTGCCTCTTTTAAGTAGTCCCATTTCTCCTGGACTCCAATAAAACTGTTCCAATCTGATAGGGACTCTTATACCACTAATCTAATTTTAGAAAAGCCAGTTTTTCTAAAATCTAAAACTTTTGTTTTTGTGTGGTGCGACTCAGTCACTGTACTTATAGTAAACCACACTGACTGGTGATCACTAGATCCCAAGCTTTCCCCTACAGTAATATCATATACCAAATTCCCATTTGTGAATACTAAATCTAAAATGGCCTCCTTCCGGGTTGGCTCCTCAACTACTTGCTGTAGAGATAATCCCAGTAGGGAATTTAGAATATCTGTACTCCTGGAAGAACTAGCTATTTTGGTTTTCCAGTTTACATCTGGAAGATTGAAGTCTCCCATAATGATAACTTCCGCCTTCAATGTCATTTTAGCTATTTCCTCAACTAGTAGATCATCTAATTCTTTGACTTGGCTAGGTGGTCTATATATCACACCTACACGAGTTACCTTATGATTATCAAGCTGCAAGGTAACCCAAACTGACTCTAAATTGTTCTCGCTAACTTGTATCAAATTAGATTTTATGCTGTCTTTCACATACAGGGCCACCCCTCCCTTTTCTTGCCTTCTCTGTCTTTCCTGTATAGAGAAAACCCTGGTATTGATATATCCCAGTCATTACTCCCCTTGAACCACGTCTCAGCCACTACATCTATATTCTCAGATGCCATTATAGCCTCAAGTTCATTGATCTTATTCCCTAAACTGCGAGCATTTGTAGATAAGAATCTGAGCTTGTCATTTCTTAACCTTTGGGCTACTGGCATCTTCTGGCATTGTTCCAGGGGGCAGTCGGACTGCTAGATTATCACTCTTTTGCCCCCCCCTTTCCTAGTTTAAATGCTCCTTAGCAAATACTTGAAACTGTTAACTGAGGACATTCGTTCTTTTGAGAGAAAGATGCAAACCATCTTTCTTGTACAGTTCTTTTCCATTCCAACAAGAGCTAACATGAGACACAAAGCCAAACCCTTGGTTCTGACACCATTCACCAAGCCATACATTGAATTCCTTAATGCGCATCTTCCTGTCATGCTGAAGGTTATGCACAGGCAAAACTGCAGAGAATGAAACAGTTGATGCAACCTCCCATATATCCTTTCCAAGTATGTGAAAAGCTTCTTTCACCTTTGAAACCTCATTGAAAGCCATATCGTTTGTCCCAAGATGGACAATAACATCCACTTCCCTTTCCTGTTTTGCTTGCCTAACAATATTAAGGATCCGTCGTCTATCCCTGCTAGCGGTAGCACCAGGGAGACATCTCACAACACCATTCTCCTCAAACTTCACACCTCTTATGATGGAATCTCCCACCAACAGCTGCTTACTATCAGTCCTCACCTTCTCCTTTTTGTCTTTGGCTGCAGTCTTGTATGCTTTAGGCATGGGAGATGATTGCTTCTCACCCACTGTGCTTGAGCCATCTGCCATGTTGCTCTTGCACTCTGAAAGTGCTGCAAATGAGTTATGGAGAGCCACAGACTGTGGGACATGTCTTCTATCCACAACTCTCAGTCTACCAGAACCATCTTGGATTCTGCCATTTTCCAGTGTACTTAGTGCAGGGAGAGACGTCAGCAGGTGCTAGGGACAGTGATAGAAAAAAAACGTCATTGTGCTAAAAAATTTATTTACAAGTGCAGGGAAAGATTATTCATGGTGTAGTGAAAGGATAGGGAGGAATCATTCCACATCATTTCTGTTGAACAGGGTTCAGTAGGGGAGGTTACAGCCTGGGTAATAGAAACAATCATATTACACCTTGCTGCACTGACTGGGGACCCAAATTGCAATTATTCAGCTCTGTAATTCCAGCAAACTGTTCTTATTATTGGGGTGTTAAAGCCATTAACAGGGTTTATTACAAGGAAATATTTCTATGTCTTATTTACCCTTGTGCAGTTATATGTTCTAAAGCATTGTTTGGCTTGTATTAGTGGTAAAAAAGAGCTTATTATCCATTGTGTGGTGAAGTGCTAAAATTACAGCACTTTTTGTTGTGTATTAGTGGCAAAAGAAAAATATACTTGCCGTTCAGCAGTGCAGTTATATGTTCTAAAGCCTCTTGTGGCATGTATTAGTGGCAAAAGAAAAATATATTTGCCGTTCAGCAGTGCAGTTATATGTTCTAAAGCCTTTTGTGGTGTGTATTAGTGCCAAAAGTAAAATATATTTGCCGTTCAGCGGTGCAGTTATATGTTCTAAAGCCTCTTGTGGCATGTATTAGTGGCAAAAGAAAAATATATTTGTCGTTCAGCAGTGCAGTTATATGTTCTAAAGCCTTTTGTGGTGCGTATTAGTGGCAAAAGTAAAATATATTTGCCGTTCAGCAGTTCAGTTATATGTTCTAAATCCCTTTTTGTCATGTAATAGTGGCAAAATAAAAATATATTTGCCGTTCAGAGGTGCAGTTATATGTATTAAAAAAGCCCTTTTGTCGCATGTATAAGTGGCAAAAGTAAAATTTATTTGCTGTTTAGCGGTGCAGTTATATGTTCTAAAGCTCTTTTTGCCGTGTATTAGTGGCAAAAGTAAAATATATTTTCCGTTCAGTGGTGCAGTTATATGTTCTAAAGCCTTCTGTGGCGTTGTGGCATGTATAAGTGAAAAGAAATAAGGGCCTATTTGCCGTTCAGCAGTGCAGTTATATGTACTAAAGCTTTCTGTGGTGTGTATAAGTGCAAAATAAAAAGATATTTTTTCCGTTCAGAGGTGGAGTTATATGTTCCAAAGCTCTTTTTTATTTTTGGGTGTATTAATAGGAAAAAAATATGTCTTAATTGCCGTTCTGTGGTGAAGTTACATTGTACTACAGCCATTTAAGGAGTGTATTAATTGGAAATATACATACATCCTATAAGTTATTTTTGCAGTGAAGTTATATTGATTATACATTTTTGGGGGGTGTATTAATAGGAAAAAAAAATGTCTTAATTGCCATTCTGCGGTGAAGTTAAATTGTATTACAGCTAGAGTTGAGCGAACACCTGGATGTTCGGGTTCGAGAAGTTCGGCCGAACTTCCTGGAAATGTTCGGGTTCGGGATACGAACCCGACTCGAACTTCGTCCCGAACCCGAACCCCATTGAAGTCAATGGGGACCCGAACTTTTGGGCACTAAAAAGGCTGTAAAACAGCCCAGGAAAGAGCTAGAGGGCTGCAAAAGGCAGCAACATGTAGGTAAATCCCCTGCAAACAAATGTGGATAGGGAAATGAATTAAAATAAAAATAAAAAAAATAAAAATGAACCAATATCAATTGGACAGAGGTCCCATAGCAGAGTATCTGGCTTCACGTCAGCAGAGAATCAGTCTCTTCATGCCATAGCAGAGAATCTGGCTTCACGTCACCCACCACTGGAACAGGCCACTGTCACATATTTAGGCCCCGGCACCCAGACAGAGGAGAGAGGTCCCGTAACAGAGAATCTGGCCTTATGTCAGCACAGAATCTGTCTTCATGTCATAGCAGAGAATCAGGCTTCACGTCACCCACCACTGGAACAGGCCACTGTCACACATTTAGGCCCCGGCACCCAGACAGAGGAGAGAGGTCCCGTAACAGAGAATCTGGCCTTATGTCAGCACAGAATCTGTCTTCATGTCATAGCAGAGAATCAGGCTTCACGTCACCCACCACTGGAACAGGCCACTGTCACACATTTAGGCCCCGGCACCCAGGCAGAGGAGAGAGGTCCCGTAACAGAGAATCTGGCCTTATGTCAGCACAGAATCTGTCTTCATGTCATAACAGAGAATCAGGCATCACGTCACCCACCACTGGAACAGGCCACTGTCACACATTTAGGCCCAGGCACCCAGGCAGAGGAGAGAGGTCCCGTAACAGAGAATCTGGCCTTATGTCAAGACAGAATCTGTCTTCATGTCATAGCAGAGAATCAGGCTTCACGTCACCCACCACTGGAACAGGCCACTGTCACATATTTAGGCCCAGGCACCCAGGCAGAGGAGAGAGGTCCCGTAACAGAGAATCTGGCCTTATGTCAGCGCAGAATCAGTCTTCATGTCATAGCAGAGAATCAGGCTTCACGTCACCCACCACTGGAACAGGCCACTGTCACACATTTAGGCCCCGGCACCCAGGCAGAGGAGAGAGGTCCCGTAACAGAGAATCTGGCCTTATGTCAGCACAGAATCTGTCTTCATGTCATAGCAGAGAATCAGGCTTCACGTCACCCACCACTGGAACAGGCCACTGTCACACATTTAGGCCCAGGCATTAGTGTTGGGCGCGAATATTCGCAATGCGAATATTTCGCGCGAATATCGCATATTCGCGATTTCGCGATTTTTTCGAATATCATGCCATAAATTCGATATTGCGAATATTCGCGTTGATTAAATTAGATGATACACAATAAGTTCACGAACTTCAGTTCACTTGTGTTGATAAATGAGTTTGAGTGACTCTGAGTTTCATTCATTTAAGGTGTTGTTTTGCATCAAGGCTCTTTTTCAAAGCCATAGCCAAAATCCTGCCTTTTTTGCGATTTTTCGTAATGCGATTTTTATTAAGCGATGCGATTTCTTTCACACGTGCTATTCTTCCTGCGCATTGATTGACTTGACCATCCCGGCCATGAAAGTTAAAGTGTTTTTGCGATTTTTTTTGCCATGCGATTTTTTTCCCGCTTGCGAATTCGTAAACGCTGCGAATTGCGAATATATTCGAAAATTCGCATACACGAATATTCTATGCCTTGCACAGTATAAACTATCTAAATCTCAATTGGACCACAAGCTAGAAGCAGGCTGCTTGTAGCTTGTGGTGGAAATTAAATTGGTAGGGTGAGGTGAGACTTCCAATCATCACTTAATTATAAAGTTTACACTAATTTTAGTTCAGTTTGCGATTTTTTTTCGTAATGCGAATTTATGCGAATATATCATTTCCGTCAAAGTACATAGATCCCGCCCTTCTGTCTTTTTGTCCAATGAAAATGATGTACCTACAGTTGTCATAGGTTAGCAACCTCCCTAGCAACCAATCGGAAAGCTCCCCACCTCTTTACTATATAATATTCTTCCCAGCAGCCATTCTGTGCAGTTTTACTTGGAGTTGGTTGTGTTAGGATCTAAAAACTGTGCTGTGCTGTGTGGTGTGGAATTGTGCTTTTTTAAAAGCAATATATTTCACAATCTAATTATTAATTCTATAGTGTAGGTTGTAGTAGTAGGGAGTGATTAGTGTAGATTGAGGGAGCTTAAGTTTAGTTATATTGTAGGCTTTAGTTTAGTTTAGTTTTAGTGTTTTAGTTAAGTGTGTTAGTGTATTTCCTTAGGTTATAATAGTTTAGTTTGTGTAGTATTTGTTTTGTGTCTGTCAGTGTCCGTGTTTTACGTTAGATAAAAAAAAAAAGAAAAAAAAAAGTTTATATAGGGTAGTTTTTCTTAGTCTAGTAGGTTTTGTGTCTGTCTGTGTCAGTGTCCGCGTCTTTTGTTAGTTGAAAAAAAAGAAAAAAAAAATTTATATAGGGTAGTTGTTAAATATTTTATTAGCTTTTGTGTCTGTCTGTGTCAGAGCCCGCGTCTTTTCTTAGTTGAAAAAAACAAAAAAAAAAGTTTATATAGGGTAGTTTTTCCTTAGTCTAGTAGGTTTTGTGTCTGTCAGTGTCAGTGTCCACGTCTTTTGTTAGTTGAAAGAAAAAAAAAAAAAAAAAAAAGTTTATATAGGGTAATTGTTCAATAGTTTAGTAGCTTTTGTGTCTGTCTGCGTCAGAGTCCGCGTCTTTTTCTTAGTTAAAAAAAAGAAAAAAACTAAAAAAAAAAAGTTTATATAGGGTCGTTTTTCCTTAGTCTAGTAGCTTTTGTGTTTGTCAGTGTCAGTGTCTGTGTCTTTTGTTAGCTAAAAAAAAAAAAAAAAGTTTATATAGGGTAGTATTTCCTTAGTCTACTAGGTTCTGTGTCTGTCTGCGTCAGTGTCCTTGTCTTCCTTTAGTTTGAAAAAAAAGAAAAAAAAAAAAAAAAGTTTATATAGGGTAGTTGTTGAATAGTTTATTTGCTTTTGTGTCTGTCTGCGTCAGAGTCTGCGTCTTTTCATAGTTGAAAAAAACAAAAAAAAATTATATAGAGGTTAGGATTTATTAATTTATTGATTTAATTTATTGAATTCGTTTTTCATTTTAGCCCCAGATTCCCCATCCCAATAAAGTTTTCCCCAAATCCCACACTTTTTTTTTTGTCTGTGACAGTAAGACCAATCTCTGACCAGTATGACATCACGCGGGCGTTCTGGAAGTCGTGGTAGGGGAGTTGGTTCCAGTGCTGGACCGCTGCCTGCACGGGACCGCTCCTCTACCCACGAAGGTTCAAGTGTGAGGGGCGTCCGACTAATCAGAGAGTTCTTTGGGCGTGGCAGCCGCCCAATTAGTTCTCAGGATGCCCAACAAGTTGTGGCTATGATGGCACAGTCCAGTGCCACAGAGTCCTCCGGCCCAGCCACAACCAGCAGCAGCAGCAGCATCTGCAGGGTTCCGCCTCCTGCAGAATCAACCCCCACCCCCGAAAATTTATCACCTGATCTTTTTGAGGATGTTGATTCTGATATCTTTGGGCAGGCAACTCAGGAGGAACAGGAGGCAGAACTGCAGTTCAGTCCTCCCCATGGTCAGCAACTCTTGGAAGAGATGGAGGGGGAGATGGTGCCAGTGACATCCCTTCCAATAGGTGCAGGTGGTGTCAGCCACATAACCCCTGTACCTAGTCAGACCCAGGCATCAGCGAGGGGACAGCAGAGCCCGGTCAGGGGCTCTATGTCAGCTGCTCCCCTCTGTTCACCAAGGCTTGGCCCTGGGTCTGACACATCGGGGGATGAAGAGGAGGGTGACCAAGAATGGATACCACCTCCCTTGTCAGGCATCAGCAGCACTGATGAGGAGGAAGGTCGGCACCGGAGGCAAACGGTGCGCCAGGTTACCAGTGAGTCTAGCAGCAGGGGCTCCACTGGTAATGTCAGCAGTAGGAGGCAGCAGCAGCAGCCACCTCCACCTGTGCGCACCGAGCCCGAACAGACGCAAGTGAGCACCAACCCATCTGACCGGCGGTCGGTGCATAAGTCGCCTGTTTGGGCTTACTTCACCCTGGCAGCTGACGATGTTACAGTAGCAATCTGTCAGCTATGCCGTGCCAGGGTGAAGAGAGGGAGGGTGGTGGCTCGGCTGGGTACTACAGCACTGAACCAGCACCTACGGGTCAACCACTGGCGGGAGTGGGAACAGATGAAGGGTGGTAGCAGCAGCGCCACCAGCAGTGTGCAGGGGACAGCAGCTCCTGCCACAGTACAGCAGCCCCCACAACAGATCCCCGTAAGTCATTCCCACTCCGCCACTCCCTCTCATAGAGGTACTGGGACCGGCAGCCATACCTCTGCCTCCACTGCACCCTCCTCTATCTCCTCCTCCACTGCCGTCCGGCGCCAGCCATCAGTTGCTGACGCTTTTGAACGCACCGCGCCCTATGCCCCCGGGGACCGACGTGTGCGTTCACTCAATGGGCTCCTGGCAAGGGTTCTTGGCCAACATCTGCTCCCTTACAATCTTGTGGACAGCAATCCGTTCCGGCAGATGTTGGAGCAGGCACAACCCAGATGGCGTGTCCCCAGCCGCCATTACTTTGCCAGGACTGGCGTCCCTGCCCTATACCAGCACCTTGTGGAGAAAGTATGCCTGTCGCTGGATCATGCTGTCAGCGACAGGGTACATCTCACAATGGATGCTTGGACTAGCAGACATGGGCAGGGACGATACTTGAGTTTTACTGCCCATTGGGTGTCCCTCCGAGGCGCCGGGGAGGGATCGGCGGCATCAGAGTTTGTGGTGCCGCCGCGGGGTGTCCAGGGGAGAACTGCTGCTCTCCCACAAGCCACTGTCTCCACTGCTGCTGAGCCCCCCAGTAAGCGTCCCCGTAACTATGCAAGTGTGGGGCACGTCCGTTGCCAGGCCGTGCTCCAGCTTGTGAGCTTGGGAGACAGGAGACACACTGGACCTGAAGTTCTGGCCGCACTTCAGGCTCAGGTCCAGAAGTGGCTGACACCCCGTAGGCTCCAGGCAGGTTTGGTTGTCTGTGACAACGGCAGCAACCTACTCGCCGCCCTTCAGGCTGGCAGTCTGACCCACGTGCCCTGCATGGCACATGTCCTCAACCTAGTGGTACAGAAGTTCCTCCGTACGTACCCAGGTTTGAGTGACATTGTGTTAAGGGTACGTAGGATTGCCAGCCATTTCCGACGCTCCCCAACTGCCACCGCGTCCCTGTCCAGACTTCAGCGGGACAACAGCCTGCCCCCTCACAGGCTGATTGTGGACAGTGTGACGCGGTGGAACTCAACCCTCCACATGCTGGAAAGGTTGTGGGAGCAGAGACGGGCGGTGAGGGAATACCTGCTGGACCTAGGCACTTCAGGGCCATCACACCCACTCCCCTATGTCACTAATGCGGAGTGGGGGCAGATACAGCAGGTCTGTCACGTGTTGGCCCCTTTTGAGCAGGCGACCAAGATGGTCAGCGGGGAGCATGTCGGCCTCAATGACGTGCTCCCATTAGTGTTCCTGCTGGACAGGACACTCGATCGCCTGCTTGAAGCTGGGGAGAGTGCCTTGGTGGAGCAAGATGAGGCTGCCTTGCTCCACCAGGACCAGGCCCAGGACGTTGAGGAGGAGGAGGAGGATGACACAGTGGACGTCCAGGAGTTTGGGCCTGGTCAGGAGGGAGAGCCGGTGATGGGGGCACCGTTAGTCCGGGGGTGGGGCAGCTCCAACCGGGAGCAGCAGCAACAGCAGCAGGAGGACCAAGAGGTCATGGTCCCGGGCAGCCATGACGAGTCACAGCGGGCTGTCCTCTTCCCCATGGCTGCCCACATGCTGCGATGCCTCAGGAGGGACCCCCGGATCAAGAGTATTAAGGGGAGGGATGATTATTGGTTGGCCACCCTTTTAGACCCACGATGCAAGGGGAAACTGGAACAGTTTATACCATCAAGTCGGCGGCAGGCCCGGATGGAACAACTGCGGGCCTGTCTGATCAAGCGTCTGGAGCAGACTACCCCTCGGCCTCCAGCTCCAGTTTCCCCCGCCCATCTCACCCAGCAGGTGGCTGGACCCAGCAGCACCAGCCGAGCAGGTGACCTAATGGGTGAGATGAGGCTGTTCTACCAGTCTGCAAGACCCAGTGCAAGCAGCAGCAGCAGCAACCACCAGCGGCTGGCCCGCATGGTGGCAGACTACATGGGGTCCGTTGGTGCTTCCGACAGCATGAGCACTGACGACCCCATGGAGTACTGGGTTGCCAGACTGGACACCTGCCGTGAGCTCGCTCAGTATGCGCTGGAGTTATTGTCTGTCCCCCCCTCCAGCGTACTGTCTGAGCGGACATTCAGCGCGGCAGGTGGGGTGGTCACAGACAAGAGGACCCGTCTGTCCACTGACTCCGTGGACAGACTGACATTCATCAAAATGAACGAGTCCTGGATCGGCAGTGACTTCCTGGCCCCAGCTGTCGGTTCAGGCCGTTGAAGGGTCCCTTGTCCATCCCTCTCCCTCGCTCTCCCTCCGTAAATCCGTTGTTTTTTAACCTTTTTAACTAATTTATTGTCTTATCTTAATATGAAGTTATTTTTTATCCTATTTATGAATTTCTTTTTATATGTGTTGTATATATTTATGAATTTATTGATGAATTTTTTATTGATTTTAATCTGATTTTTAATATTCTTTATTAAGTTATTTTTTTTAATCAAATCTACTTAATTATGAAAAAATTACTTATTAAATTTAATCTTCTCATATGTATATATGTGTCAATATATTTTGAATTAATTTATTAATTTTGGTGAATCATGTACAGAGTCTGATAAAGAAATTTTATTTAATAATTTATTTTAATAATGTCTCTAAATTTCTTTAATCATGTGTTGTGTAGTGTAAATATATGAATTATAGAAAATAATTATATGAATTTTCCCTAGACTTAAATATGGATTATGTTTTAATATATATCATTTTTTTAAATTGAAAAAACTCAATAATCTATTGAACTATAATCAAAAATCTATTCAACTATAATCAATGTAGTAGCCATACAGCGCTCCACACGTTGGCTGCACAGGGCTGCTCTCAGTTTCCACATCTGGCACATCCAGTGTGTGTAGCAGAACACAGCGGTAAGGCATCCAGCCTCCCTGTGTGCAGAACCCTTCACGCCAGAGGGCAGTAGTAGTGGCGGGGATTAGCCGCAGCTCTCTCATCCTCCATGTGTCTGTGAGGAGGAAGGGATACCGGCTGTCTCCACACCCATACACGATCATCAGCGCCCACACGCGGTGCTCCATCCTACCGGTGGACCTATCCTTCCTGCACCGGTCTGAACACCGAACTCAGTGAAGATCCAGCTATTCTCAGCAAGGATCTTGACGTGTCCGTAGTGCTTGCTAACCCGTCATGTCTAGTTCACGTCCCTCCACGCTAGTGTAACAGGAGAGTCAGCTGTATTCCCCGGCTACAGGGATGGCGCTTTGTGGCTGACTCCAGTGTTCAGCACTGATCATCGATCTCATCTCATGGTGCTGAATAAGGCCTTAGAGGCGACATATCTCTACAAAGGGTGGAGTATTACTTTTCCACTTTAAGGCTTTCCCTGAAATAGAATGGCTAGCAAAGTGCTGCAACTTCACTGTCACTAAGCGGGGCCTAGTAAGGATTCTGGTATGAAGGCATTATGTGTCTGGGTTTTAAGAAGAACTATCGTTTAAAGCTTACCTTTACCCGCATACCCAATGCACTGCAGCTGTGCTTCATTTTAGTTGAGTTGTAATATAAAAAAAGGAGTAGTTAAGATTCTTACATAAAGTCCACTAACACAATCATCTGCAATGCTGCTATCCGGAGGATGTAAATTTTCCATAATTCACTTTTCAGAAGTGAAAGGTTCTATATATATATCGTAGTGTGACAGCACACATATATAAATATACATATAGTATATATCAATATATATTTTTTAATAAATAACACTTCACTCCTGTGAAGGTCTGCATTATTCTATAGTCTCTACTTCACGTAATCTGCATTGTAGTCAATCCTATTTATGTATTTATTGTAGTTAATTTTAATGTCAATTTTGATTTCAAGCACAAGTAACTGTAGCACAGCTACTGTCCTTATCTAGGTATAGTTTATCCAAAAATCAATACAAGACCCAGACACATAATGCCTTCATACCAGAATCCTTACTAGGCCCCGCTTAGTGAAAGTGAAGTTGCAGCACTTTGATAGCCATACCCTTTCTGGGAAAGCCTTAAAGGGGAAAAGTAATACTCCACCCTTTGTAGAGATATGTCGCCTATAAGGCCTTATTCAGCACCATGAGATGAGATCGATGATCAGTGCTGAGCACTGGAGTCAGCCACAAAGCGCCATCCCCGTAGCTGGGGAATACAGCTGACTCTTCTGTTACACTACTGTGGAGGGACGTGAACTAGACATGACGGGTTAAAACTACTTTCACACTAGCGTTTGGGTGTCCGCTCGTGCGCACCGTTTGAAGGGGCTCACGAGCGGCCCCGAACGCATCCGTCTGGCCCCAATGCATTCTCAGTGGAGGCGGATCCACTGAGAATGCATCCGCCTGCCAGCGTTCAGCCTCCGCTCCGCTCAGTGAGCGGACACCTGAACGCTGCTTGCAGCGTTCGGGTGTCCGCCTGGCCGTGCGGAGGCGAGCGGATCCGTCCACACTTACAATGTAAGTCAATGGGGACGGATCCGCTTGAAGATGACACTATATGGCTCAATCTTCAAGCGGATCCGTTCCCCATTGACTTTCAATGGAAAGTCTGAACGGATCCGCTCAGACAACTTTCACACTTAGAAAATTTTCTAAGTTTTAATGCAGACGCATCCGTTCTGAACGGATGCGAACGTCTGCATTATCGGAGCGGATCCGTCTGATGAAACATCAGACGGATCCGCTCCGAACGCTAGTGTGAAAGTAGCCTTAGCAGGCACTACGGACACGTCAAGATCCTTGCTGAGAATAGCTGGATCTTCACTGAGTTCGGTGTTCAGACCGGTGCAGGAAGGATAGGTCCACCGGTAGGATGGAGCACCGCGTGTGGGCGCTGATGATCATGTATGGGTGTGGAGACAGCCGGTATCCCTTCCTCCTCACAGACACATGGAGGATGAGAGAGCTGCAGCTAATCCCCGCCACTACTACTGCCCTCTGGCGTGAAGGGTTCTGCACACAGGGAGGCTGGATGCCTTACCACTGTGTTCTGCTACACACACTGGATGTGCCAGATGTGGAAACTGAGAGCAGCCCTGTGCAGCCAACGTGTGGAGCAAATGTATTTGTGATGTACATTGTAGACATTGGACAATATAGAATTTAGCGTCATTTTTAACACAATCCTGCTGCACACATGGAACATCCTGATCTACCTGCTCTTTTTATCTATTTATGCTGCTGTCCAGGTCTGGGAGGGGGCCCATTCCTGAGAGGATATTCCTGCTGCACCATTATACCTGCTGCTCTGCCAGTCGACTATACTACACGCTGCTGCTGCTGCTGCTGTCCAGGTCTGGGAGGGGGCCCATTCCTGAGAGGATATTCCTGCTGCACCATTATACCTGCTGCTCTGCCAGTCGACTATACTACACGCTGCTGCTGCTGCTGCTGTCCAGGTCTGGGAGGGGGCCCATTCCTGAGAGGATATTCCTGCTGCACCATTATACCTGCTGCTCTGCCAGTCGACTATACTACACGCTGCTGCTGCTGCTGCTGTCCAGGTCTGGGAGGGGGCCCATTCCTGAGAGGATATTCCTGCTGCACCATTATACCTGCTGCTCTGCCAGTCGACTATACTACACGCTGCTGCTGCTGCTGCTGCTGTCCAGGTCTGGGAGGGGGCCCATTCCTGAGAGGATATTCCTGCTGCACCATTATACCTGCTGCTCTGCCAGTCGACTATACTACACGCTGCTGCTGCTGCTGCTGTCCAGGTCTGGGAGGGGGCCCATTCCTGAGAGGATATTTCTGGTTCGCATAAAACACTCCAACCGTGCTGCTACACGTTGTGTTCAGTTCACTTAGTTCAAGATATATTATTAGTCAAAAGGTTGACCCATAAACTTCTAAATGCTGCAGTAGCTACTAGCGCCTACTGCTGCCTGTCATCCTATGTTGGTCTACAATATATGTTTAGACATTCAGTTAAATGATAAACATCTAGTTGCTGCTTTTGATAGTGTTATTAATAGCTTTTTTCTATAGAATTTTTTTTTTAAATGACTGATAGTATGAAATTAAGAATTCAAGAATCCACAGTTATTCCCATCCCTGCGTACACATTTTTTTACAAATTAAAATAAAATAACAAGTTCACATTTACATGAGCCTATCCGATATACAATTGAGAGCTTCGGTCAAACAGTGTGTATGCCTAAAACTGTTGGCTTACTAGGAATATTGTGTGCCATTGTTATGGCAACTTCAAATTTTTTATAAATTTTGTGATCATTATTTTTATTTTATTTTTTTATGCTGTATTTTCAGAATGATTATGTGGAGACTACCAGCATGTACCATATTTTATCCATATTATTTTCTAAATTAAATTTTTGGAATTTGATTGTTATTTATTATAAACTTTTTATGTGGGCACATGTGCTTAGTTCAAAAGGTATTGTCACGAGTTAAATAAATCTATTAAATAATAAGAAAAGTTATTAAAATATCATGTGGTGTTATGCTTCATTTACAAAATTGTTTTGTTTTATTTAAATATTTTATTATTTTGAAGAAATTGGGTTAATGGGCAATGGATGTGGTTCTCACTATATCATGGTGGGCAACGCACCAGGGCTTCCCTTTTCAAAAGGTCTTGTTCATTGACCATGTTACACGACCGATTGATAAACCTAATAACTTCATTTAATTTTATTTATTTCGTTTTTTTTAAATACGGAATTGGGTACTAGCATGGTGTTGTCTGTCGTCCTGGAAAGGATGCTGGACTTCCGTGTTGACCTCTCTACATGGTTGGGTGTGACTGGCGTTATACTCATCCTTGTGGAAATCCGTATTTGTGAGTAGAGCATTATTGCCACATTTATTAAGCAAAAAATACATGAATATTTTATAGGATAATTCTTGACAAACATTTTTGGATTATGGGCACATGATGTTAATATATATTGTTAAATAATAAATAATAAATCCGAAATACACTATTGTGTTTTTTTGGTAATCCGTGCTGGTTAGTTAATAGCCACTACATTATTTTTGGAATCATATCAGCTTTTTTTTCAATTATTATTTTTGTTGTTATAAATATTTTTTAAAAATAGGAGAATAATGGACCGATTATAGTCTCCCCAAACACAATTAGTCCACGTACATTTTAATAAAAATTTTTTTAATTATATTATAAAAAACCATCACAAAATATATGATGTGTATATTATTTTGTAGACAAATAAACTGTACACAATGCTTGCGATACTAAATATTGTGTGTTGCATTAAAAAAAATTTTGTCAAAAATCTCAGAATAATATAATTTGTTAATTTACAAGTCTCATTATTATTGAAAGAATGTTATTAGCACTGTCAAACTTACCTTTAAACACTTACCTGATACAAGATAAGAATATGCTGCATTCTGTTTCTGCTATGTTTTGACGAGCTATAAGTAGATCTTGAATCTACTTAGTAATATAATCTTCTACGTGAAAATGCTGCTGTCCTCCAAATCATTTATCTGTGTGGGCCTTACACTAAAACGTTATCTTACAATGCTGCTGTCCTCCACTAGTGTATGTAATCCGTGAGGCCTCACACTACACCGTTATCTTACACTGCTGCTGTCCTCAACTAGTGTATGTAATCCGTGAGGCCTCACACTACACCGTTATCTTACACTGCTGCTGTCCTCCACTAGTGTATGTAATCCGTGAGGCCTCACACTACACCGTTATCTTACACTGCTGCTGTCCTCAACTAGTGTATGTAATCCGTGAGGCCTCACACTACACCGTTATCTTACACTGCTTCTGTCCTCAACTAGTGTATGTAATCCGTGAGGCCTTACACTAAAACGTTATCTTACACTGCTGCTGTCCTCCACTAGTGTATGTAATCCGTGAGGCCTTACACTAAAACGTTATTTTACACTGCTGCTGTCATCAACTAGTGTATGTAATCCGTGAGGCCTCACACTACACCGTTATCTTACACTGCTGCTGTCCTCCACTAGTGTATGTAATCCGTGAGGCCTCACACTACACCGTTATCTTACACTGCTGCTGTCCTCAACTAGTGTATGTAATCCGTGAGGCCTCACACTACACCGTTATCTTTCACTGCTGCTGTCCTCAACTAGTGTATGTAATCCGTGAGGCCTTACACTAAAACGTTATCTTACACTGCTGCTGTCCTCCACTAGTGTATGTAATCCGTGAGGCCTCACACTACACCGTTATCTTACACTGCTGCTGTCCTCAACTAGTGTATGTAATCCGTGAGGCCTCACACTACACCGTTATCTTTCACTGCTGCTGTCCTCAACTAGTGTATGTAATCCGTGAGGCCTTACACTAAAACGTTATCTTACACTGCTGCTGTCCTCCACTAGTGTATGTAATCCGTGAGGCCTTACACTAAAACGTTATTTTACACTGCTGCTGTCCTCAACTAGTGTATGTAATCCGTGAGGCCTCACACTACACTGTTATCTTACACTGCTGCTGTCCTACACTAGTGTATGTAATCCGTGAGGCCTCACACTACACCGTTATCTTACACTGCTGCTGTCCTCGACTAGTGTATGTAATCCGTGAGGCCTCACACTACACCGTTATCTTACACTGCTGCTGTCCTCAACTAGTGTATGTAATCCGTGAGGCCTTACACTAAAACATTATCTTACACTGCTGCTGTCCTCAACTAGTGTATGTAATCCGTGAGGCCTTACACTAAAACATTATCTTACACTGCTGCTGTCCTCCACTAGTGTATGTAATCCGTGAGGCCTCACACTACACCGTTATCTTACACTGCTGCTGTCCTCGACTAGTGTATGTAATCCGTGAGGCCTCACACTACACCGTTATCTTTCACTGCTGCTGTCCTCAACTAGTGTATGTAATCCGTGAGGCCTTACACTAAAACGTTATCTTACACTGCTGCTGTCCTCCACTAGTGTATGTAATCCGTGAGGCCTTACACTAAAACGTTATTTTACACTGCTGCTGTCCTCAACTAGTGTATGTAATCCGTGAGGCCTCACACTACACTGTTATCTTACACTGCTGCTGTCCTACACTAGTGTATGTAATCCGTGAGGCCTCACACTACACCGTTATCTTACACTGCTGCTGTCCTCGACTAGTGTATGTAATCCGTGAGGCCTCACACTACACCGTTATCTTACACTGCTGCTGTCCTCAACTAGTGTATGTAATCCGTGAGGCCTTACACTAAAACATTATCTTACACTGCTGCTGTCCTCAACTAGTGTATGTAATCCGTGAGGCCTTACACTAAAACATTATCTTACACTGCTGCTGTCCTCCACTAGTGTATGTAATCCGTGAGGCCTTACACTAAAACGTTATCTTACACTGCTGCTGTCATCAACTAGTGTATGTAATCCGTGAGGCCTCACACTACACCGTTATCTTACACTGCTTCTGTCCTCAACTAGTGTATGTAATCCGTGAGGCCTTACACTAAAACGTTATCTTACACTGCTGCTGTCCTCCACTAGTGTATGTAATCCGTGAGGCCTTACACTAAAACGTTATTTTACACTGCTGCTGTCATCCTCTTGTTTAAGTAATCCGTGAGGCCTCACACTACACCGTTATCTTACACTGCTGCTGTCCTCCACTAGTGTATGTAATCCGTGAGGCCTCACACTACACCGTTATCTTACACTGCTGCTGTCCTCAACTAGTGTATGTAATCCGTGAGGCCTCACACTACACCGTTATCTTTCACTGCTGCTGTCCTCAACTAGCGTATGTAATCCGTGAGGCCTTACACTAAAACGTTATCTTACACTGCTGCTGTCCTCAACTAGTGTATGTAATCCGTGAGGCCTTACACTAAAACATTATCTTACACTGCTGCTGTCCTCAACTAGTGTATGTAATCCGTGAGGCCTTACACTAAAACATTATCTTACACTGCTGCTGTCCTCCACTAGTGTATGTAATCCGTGAGGCCTCACACTACACCGTTATCTTACACTGCTGCTGTCCTCCACTAGTGTATGTAATCCGTGAGGCCTCACACTACACCGTTATCTTACACTGCTGCTGTCCTCAACTAGTGTATGTAATCCGTGAGGCCTCACACTACACCGTTATCTTACAATGCTGCTGTCCTCCACTAGTGTATGTAATCCGTGAGGCCTTACACTAAAACGTTATTTTACACTGCTGCTGTCCTCAACTAGTGTATGTAATCCGTGAGGCCTCACACTACACTGTTATCTTACACTGCTGCTGTCCTACACTAGTGTATGTAATCCGTGAGGCCTCACACTACACCGTTATCTTACACTGCTGCTGTCCTCGACTAGTGTATGTAATCCGTGAGGCCTCACACTACACCGTTATCTTACACTGCTGCTGTCCTCAACTAGTGTATGTAATCCGTGAGGCCTCACACTACACCGTTATCTTTCACTGCTGCTGTCCTCAACTAGTGTATGTAATCCGTGAGGCCTTACACTAAAACGTTATCTTACACTGCTGCTGTCCTCCACTAGTGTATGTAATCCGTGAGGCCTTACACTAAAACGTTATCTTACACTGCTTCTGTCCTCAACTAGTGTATGTAATCCGTGAGGCCTCACACTACACTGTTATCTTACACTGCTGCTGTCCTACACTAGTGTATGTAATCCGTGAGGCCTCACACTACACCGTTATCTTACACTGCTGCTGTCCTCGACTAGTGTATGTAATCCGTGAGGCCTCACACTACACCGTTATCTTACACTGCTGCTGTCCTCAACTAGTGTATGTAATCCGTGAGGCCTTACACTAAAACATTATCTTACACTGCTGCTGTCCTCAACTAGTGTATGTAATCCGTGAGGCCTTACACTAAAACATTATCTTACACTGCTGCTGTCCTCCACTAGTGTATGTAATCCGTGAGGCCTTACACTAAAACGTTATCTTACACTGCTGCTGTCATCAACTAGTGTATGTAATCCGTGAGGCCTCACACTACACCGTTATCTTACACTGCTTCTGTCCTCAACTAGTGTATGTAATCCGTGAGGCCTTACACTAAAACGTTATCTTACACTGCTGCTGTCCTCCACTAGTGTATGTAATCCGTGAGGCCTTACACTAAAACGTTATTTTACACTGCTGCTGTCATCAACTAGTGTATGTAATCCGTGAGGCCTCACACTACACCGTTATCTTACACTGCTGCTGTCCTCCACTAGTGTATGTAATCCGTGAGGCCTCACACTACACCGTTATCTTACACTGCTGCTGTCCTCAACTAGTGTATGTAATCCGTGAGGCCTCACACTACACCGTTATCTTTCACTGCTGCTGTCCTCAACTAGTGTATGTAATCCGTGAGGCCTTACACTAAAACGTTATCTTACACTGCTGCTGTCCTCCACTAGTGTATGTAATCCGTGAGGCCTTACACTAAAACGTTATTTTACACTGCTGCTGTCCTCAACTAGTGTATGTAATCCGTGAGGCCTCACACTACACTGTTATCTTACACTGCTGCTGTCCTCCACTAGTGTATGTAATCCGTGAGGCCTCACACTACACCGTTATCTTTCACTGCTGCTGTCCTCAACTAGTGTATGTAATCCGTGAGGCCTTACTCTAAAACGTTATCTTACACTGCTGCTGTCCTCCACTAGTGTATGTAATCCGTGAGGCCTTACACTAAAACGTTATCTTACACTGCTTCTGTCCTCAACTAGTGTATGTAATCCGTGAGGCCTCACACTACACTGTTATCTTACACTGCTGCTGTCCTACACTAGTGTATGTAATCCGTGAGGCCTCACACTACACCGTTATCTTACACTGCTGCTGTCCTCGACTAGTGTATGTAATCCGTGAGGCCTCACACTACACCGTTATCTTACACTGCTGCTGTCCTCAACTAGTGTATGTAATCCGTGAGGCCTTACACTAAAACATTATCTTACACTGCTGCTGTCCTCAACTAGTGTATGTAATCCGTGAGGCCTTACACTAAAACATTATCTTACACTGCTGCTGTCCTCCACTAGTGTATGTAATCCGTGAGGCCTTACACTAAAACGTTATCTTACACTGCTGCTGTCATCAACTAGTGTATGTAATCCGTGAGGCCTCACACTACACCGTTATCTTACACTGCTTCTGTCCTCAACTAGTGTATGTAATCCGTGAGGCCTTACACTAAAACGTTATCTTACACTGCTGCTGTCCTCCACTAGTGTATGTAATCCGTGAGGCCTTACACTAAAACGTTATTTTACACTGCTGCTGTCATCAACTAGTGTATGTAATCCGTGAGGCCTCACACTACACCGTTATCTTACACTGCTGCTGTCCTCCACTAGTGTATGTAATCCGTGAGGCCTCACACTACACCGTTATCTTACACTGCTGCTGTCCTCAACTAGTGTATGTAATCCGTGAGGCCTCACACTACACCGTTATCTTTCACTGCTGCTGTCCTCAACTAGTGTATGTAATCCGTGAGGCCTTACACTAAAACGTTATCTTACACTGCTGCTGTCCTCCACTAGTGTATGTAATCCGTGAGGCCTTACACTAAAACGTTATTTTACACTGCTGCTGTCCTCAACTAGTGTATGTAATCCGTGAGGCCTCACACTACACTGTTATCTTACACTGCTGCTGTCCTCCACTAGTGTATGTAATCCGTGAGGCCTCACACTACACCGTTATCTTACACTGCTGCTGTCCTCAACTAGTGTATGTAATCCGTGAGGCCTCACACTACACCGTTATCTTTCACTGCTGCTGTCCTCAACTAGTGTATGTAATCCGTGAGGCCTTACACTAAAACGTTATCTTACACTGCTGCTGTCCTCAACTAGTGTATGTAATCCGTGAGGCCTTACACTAAAACATTATCTTACACTGCTGCTGTCCTCAACTAGTGTATGTAATCCGTGAGGCCTTACACTAAAACATTATCTTACACTGCTGCTGTCCTCCACTAGTGTATGTAATCCGTGAGGCCTCACACTACACCGTTATCTTACACTGCTGCTGTCCTCCACTAGTGTATGTAATCCGTGAGGCCTCACACTACACCGTTATCTTACACTGCTGCTGTCCTCAACTAGTGTATGTAATCCGTGAGGCCTCACACTACACCGTTATCTTACAATGCTGCTGTCCTCCACTAGTGTATGTAATCCGTGAGGCCTCACACTACACCGTTATTTTACACTGCTGCTGTCCTCAACTAGTGTATTTATCTGTGTGGGCCTTACACGACACCGTTATCTTACATTTTGTTTTTTTGGATTAAATTTAGGTAATTTGTATTGCTTTAAGTATACCTAATAAAATTGATTAGCTGCAATGTCCTGATTAAGTTATGTGTAGGCATTATACTGCACTGTTAATATATATATGACATTACACTTTCTGACTGGACTCTGCATAATTCACAAACTGGACTAAATCTTGCTTAATTCAAAGTTATATAGTACATACTTTAACAAAAGAACAGAAACTTTGAATTTGGAATCAAAAAAATATTTTAATCAGACTATGCTCTATCTGATTTTTTTTTTTGTTTTTTAATTAAAAATATATATATATAAAACAAAATAACAATCCCCTCCCAGCCCCAACATATAAAATGAATAAAACAAAGAAGCTAACGGTGCTTCTTTAATTGTTCCAATTGGTCCAGGACCTCGCGCAGATCCCGCTGGTTCTGCCTCTCCAGGAGCCGGTGCCCCTTCTCCAATTCTTGCATTTGGAGGCGGAAAGCCTCGCTTTTTTTTTTTTGGTCTTTTATGACCCCTTTTATTTTTTTAATTAGATTATTTATCCCTATGGTGAAAGATAAAAATAGAGATAATCAGTCACAGTTGTAGGCATTGATGGAATTCAGTTTTGTAGTATTGTTAGTGTTAATAGTTAACTGTTTAAATGTATGAAATATGATTTATTCCAAAAGATTATATATATATATTTTTATTAGGTTATACTTTTATTCGGTTAAATTAGTGATTACGGTTAGTGTGAACAGTGTATTTGTATATATTATATCAATTATTTTTGTAGTATGGCTAGTATTTCCTTTTTTGTTAATTGTAAATATTTTAAGTATACTTTATGTTAAAAAATTAAATAATTTATATTAATTTATTTTGTTTATTAGCGTTTAAATGATTACTAGGGTTAGTGTTAATATAGTCTAGGTATGTAAGATAGCATTTAGTTATATGGTATGGCTAGTGTTTCCATTTTAACTTGTAAATAGATTTTTATATAGTGTTCAATAGAATTATATATTTTGAAGATTTTTGAGACTAGATTAGTGTTAAAATAATTTTATTTAGGCTTATTGTGAATGAAGTCTTTGTACGTATGTTAACATATAGTTTTGTAATATGGCTAGCGTTTCCAGTATTACTTGTAAATAGTTGATAAAACAATAGTTTAAAAATTTATATATTTCATGAATTGTTTAGAGTTTAGTAGAGTTTACCTTATAATTTTTCAGTTTACTGTTAAGTTGTTGTTTGTATATATGTTGCTATTACATTAATATTATTGACTGTTTAGTGTGTGTACCTGGACTCTGGCTACACTTTAATTCCATTTTGTGTGTCCTGACCGCCATCAAGGCTTTTTTTTATTTGTTTAAATGTGTACTGTAATATGTATTGGTTTTCTGTTCCTTTTTCCCTACCCTGTTTTCCTTTGCCATTCATTACCCAGCAGGGTGTTGGCTCAGGGACACAGGGAGACCAGTTAAAACTAGCCGCTCTGTCCCTTATCATTCACCCATCATTCCTTGCTCAAACCCCACCCTTACTTTTTACTTTAAAAATTCTAACCAAGATTACAAAACTACCTTTGATAGTATAATTAAGTTGAATTAGGTTTGTTAGTTATTTTTATAAAGATTTTTGTAGATATTTACCCTCCTGCTGTGGGGTGGTCACAAGCTCCTCCTCCTCCTCTGACTGTGCGGCCACCTCTTGCTCCTCCTCCTCCTCGGTCACCTCGGCCGGAGGTATTGCGACAGCCGGTGAGGTGTGGGGTTGAGAGGGACCGCCTTCCTCCTCCACCTCCACCTCCACATGTTCGGCGACATCTGGGGGAGCAGTGTCGCTCGTCTCCATCGCGGTGGGGGGGCCTGCCTCCTCTTCCTCCTCCTCAGAGACCTCCACCACGTGGATATCCCGGTGCGCAGGTGTTGAGCGCACTGTTGGAACAGGCTGGCCTGTAATTACACATTGTTAATGATTTAGACAGGAAAATCAACGAATATAACTAAACAATTTAACCATTAATCTGTATCTTATGCGGTTGATTTTTAATTTTTTTTTATTAAAGTCCTTTAATATTAAGTCAAATGTTGATGATTGGAGAGACATCTATGTCTCTTGGGTTAGCCATGTTAACCTTGTTAAAATTATCAGCCTCCCTGGAGTTATGTATTTTTTGACAGGGAATCCCTATGTCGATACCCAGAAGCTTTTTTATTGCAATTAACAGGGAAATTATCTCCTTGGTATGGAAAGGGGGATAGAAAGGTCTATCCTTTGACATATTAACAACTACAAGGACAAAATTCAGGGGCGGACTTGGTCTTCACCAAAATTTAGAACTTTGACAAGAGACAATTAATGGTGGAAACCTGATCAATAAGCATAATAATCAGAGACCATACAATAACATAATTTTATGTGAAATTAGTTACGTTTACTCAAAAAAAAACAGTACACAAGGAAATATATATATATATATTTTTTAAATAATGCCTTTGGTACATCGTTTATTATTAGGGTAGTAGAACGTCTTTTAGCTAGTTTTATAGTAAGGGTAGGGTTTCCAGTATTACTTGTAAATAGTTTCAAAAAATAATACTTAAAATACATTCTATATTTCATCTATAGCTTAGCGTATGGTATAGTTTAATTTATAATTTTTCAGTTTAATGTGAAGTTGTTCTTTGTATATATGTTGCTATTACTTTAATGTTATTTCCTATGTTGATACCAAGATTTTTTTTTTTTTTTGCAATTAAACAGGAATTTCTCTCCTTGGTATGGAAAGGGGGACCACAATAATGCCTTTTGTACATCGCTTATAATTAATTTTAGTGTGAATAACGTCTTTGTATATATGATAGCTGTATTTTGGATTAAACGTAACTTTATGTGATAATAAGACAAGGGTATGAATAATTCTAGACATCACTGTACATTACATTATTTCTCATCCACATTGTGTAATGTTACAGTAAGCATCTTACCGGGGCAGACTCTTTCAGATATTTCTCTGACGAATTCTGGGTCTCGCCTTTTTAGGTCCGACCACCTCTTTACTATTGCACTTTCAGAGTGCTCGCGGGCGAATTTTTCTCTCAGCATTTGTTGTATGCTGCGAACTATTTCTTTTTTTGAGTCATGCCGCCTGGTACGGTCATACCCCTTCTTTACCATTCTCTGCAAGATAAAAGATACAAGCATATAATATACACTCACCTAAAGAATTGTTAGGAACACCTGTTCTATTTCTCATTAATGCAATTATCTAGTCACCAATCACATGGCAGTTGCTTCAATGCATTTAGGGGGGTGGTCCTGGTCAAGACAATCTCCTGAACTCCAAACTGAATGTCAGAATGGGAAAGAAAGGTGATTTAAGCAATTTTGAGCGTGGCATGGTTGTTGGTGCCAGACGGGCCGGTCTGAGTATTTCACAATCTGCTCAGTTACTGGGATTTTCACGCACAACCATTTCTAGGGTTTACAAAGAATGGTGTGAAAAGGGAAAAACATCCAGTATGCGGCCATCCTGTGGGCGAAAATGCCTTGTGGATGCTAGAGGTCAGAGGAGAATGGGCCGACTGATTCAAGCTGATAGAAGAGCAACGTTGTCTGAAATAACCACTCGTTACAGCCGAGGTATGCAGCAAAGCATTTGTGAAGCCACAACACGCACAACCTTGAGGCGGATGGACTACAACAGCAGAAGACCCCACCGGGTACCACTCATCAACACTACTAATAGGAAAAAGAGGCTACAATTTGCATGAGGTCACCAATACTGGACTGTTGAAGACTAGAAAAAATGTTGCCTGATCTGATGATTAGGAGACATTCAAATGGTAGAGTCCGAATTTGGCGTAAACAGAATGAGAACATGTCTCCATCATGCCTTGTTACCACTGTGCAGGCTGGTGGTGGTGTAATGGTGTGGGGGAGGTTTTCTGGGCACACTTTAGGCCCCTTAGTGCCAATTGGGCATCGTTTAAATGCCACGGGCTACCTGAGCATTGTTTATGACCATGTCCATCCCTTCATGACCACCATGTACCCATCCTCTGATGGCTACTTCCAGCAGGATAATGCACCATGTCACAAATCTCTAATCATTTCAAATTGGTTTCTTGAACATGACAATGAGTTCACTGAACTAAAATGGTCCCCAAAGTCACCAGATCTCAACCCAATAGAGTATCTTTGGGATGTGGTGGAACAGGAGCTTCATGCCCAGTATTGGTGCGTTATATAGTGCCTAGAATATAGTACCCGTCTATTAAGTGATGGTACTTTATGGGGTGTACAGCTGGTTCGCCTCCCCGTGGTGCACCCTGGGTAATGCTAAATGAACCAGCAAATACTGGCGATCTGCCGAAAAAGATTTTGACAGACAGACAATATAAACTCGGATCTATAGATTACCCGTGTTTGCGGTTAACCGCCTCCCGACCGGCGGACGCATAATCGCGTCCTGCCGGCGGGAGGTTTTTTCCTCCTGGAAGCGCCGGCGCGTCCTCTCGCTAGAGGCGAGAAGACGCGCCGGGCCGCCTGCGCGGTGCGCAGCTGTAATCGCCGCAGGAGAAATTAATCTGCAGCCTGCTAGCAATGATCGGTCGCTGGCAGGCTGCAGATTGTTAAAAAAAACGCATATCAGACGCTGTTCTGTGAACAGCGTCTGATATGGCTCCTACACCCTCCTCTGGTGGTCCCTTTTGCTTGGGACCACCGGAGGAAAATGAAAGTATCTGCACCAATCACCACACAAGAGCCCCCCCCACCCCCTCTCTCACTGATTAACCCCTGATCACCCATGTCACCCCCCTGATCACCCCGTCACCCCCCCTTGTCACTGATCACCCCCCTTTAGGCTCACTCAGACGAACGTATGTGTTTTGCGGATCTGTGGATATGTGGATCCGCAAAACACGGACACCGGCAATGTGCTTTCCGCATTTTGCGGATCCGCACATTGCCAGAACTATATAGAAAATGCCTTTTCTTGTCCGCAATTGCGGACAAGTATAGGACATGTTCTACATTTTTGCGGATACGGAAATGCGGATCCGCAATTCCGGATCTGAGCAGGACAAAGCCTGTCCCCATGGAATTGAATGTATCCACAATTCCGTTCCGCAAAATTTTGCGGAACATAATTGCGGACGTGTGAATGAGGCCTAAGGGTCCCTTAGCGATCGCAGTTTTACAGCTTTCCCCTCTTTTTTTTTTTTTTTTGCACATTTTTTAGAGATTTTTTCATCCACATTGATCACCACCAAATGAAAGCTGTATTAGTGAGAAGAAAAGGGGGTAAAATTCATTTGGGTGGTAATTTGTATGACGGAGCAATAAACGGTGAAAGTAGCGTAGTGCGGAATTCTAAAAAGTGGTCTGGTCATAAAGGGGGATTAAGCTAGGGGGGCTGAAGTGGTTAAGTGGTATATAGTGTTTCGAACTATATGTGTGGTGTTTATTGTGTGGATGGATGTACAGTATGCATGTAATTAATTACTTGTCAGCTTTATATACATAAAATCCAAGCCACAAAAAAAAAAAATCACCAGAAAAATCAAGACATAAAAAAAAAAAAATTTGCATAATTTCGCATACGCGCCTATAAAAGGTTTTAATATGCATTCACATTAAGAACAAGACTAAAAGTTGATACTTACAGTTATAAGCAGTTTTTCCTCTCGATCGCTAAATGTGCGGCGCACCATCTTCTTACTGTCTGCAACTCTGCCAGCCAACTGCGCGTCGCGTCGCGTCGCATACAAAGACGTCATGTCCGCCGGTCGCGTTATTCTAATTAATATTGATCGCAATGCGCATGCGCAATATTAGCGATTATTTAATACATGGTAAATAAAGATTGAAAAGCAGATAACATGTAGATGGAATATTTTATTGCACTAGGTAAATATGATGTAATCGATTTTGTACGAATACTGCCTTTGCCTGCCAGTAACAATGATCTTGCGCAATTAAATGATGACGAATACGAATATTCGAATTTGCGAATATATCGCGAATATTTTACGAAATATTCGCGAAATATCGCGAATTCGAATATGGGCATATTCGATCATCACTACCAGGCATCCAGGCAGAGGAGAGAGGTCCCGTAACAGAGAATCTGGCCTTATGTCACCGCAGAATCAGTCTTCATGTCATATCAGAGAATCAGGCTTCACGTCACCCACCACTGGAACAGGCCACTGTCACATATTTAGGCCCAGGCACCCAGGCAGAGGAGAGAGGTCCCGTAACAGAGAATCTGGCCTTATGTCAGCGCAGAATCAGTCTTCATGTCATAGCAGAGGATCAGGCTTCACGTCACCCACCACTGGAACAGGCCACTGTCACACATTTAGGCCCCGGCACCCAGGCAGAGGAGAGAGGTCCCGTAACAGAGAATCTGGCCTTATGTCAGCGCAGAATCAGTCTTCATGTCATAGCAGAGAATCAGGCTTCACGTCACCCACCACTGGAACAGGCCACTGTCACACATTTAGGCCCCGGCACCCAGACAGAGGAGAGAGGTCCCGTAACAGAGAATCTGGCCTTATGTCAGCACAGAATCTGTCTTCATGTCATAGCAGAGAATCAGGCTTCACGTCACCCACCACTGGAACAGGCCACTGTCACACATTTAGGCCCCGGCACCCAGGCAGAGGAGAGAGGTCCCGTAACAGAGAATCTGGCCTTATGTCAGCACAGAATCTGTCTTCATGTCATAACAGAGAATCAGGCATCACGTCACCCACCACTGGAACAGGCCACTGTCACACATTTAGGCCCAGGCACCCAGGCAGAGGAGAGAGGTCCCGTAACAGAGAATCTGGCCTTATGTCAGCGCAGAATCAGTCTTCATGTCATAGCAGAGGATCAGGCTTCACGTCACCCACCACTGGAACAGGCCACTGTCACATATTTAGGCCCAGGCACCCAGGCAGAGGAGAGAGGTCCCGTAACAGAGAATCTGGCCTTATGTCAAGACAGAATCTGTCTTCATGTCATAGCAGAGAATCAGGCTTCACGTCACCCACCACTGGAACAGGCCACTGTCACATATTTAGGCCCAGGCACCCAGGCAGAGGAGAGAGGTCCCGTAACAGAGAATCTGGCCTTATGTCAGCGCAGAATCAGTCTTCATGTCATAGCAGAGAATCAGGCTTCACGTCACCCACCACTGGAACAGGCCACTGTCACACATTTAGGCCCCGGCACCCAGGCAGAGGAGAGAGGTCCCGTAACAGAGAATCTGGCCTTATGTCAGCACAGAATCTGTCTTCATGTCATAGCAGAGAATCAGGCTTCACGTCACCCACCACTGGAACAGGCCACTGTCACACATTTAGGCCCAGGCATCCAGGCAGAGGAGAGAGGTCCCGTATCAGAGAATCTGGCCTTATGTCACCGCAGAATCAGTCTTCATGTCATATCAGAGAATCAGGCTTCACGTCACCCACCACTGGAACAGGCCACTGTCACATATTTAGGCCCAGGCACCCAGGCAGAGGAGAGAGGTCCCGTAACAGAGAATCTGGCCTTATGTCAGCGCAGAATCAGTCTTCATGTCATAGCAGAGGATCAGGCTTCACGTCACCCACCACTGGAACAGACCACTGTCACACATTTAGGCCCCGGCACCCAGGCAGAGGAGAGAGGTCCCGTAACAGAGAATCTGGCCTTATGTCAGCACAGAATCTGTCTTCATGTCATAACAGAGAATCAGGCATCACGTCACCTACCACTGGAACAGGCCACTGTCACACATTTAGGCCCAGGCACCCAGGCAGAGGAGAGAGGTCCCGTAACAGAGAATCTGGCCTTATGTCAGCGCAGAATCAGTCTTCATGTCATAGCAGAGGATCAGGCTTCACGTCACCCACCACTGGAACAGGCCACTGTCACATATTTAGGCCCAGGCACCCAGGCAGAGGAGAGAGGTCCCGTAACAGAGAATCTGGCCTTATGTCAAGACAGAATCTGTCTTCATGTCATAGCAGAGAATCAGGCTTCACGTCACCCACCACTGGAACAGGCCACTGTCACATATTTAGGCCCAGGCACCCAGGCAGAGGAGAGAGGTCCCGTAACAGAGAATCTGGCCTTATGTCAGCGCAGAATCAGTCTTCATGTCATAGCAGAGAATCAGGCTTCACGTCACCCACCACTGGAACAGGTCACTGTCACACATTTAGGCCCCGGCACCCAGGCAGAGGAGAGAGGTCCCGTAACAGAGAATCTGGCCTTATGTCAGCACAGAATCTGTCTTCATGTCATAGCAGAGAATCAGCTTCACGTCACCCACCACTGGAACAGGCCACTGTCACACATTTAGGCCCAGGCATCCAGGCAGAGGAGAGAGGTCCCGTAACAGAGAATCTGGCCTTATGTCAGCACAGAATCTGTCTTCATGTCATAGCAGAGAATCAGCTTCACGTCACCCACCACTGGAACAGGCCACTGTCACACATTTAGGCCCAGGCATCCAGGCAGAGGAGAGAGGTCCCGTAACAGAGAATCTGGCCTTATGTCACTGCAGAATCAGTCTTCATGTCATATCAGAGAATCAGGCTTCACGTCACCCACCACTGGAACAGGCCACTGTCACATATTTAGGCCCAGGCACCCAGGCAGAGGAGAGAGGTCCCGTAACAGAGAATCTGGCCTTATGTCAGCGCAGAATCAGTCTTCATGTCATAGCAGAGGATCAGGCTTCACGTCACCCACCACTGGAACAGGCCACTGTCACATATTTAGGCCCAGGCACCCAGGCAGAGGAGAGAGGTCCCGTAACAGAGAATCTGGCCTTATGTCAAGACAGAATCTGTCTTCATGTCATAGCAGAGAATCAGGCTTCACGTCACCCACCACTGGAACAGGCCACTGTCACACATTTAGGCCCAGGCATCCAGGCAGAGGAGAGAGGTCCCGTAACAGAGAATCTGGCCTTATGTCAGCGCAGAATCAGTCTTCATGTCATAGCAGAGAATCAGGCATCACATCACCTACCACTGGAACAGGCCACTGTCACATATTTAGACCCAGGCAGAGGAGAGAGGTCCCGTAACAGAGAATCTGGCCCTATGTCACCGCAGAATCAGTCTTCATGTCATATCAGAGAATCAGGCTTCACGTCACCCACCACTGGAACAGGCCACTGTCACATATTTAGGCCCAGGCACCCAGGCAGAGGAGAGAGGTCCCGTAACAGAGAATCTGGCCTTATGTCAGCGCAGAATCAGTCTTCATGTCATAGCAGAGGATCAGGCTTCACGTCAACCACCACTGGAACAGGCCACTTTCACATATTTAGGCCCAGGCACCCAGGCAGAGGAGAGAGGTCCCGTAACAGAGAATCTGGCCTTATGTCAAGACAGAATCTGTCTTCATGTCATAGCAGAGAATCAGGCTTCACGTCACCCACCACTGGAACAGGCCACTGTCACATATTTAGGCCCAGGCACCCAGGCAGAGGAGAGAGGTCCCGTAACAGAGAATCTGGCCTTATGTCAGCGCAGAATCTGTCTTCATGTCATAGCAGAGAATCAGGCTTCACGTCACCCACCACTGGAACAGGCCACTGTCACATATTTAGGCCCCGGCACCCAGGCAGAGGAGAGAGGTCCCGTAACAGAGAATCTGGCCTTATGTCAGCACAGAATCTGTCTTCATGTCATAGCAGAGAATCAGGCTTCACGTCACCCACCACTGGAACAGGCCACTGTCACACATTTAGGCCCAGGCATCCAGGCAGAGGAGAGAGGTCCCGTAACAGAGAATCTGGCCTTATGTCAGCGCAGAATCAGTCTTCATGTCATAGCTGAGAATCAGGCATCACATCACCTACCACTGGAACAGGCCACTGTCACATATTTAGACCCAGGCAGAGGAGAGAGGTCCCGTAACAGAGAATCTGGCCCTATGTCACCGCAGAATCAGTCTTCATGTCATATCAGAGAATCAGGCTTCACGTCACCCACCACTGGAACAGGCCACTGTCGCACATTTAGGCCCCGGCACCCAGACAGAGAAGAGGTTTATTCAACTTTGGGTTGCCCCGCAATATAATGGTAAAATGAAAATAAAAATAGTATTGAATGAGGAAGTGCCCTGGAGTAGAATAATATATTGTTAAGGGGAGGTAGTTAATATCTAATCTGCACAAGGGATGGACAGGTCCTGTGGGATCCATGCCTGGTTCATTTTTATGAACGTCAGCTTGTCCACATTGGCTGTAGACAGGCGGCTGCGTTTGTCTGTAATGACGCCCCCTGCCGTGCTGAATACACGTTCAGACAAAACGCTGGCCGCCGGGCAGGCCAGCACCTCCAAGGCATAAAAGGCTAGCTCTGGAGACCCAGAAGTTGAATGGGGCCGAACCATCAGTCAGTACGTGGAGGGGTGTGCACAGGTACTGTTCCACCATGTTAGTGAAATGTTGCCTCCTGCTAACACGTTCCGTATCAGGTGGTGGTGCACTTAGCTGTGGCGTGTTGACAAAACTTTTCCACATCTCTGCCATGCTAACCCTGCCCTCAGAGGAGCTGGGCGTGACACAGCTGCGTTGGTGACCTCTTGCTCCTCCTCTGCCTTCGCCTTGGGCTTCCACTGGTTCCCCTGTGACATTTGGGAATGCTCTCAGTAGCGCGTCTACCAACGTGCGCTTGTACTCGCGCATCTTCCTATCACGCTCCAGTGTAGGAAGTAAGGTGGGCACATTGTCTTTGTACCAGGGATCTAGCAGGGTGGCAACCCAGTAGTCCGCACACGTTAAAATGTGGGCAACTCTGCTGTCGTTGCGCAGGCACTGCAGCATGTAGTCGCTCATGTGTGCCAGGCTGCCCAGAGGTAAGGACAAGCTGTCCTCTGTGGGAGGCGTATCGTCATCGTCCTGTGTTTCCCCCCAGCCACGCACCAGTGATGGGCCCGAGCTGCTTTGGGTGCCATTCCGCTGTAAACATGCTTCATCCTCATCCTCCTTCACCTCCTCCTCATCCTCGTCCTCCTCGTCCTCCAGTAGTGGGCCCTGTCTGGCCACATTTGTACCTGGCCTCTGGTGTTGCAAAAAAACCCCCTCTGAGTCACTTCGAAGAGACTGGCATGAAAGTGCTAAAAATAACCCCTCTTCCTCCTCTTCCTCCTGGGCCACCTCCTCTTCCATCATCGCCCTAAGTGTTTTCTCAAGGAGACATAGAAGTGATATTGTAACGCTGATAACGGCGTCATCGCCACTGGCCATGTTGGTGGAGTACTCGAAACAACGCAACAGGGCACACAGGTCTCGCATGGAGGCCCAGTCATTGGTGGTGAAGTGGGTTTGATCCGCAGTGCGACTGACCCGTGCGTGCTGCAGCTGAAACTCCACTATGGCCTGCTGCTGCTCGCACAGTCTGTCCAGCATATGCAAGGTGGAGTTCCACCTGGTGAGTCCGTCGCATATGAGGCGGTGAGCGGGAAGGCCGAAGTTACGCTGTAGCGCAGACAGGCGAGCAGCGGCAGGGTGTGAACGCCGGAAGCGCGAACAGACTGCCCGCACTTTATGCAGCAGCTCTGAAATGTCGGGGTAGTTGCGAATGAACTCCTGCACCACCAAATTCAGCACATGCGCCAGGCAAGGGATGTGCGTCAAACCGGCTAGTCACAGAGCTGCAACGAGATTTCGCCCATTATCGCACACCACCAGGCCGGGCTTGAGGCTCACCGGCAGCAACCACTCGTCGGTCTGTTGTTCTATACCCCCCCACAACTCCTGTGCGGTGTGGGGCCTGTCCCCCAAACATATGAGTTTCAGAACGGCCTGCTGACGTTTACCCCGGGCTGTGCTGAAGTTGGTGGTGAAGGTGTGTGGCTGACTGGATGAGCAGGTGGAAGAAGAGGAGGAGGAAGCTGAGTAGGAGGAGGAGGAGACAGGAGGCAAAGAATGTTGCCCTGCGATCCTTGGCGGCGGAAGGACGTGCGCCAAACAGCTCTCCGCCTGGGGCCCAGCCACCACTACATTTACCCAGTGTGCAGTTAGGGAGATATAGCGTCCCTGGCCGTGCTTACTGGTCCACGTATCTGTGGTTAGGTGGACCTTGCCACAGATGGTGTTGCGCAGTGCACACTTGATTTTATCGGACACTTGGTTGTGCAGGGAAGGCACGGCTCTCTTGGAGAAGTAGTGCCGGCTGGGAACAACATACTGTGGGACAGCAAGCGACATTAGCCGTTTGAAGCTGTGTGTGTCCACAAGCCTAAATGACAGCATTTCATAGGCCAGTAGTTTAGAAATGCTGGCATTCAGGGCCAGGGATCGAGGGTGGCTAGGTGGGAATTTACGCTTTCTCTCAAATGTTTGTAAGATGGAGAGCTGAACGCTGCCGTGTGACATGGTTGAGATGCTTGGTGACGCAGGTGGTGGTGTTGGTGGTACATCCCATGTTTGCTGGGCGGCAGATGCCAACGTTCCTCCAGAGGCGGAGGAAGAGGCTGAGGCGGCGGCAGCAGAAGAGGCCGAGGCGGCGGCAGCAGCAGAAGAGGCCGAGGCGGCAGCAGCAGAAGAGGTAGCAGGGGGAGCCTGAGTGACTTCCTTGTTTTTAAGGTGTTTACTCCACTGCAGTTCATGCTTTGCATGCAGGTGCCTGGTCATGCAGGTTGTGCTAAGGTTCAGAACGTTAATGCCTCGCTTCAGGCTCTGATGGCACAGCGTGCAAACCACTCGGGTCTTGTCGTCAGCACATTGTTTGAAGAAGTGCCATGCCAGGGAACTCCTTGAAGCTGCCTTTGGGGTGCTCGGTCCCAGATGGCGGCGGTCAGTAGCAGGCGGAGTCTCTTGGCGGCGGGTGTTCTGATTTTGCCCACTGCTCCCTCTTTTGTTACGCTGTTGGCTCGGTCTCACCACTGCCTCTTCCTCCGAACTGAGAAAGTCAGTGGCACGACCTTCATTACATGTGGGGTCTAGGAACTCATCGTCCCCTGCATGGTCTTTCACCCAGTCTTGTTCCCTGACCTCCTGTTCAGTCTGCACACTGCAGAAAGACGCAGCAGTTGGCACCTGTGTTTCGTCATCATCAGAGACGTGCTGAGGTGGTATTCCCATGTCCTCATCATCACGAAAAATAAGTGGTTGTGCGTTAGTGCATTCTATCTCTTCCACCCCTGGGGAAGGGCTAGGTGGATGCCCTTGGGAAACCCTGGCAGCAGAGTCTTCAAACAGCATAAGAGACTGCTGCATAACGTGAGGCTCAGACAGTTTCCCTGATATGCATGGGGGTGATGTGACAGACCGATGGGCTTGGTTTTCATGCGCCATCTGTGCGCTTTCTGCAGAAGACTGGGTGGGAGATAATGTGAACGTGCTGGATCCACTGTCGGCCACCCAATTGACTAATGCCTGTACCTGCTCAGGCCTTACCATCCTTAGAACGGCATTGGGCCCCACCAAATATCGCTGTAAATTCTGCTGGCTACTGGGACCTGAGGTAGTTGGTTCACTAGGACGTGTGGCTGTGGCAGAACGGCCACGTCTTCTCCCAGCACCAGAGGGTCCACTAACACCACCACGACCATGTCCACGTCCGCGTCCCTTATTAGATGTTTTCCTCATTGTTCCCGTTCACCACAATTTTGAGAATGGCAAATTTGGGAATAGTTTTTCAACCCAGAACAAAAAATGTGCTTTTACGGTCACTACAAATAACTTGACCAGCTAAAACAGTACAGATTTGGTTGAATAGAAATGTGAGGCCTGTTTTTTTTTGCGCTGTGTGACAGGTATAGGTTTAATCACAGAATTAGACTTCTATCTGCACGGTAGCGTGTGTCTTAGGTTTTTCTGAATGACACTATCAGCACCTTCAATGTAAGATATCCTTTTTGGGATAGATTTCAAGTAGGCCTCATATAGCAGAAACTAGTTATTTTGAGAATGGCAAATTTGGGAATAGTTTTTCAACCCAGAACAAAAAGTGTGCTTTTACGGTCACTACAAATAACTTGACCAGCTAAAACAGTACAAATTTGGTTGAATAGAAATGTCAGGTCTATTTTTTAGGTGCTGGGTGACAGGCTCAACTTGCCCCTGATGTAGTATATGGCCAAAAAATAACCACACTATTGATGGTTAAATGCACTTGGGTGACACAGGCTCAGCCTGCACCAGATGTAGTATATGGCCAAAAAATAACCAGACTGTTGATGGTTAAATGCACTTCGGTGACACAGGCTCAGCCTGCAGCTGATGTAGGATATAGCACAAAATAACCACACTATTGATGGTTAAATACACTTGGTGATAGCTTGTGCTGGCGCACCACAAGCCACAAAATGGCCGCCGATCACCCCAGAAAAAAGTGATCTAAAAACGCTCTGGGCAGCCTCAAAAAAGTGAGCAAGTCGATATTAGCACTTCAATGATCCACAGCTGCAGATCGATCACAGAAAGAAGTCTTTTGGAGGAGTTAATCTGCCTAATCTCGCCCTAACGTCGCAGCAGCAACCTCTCCCTATGCTTGAATCAGCAGAGTGACGTGCAGCGCTACGTGACCCAAGCTTATATAGAGGCTGGGTCACATGCTGCACTGGCCAATCACAGCCATGCCAATAGTAGGCAAGGCTGTGATGGCCTCTTGGGGCAAGTAGTATGACGCTTGTTGATTGGCTGCTTTGCAGCCTTTCAAAAAGCGCCAAGAAAGCGCCGAACACCGAACCCGAACCCGGACTTTTACGAAAATGTTCGGGTTCGGGTCCGTGTCACGGACACCCCAAAATTCGGTACGAACCCGAACTATACAGTTCGGGTTCGCTCATCCCTAATTACAGCCATTTACAGGGTGTATTAATAGGAAATAATGATACTTCCTATTAGCCGTTCTGCGGTTAATTTACATTGTTATACATTTTTTTGGGGGGTGTATTTATAGGAAAAAAATATGTCTTAATAGCCGTTCTGTGGTGAAGTTACATTGTACTATAGCCATTTACAGAATTATTAATAGGAAATAATGATACTTCCTATTAGCCATTCTGCTGTGAATTTACATTGTTATACATTTATTTGGGGGGTGTATTAATAGGAAATATACAAACATCCTATTAGCCATTCTGCAGTGAATTTATGTTGTTATACATTTTTTTGGGGTGTATTAATAGGAAAAAAATACATCCTAATTGCCGTTCTGCTTTGAAGTTACATTGTACTACAGCCATTTACGTGGTGTATTTATAAGAAATATAAGTACTTCCTATTAGCCGTTCTGTAGTGAATTTACATTGTTGTACATTTTTTTGGGGGTGTATTAATAGGAAAAAAAATACTTCTTAATTGCCGTTCTGCTGTGAAGTTACATTGTAATACAGCCATTTATGGGGTGTATTAATAGTAAATATACGTACGTCCTATTAGCAATTCTGCGGTAAAAGTTACATTGTTATACATATTTTTTTGGGTGTGTATTAATAGGAATCTTATTTACCGTTCTGTGGTGAAGTTACATTGTACTACAGGCTTTTTTGGGGTGTATTATTTTACCTTTTATTTAATTTTTTTTATTATACAGTATGTCAGACAGACAAGTGACAGGCCCTTCAAAGGGAACAGGCAGTGGCCAAAATGTTTCTGTTGCAGGCAGAAGTAACAGCAGAAGAAGGGGGGGAGTGGGGGGAGTGGCAGCAGTAGTTGCAGCGAGAGGCCTGAGCTCCCAGTGTCATCTAGTGGTCGTGTCTTGACCAGCAACCCAGCAGTGCTTGAATGGTTGGGTTCCTCTGGGACAACGCTTAGTTGGCATGACACGGGAGCAGGACCTGTGCCCCCAACTGTCCTCAACCTGCCTCTGTCATTTTCTGTTTCCTCAGCGCAAGAAGTATTATATGTCGTAGGCTAAGCTCCACTTTTCAGCGAGGGTGAGCTACTAGAGGACAGTCAGCATCTACTGCCTAGTCAAGATTTGGAGGAGACATCTGCCACTTCCTCCAGTAGGCGGACAAGTAGTGATGATGGGAGCTGGTGTTGCGAGCGGTCAGGTTCCTAACGCTGAAACCATAGAGGGGGACATCAGTGATGTGCAGGCAGTAGAGGATGATGATAATATAGCCGATCGCACTTGGGAGAAGGGTGAAGAAGGGGCTTTATCATCATCAGGAGAAGAGAGTGACAGCTTGCACGTGAGGCAGCGGCTGATCCAGCAAGATGGTAGCGTGGCCGTGAGTCAGAAGTATGGCCTCAGTGGGAGGTCGGGAGCCACAGGAGCAGGGCTTCACGGAGGTAGCAGGCAGTTAGTGCAGAGTGTTGGGGGTAAAATTGCATACTCGGTGGTGTGGCAGTTCTTTGTTAGCCGCCGGAGGAGGTGAACATGGCCATTTGCCAAATATGTGGGTAGAAGACGAAGCATGGATAGGGTGCCAATGTTGGCACCACGGTCCTGCGTCAATGCTTGCAGCGTCACCATAAAGTGACCTGGGAGAACTGTGGTTTCGATGTGGTGGTCCAGCGTGCCACAGCAACCGCTGCATCACCCAGTGGCACACACCCAATTTCATGCAGTCAAGGCTCCACCACCTCAGCCAAAGGAAGCTGTCTGTCCTTCCCATCATCTAAAAGTCCTGATGCTTCTGCTCCTTGTCCTCCTACTGCTCGTCAGTCATTTCGTCAGCAATCGATCACCGAAGCGATTGCCAAGAGACAACAGTATGCGTGCACTCATCCAACGGTGCAGAAGTTTAACTTTCTCCTGGCCAAGTTGCTGGTGCTGCAGTCCCTCCCTTTCCAAGTGGTGGACTCTGCACCTTTCAGAGAACTGATGGCTTGTACCGAGCCAAGGTGGGGAGTCTCAAGCCATCATTTCATTGTGAAAATGGCAGTACCAGCCCTACACACATATGTAGAACAGACGGTGGGCCAGTCCTTGAGCTTGTCGGTGTCTGCCAAAGCACACGGCAGCGCTGAAGTGTGGAACTATAACTACGGTCAGGGACAATATATTTTCTTTACGGCCCACTGGGTAAATGTGATTCCTGCCCAGCCACACCAGCAACTTGGCCAGGTGACGCCGCTTCCGCCTCCACGTTCTCACGCCATTGGTCCTGCGATAATGTCCGCCTCTGCCTCCTTATCCTACACCGTGTCCTCAGCCTCCACTGCAGGGACAATTCACAGTGCCCCTCCAGCATACCACATGTGCAGGGCACGGAGGTGTCATGCTGTTCTGCACCTAGTATGCCTGGGCGAACAGAGTCACACAGGGGATGAACTACTCTGCGTCCTTCATCAAGAAATCAAAACATGGCTTTCTCCTCAACAACTCAAAATCGGAACCATGGTGACTGACGATGGGAAGAACATGGTATTGGTACTGCGTCAAAGAGGGCTGAGCCATGCGCCCTGCAGTGTGCACGTGTTCAGTCTGGTTGTAAAGCGGTTCCTGAAGTTTTCACCCCATCTGCAAGACATCCTGAAAATGGCCAGGAAATTTTGCATGCATTTCAGCCAATCGTACACTGCAAAGCAAACCCTCCTTGACCTGCAGCGGCAGAACTGCATCCCCCAACATAGGCTAATATGCGACGTTTCCACCCGTTGGAATTCGACCATCCATATGGTGGACCGATTATATGAACAGAGAATGGCCATAAAAAATTTCTTGATGAACAACGTCATTCCACTGCTTCATATACTGGAACAGATGCTGCTAAATCTGGCTGACCAGGGTACAGGAGACGTGGCGACTACATCTCATGGCCACATAAGCCCTGTGGGGGCTGAACTAGAGAAGGAGGAGGACATTTGAGCACAAGCAATGCGTAGAGAAATGGCTGTTTTTTATTACATAAGTGACAGGAGAGGAGGAGCAGGAGCAGCCGAATTTGCTACAGGGCGATGAGGAAGACGAGGCAGATGACCCAGACACACAGAGGCAGTATGCAGTAGAGATTGAGGTAGGGAGTCCCTCAGAGTCACTTGTGCAAATGGCCCTATGCATGCTCAGCTGCTTGCGTAGTGACAGCTGAATTGTCACCATTCAGCAGAGGGATGACCACTGACTCTCCATCATGTTAGACCCAAAATTTGGGCCTTTTTTACACCTGCTGAGAGGGAGGACAAACTGAAGTACTATTGAGACATCCTATGTAGTCAGTTGACTGATGCCCTCTGTGCTCACATTCCACTGCAATGGCTGCTGGAGGAGGGGGAGGGCAGGAGCAGTACCAGCTCCATCAGCAGCAACTTAAGTCTAGAGTTGCTGATGAGCAATTTTCTTCACCCACCTACTAAAGAAAGAACTCACCAGCAGCAGCACCTAGATATGGATCAGCACCTGAACCAGCAGGTTGTGGCATACTTGGAGTGCACCTTGCCACCCCATTTAAGATTCCTTGGACTACTGAGCAGCCAAACTCGATTTCTGGCCGCAACTGGCCAAGTTTGCCCTGGACAAGCTTTCCTGTCCAGCCAGCATTGTGGCATCAGAGCGTGTGTTTAGTGCGGCGGGGGCCTTCGTTACCCCAAGGAGAACTCGTTTGTCCACCCAAAATATGGAGAAACTGACCTTTGTGAAGATGAATCAGGCATGGATCACCTAGAATTTCTACACACCAGTGCCTGCTGTATAAGACTAGATCATCCATGGTGCCACACCTAAACTTTGTCATAAGAAACCTGTTTCTTCTGACTACCTGCTTCTGCTTCTATTTTGATGTTGCCACCCGCCTGATGCCACACACCTGCTGCCAGGTGCTCCTACTGCCACCCACTATCTTCAGCTAGTACTGGTTTTGCTCACCACTATGTCACTAGGCCACTATGTGGTCTCCTCATGCTGCTGCCACATCACCACTCTGTGTTCTCCTCATGCTGCTGCCACCTCAAAACTTTGTGATTGGGCCGGTCTGTGGTCTCCTCATGCTGCTGCCACATCACCACTATGTCAATGGGCCACTCTGAGGTCTCTTCATGCTGCTGCCACCTCACCACTCTTTGGTCTCCTCATGCTGCTGCTACCTCAACAATCTGTGATTGGACCACTCTGTTGTCTCCTCATGCTGCTGCCACCTCACCACTCTGTTACTGGGCTGGTCTGTGGTCTCTTCATGCTGCTGCTACCTCACCACTCTGTGGTCTCCTCATGCTGTTGCCACCTCACCACTATGTTACTGGGCCGGTCTGTGGTCTCTTCATGCTGCTGCTACCTCACCACTCTGTGGTCTCCTCATGCTTCTGCCAATTAAACACTGTTTCATTGGGCCACTCTGTGGTCTACTCATACTTCTGCCACCTCACCACTACGTCACTGGGACACTCTGTGGTCTCCTCATTCTGCTGCCACATCACCACTATGTCACTGGGCTACTCTGTGGTCTCCTCATGCTGCTGCCACCTCAACACTCTGTGGTCTCCTCATGCTGCTGCCATCTCACCACTATGTAACTGGGCCACTCTGTGGTCTCCTCATGTTGCTGCCACCTCACCACTCTGTGGTATTCTCATGCTACTGCCACCTCAACACTACATCATTGGGCCACTCTGTGGACTCCTCATGCTGCTGCTACATGGCCACTCTATGGTCTCCTCATGCTGCTGCCACCTCACCACTACGTAACTGGGCCACTCTATGGTCTCCCCATGCTGATGCCAGATCACCACTATGTCACTGGAACACTCTGTAGTCTCCACATACTCCTGCCACCTTTCCACTCTGTGGTCTCCTCATGCTGCTGCCACCTCACCACTATGTAACTGGGCCACTCTGTGGTCTCCTCATGCTGCTGCCACCTTACCACTCTGTGGTATTCTCATGCTACTGCCACCTCAACACTACATCATTGGGCCACTCTGTGGTCTTTTCATGCTGCTGCCACCTCACCACTCTGTGGTCTCCTCATGCTGCTGCCACCTCACCAATATGTCACTGGGCCACTCTATGGTCTCCCCATGCTGCTGCCAGATCACCACTATGTCACTGGGACACTCTGTGGTCTCCTCATTCTGCTGCCACATCACCACTAGGTCACTGGGCCACTCTGTGGTCTCCTCATGCTGCTGCCACCTCAACATTCTGTGGTCTCCTCATGCTGCTGCCACCACACCACTATGTCACTGGACCACTCTGTGGCCTCCTCATGCTGCTGCCACCTCACTACTCTGTGGTCTCCTAATGTTGTTTCCACATCACCACTCTGTGGTCTCCTCATGCTGCTGCCAACTTAACACTCTGTCACTGGGCCACTCTGTGGTCTTTTCATGCATCTGCCATCTCACCACTCTGTCACTGGGTCATTCTGTGGTCTCCCTATGCTGCTGCCAGCTCACCACTATCTCACTGGGCCACTCTGTGGTCCTGTGGTCTCTAGTGTTGAGCGTGAATATCGGCACTTCGGGAATTCGCAAAAAATTAGAATATAGTGCTATATATTCGTTATATCGAATTTTTCTCATTTTTTCCATCTGAGCACATAATTCCTCCCTGCTTCTTGCTTGTGGGCCAATTGCATCATTGGCCCACAAGCAAGAAGCAGGTAGGAATCATGTGTTCACTTTAGATGGAAAAAATTATGAATATTCTAAAAAACGAATATATAGCACTATATTGAATATAGTGCTAAATATTAGTTTTTTAGAATATTCGTCATTTTTAACCATCTGAAGTCATAAATCATGACTACAGATGGATAAAAAATTATGAATATTCTACAAAACGAATACATAGCACTATATTCAATATGGTGCTATATATTAGTTATTTTTTTAGAATATTCATAGTTTTTTTTCCATCTGAAGTCATGATTTCTCCCTGCTTAAGTTGCTTGTGGGCCAATGACTCATTGGCCCACAAGCAGGGAGGAATCATGTGTTAAAATGGAAAAAATGATGAATATTCGTCAAATTGAATATATACTGTAGCACTAAATTCTATAGTGCTATATATTCGTTTTTGACCCACGCCTGTATTGAGCGTGTAATATTCGCATATTATCATTATCTTGCTGATTTTCGCATAATAATAATAAAAAAGGATGTAGAATATAACGAATATATGAATTTGCGAATATATGATGAATATTCTACAAAATATTTGTGAAATATCACAAATTTGAATATGACCCCTGCCGCTCATCACTAGTGGTCTCCTCATGCTGCTGCCACATCACCACTATGTCACTGGGCCACTCTGTGGTTTTCTTATGCTGCTGTCACCTCACAACTCTGTGGTCTCCTCATGCTGCTGCAAACTTAACATTCTGTCCCTGGGCCACTCTGTGGTCTCCTCATGCTGCTGCCACCTCACCACTCTGTCACTAAGCCATTCTGTGGTCTCCCCATGCTGCTGCCAGTTCACCACTATCTTACTGGACCACTCTGTGTTCTTCTCATGATGCTGCCACATCACCACTGTCACTGGGCCAATCTGTGGTCTCCTCAAGCTACTGCCACCTCACCACTTTGTGGTCTCCTCATGCTGCTGCCAACTCAACACTCTTTTATTGGGCCACTGTGGTCTCCTCATGCTGCTACCACATGACCACTTTGGGGTCTCCTCATACTGCTGCCACCTCACCACTATGTCACTGGGACACTCTGTGGTCTCTTGATGCTGCTGCCACCTCAACACTATGTCACAGGGCCACTCTGTGGACTTCTCATGCTGTTCCCACCCTCCCCACTTCATGACTGGGCCCCTAATTTGCCTTTTTGGCCTGTTTGACATCATTATTTATTTGACCCCGTCATCTGCATGTCATACAGACTCACAGTATTGTTTCACTACCACAGCAGACTCCCTATGCATGTTTCTGTAAGGCTTAGTATTCTACACCACTATAGCTACTTTTTAACAAGATTTTCCACAAATAAATTTGAATTGAATCTTTTTGGAAAATTCGGTGAACTGACTGAATTTAATTTTTTGTAAATTCGCTCAACTTTAGTCATGAGTATATATTCCTGGATAACCACTTTAAAATGCAGACAGTAAAACAAGCATTTTTGACAAATAATGAGCTTTTTAAGTTTTGAAATACACAAAATATAGCATAGCGCAGATATCCTAAGGCTTAAAGAACACTGCAGAACAGTTACAGTATCGTGGATTTGAAATCCATAGCAGGTCAAATTATACAGCGGAATTTCCTTGCAGATTTCACCCTTTCCAATGGAGAGGTTGAAATATCCTGGCTTTTTCAACACAAAAAAACGCATGTTACAGCAGCAAAATCTATCGTGGATTTTTCCGTAGGTTCTGATTGGTGGGGGTCCCAGGTCCCACGGTGATCAGCTGTTTGAGAAGGCATTGGCGTTCCGGTGAGCACCGTGGCCTTCTCTGTGCTTACCAAGCACAGCACCGTACATTGTATAGTGGCTGTGCTTGGTATCGCACTCAACCCCTTAAAAGATCACTTAAACCCCTTTAAAGATTTTGCCTGCTCAGGAGCTAAGCTAACACACTAGTAGGTGGGCACCTGCTATTTTACACATCAGACATACGTTAGCAGTGTCCATAATCCACAATACGGCCACGGCCGGACGTGTGCATGAGCCCTAAGACAGATATATTGAAAACAGGCAAATGGTTGTCTGAATGCTGTGATGCAAAGAAATGTTTTTTTTTTTGCAAAAATAAAAATGAAAATTGTTTATAACTCTGAGGGGTTAGGCCTCATGCACACAATCGCGTCTGTTTTGTGGTCCGCAAAATCCGAAAGAGGTCAATATGCATGCTGCATTTTGTTGTGGACTCATTGATTTAAATGGGCACTTTGCGGACAAGTATAGGACATGTTCTACCCTTTGCGGAATGGGCATACAGAGGCAGGAAGCAATTAGATGCAAGATAGAGAACATGTCCTATACTGCGGACCCATTGAAGTTAATGAGTTTGCAACAAAATGCTGCATGCACGTGGACAACATATGTACTGCAAAATGGATACAGCCATGTGCATGAGACCTTAAAGAGACATCCATTAAGTAGTGTATAATAATGAATAGAAATATTAATATTTTATACATTTATATTTCATATGTTGGCCTTATTAGTTCCAAGTACATAACAAAGATGTATTGCAGCAACCATACAAAAGATCTATAGAACAGTGTGGGCAATAACTAAAGAACAAAAATGGGGGGCGGACCCTGCACCGGAGCTGAATGGCTGTGTGAGGTGAAGCTCTGCTGTTGACGATTCCCTCTACAGCTCATATCTTTAGCACAACAAGCCTGCCATGGTTAAAATCGGCGGACCGAGATCTGCTGACACTCAGGAGCCGGCCAGAACCTTGTCTCAAGCTGGAGACATGGAGAAGTTTATTAAGAAAGCCGCTCAGACATATGCGGCCAGAGATCCCAAGATGGCGCCTGAAGCACCTTGCACGCCGAGGAACAAGCAACAAGCAGGAACTGCCGCTGCCGCTGACAAGGTGAGAGATGAATCCCCTGGGGCTGACTCTCTGCCGCTATAAAGAGCCTTCCTAAAGGAAGCTTTAGCAGAAGCCCTAGGACCTCTCAAGACTGACCTTACTTCTATTAAAGAAGATTAAAGATATGAGACACATAGGGAGAAGAGTGGAGGTGCTGGAGGAAGCGCAAACCGCTCTCATTACTCACCAAAATGCAATCTCCTCTAACATGTCCATACATCAAAAACATATAAATTCCCTCTATATGCAGTTGGAAGATCAAGAAAATAGGAGCAGACAAAATAACCTGCGCTTTAGAGGTGTCCCTGAATCTGTGGGCCCTGAAGAGATCCCTGAGACTGTGATGCAAATATGCCTGAAACTTTTAGGCCCAGACTCCACGCACAAAGTTATAATTGAACGTGCTCACAGGGCGCTTCGCCCAAAGCCTCAGTCGACTGACCCGCCAAGGGACATAATTTGTAAATTCTTACACTTTCCAGCTAAAGAGGCAATACTCAACAGTGCAAGAAACACTCTACAACTGTCTTGGGATGATAACCCAATATCTATCTACCAAGATCTGGCTCAATCTACACTAAAAAAGTGCAAATCTCTAAAACCGCTTACTGATTTACTGCGGAACAGAAAGGTCATATACAGATGGCTGTTCCCTTTTGGACTTTCATTCTTTCATAATGGACGCAGGATTTCCATCCAAACATATGGAGACTTGGATAAAGTTTATGATCTTTTACAGATCTCACCACTCCCCATTGAAAACTGGGAAGCAGTTCAAGATATTTCTGACCTACCAAGCCTGCCCTCAGAAGAACCGTGGGAGACTCCTCGCACCCAAAAGTCTCAAAGATCCAGAAGAAACAGACAAGGCTCTTCCGCCAAGTGCCCGACCCCAAGTGCCCAACCCCTACGCAAGTGAAGAATGTCCCGTCAACAGGTCCTATCGCAGTGATATATCCAGGAAGCTCACTGCCCCATCCTAGAGACTTCAATGTCATAATGCTACAGATGTCTAGCGGTATTATAATGCTATACTTGTTTGTTTTTCCTTGTTTCTTCTGACAGTTAGCCCTCTTTTTTTTTTTAATCCATAGCTCTTGGGTATGTTGGGCTTTAATCTTAAGTGTTTCTCATGAGGGTTCGTCATGGTTGCTCTCAAAGTAGAGAACCCCATTCCCCCCCCACCTATGCTCTTAGAGCAATGTTGCTCTCTCATTTTAACACCATCCAGGTGCTGTTTTGATTTTTGTTTTGATGCTGTTAACTTTTTTCTTTTATTTGACAGGATTTATAAGCTTACCATGCTTTTCAACTTATTACATGCTATATATTTCGGGTTATGTGACAAATATTTCTGTTTAGCTATATTAACCTACAATTTGTTTAATATTAGGCGTATGCGAAGCAGGAACTCAGAGGTGTACTCCTCCCCAAGATGGTGGTTGCGATCGTCCTTTCCTCGAGGTGGAGCCCTCCCTCTTATCTGGTCGGTTGGTGACACTTGCTTGATCACACTACTCATGGCATTACCTACACCCCCATATTTTTATCAAACATGTCTGACTTTAGATTAGTGTCATATAATGTTAAAGGCCTGAGATCTCCATCAAAGAGATGCCAGATCTTTTCTCTTTTAAACAAAGAGAAATGCTCAGTTGTTTTCCTAAAATAAACTCATTTTAAGCATGGCAATTATCCCAATCTCTCCTTCTCCAAATTTCCCAGCTGGTACCACTGCGGGGCGGGGGGTGCCGCCTCGAGGGGAGTTAGTGTAGGTTTTCATAGGAACCTGCAATTCCAGTATAACTCCCACATTCAGGATCCAGAAGTTAGATACCTCCTCCTCAAAGGTCAAGTGGGACGAACCCTATTCACATTTGTGAATATTTATGCTCCCAATATAGACCAAATTAGCTGGCTCACCGCTTTATTCTCACTAATAGAAACTCACAGGGAAGGAATTCTGAATATGGCGGGTGATTTTAACTTAGCCTTTAATCCGCTAATTGATACATCCTCAAAGAAATCCCCGATCTCCTCTAAAGCTCTTAACTCACTACACGTGAAACTCTACAATCTAGGGGACTTAGACATATGGCGCTGCCAAAACCCCCAAGTACTCGGTTACACTTTCTCCTCCCCAGCAAACAATTCCTATAGTAGAATAGATTATATTTTAATATCAAAAGAACACCTACAACTCTGCCCATCTTCCTCAATAGGTGACTTAACCTTATCAGATCACTCCCCAATATACTGTGATATTCGTCCATCCAATAAATCTAATAAAAACCCAATCTGGAGATTCAATGAATCTTTGCTGGGCAATGACAAGCATAAATCTCAAATTTCCTCCTTCCTCGCAGAGTACTTTTCAACCAATAACACACCAGGAATCTCCCCGCAGATTCTTTGGGACGCTCACAAAGCCTTTATTAGAGGCAGACTAATAAGCCTCTGCTCTTTTCTTAAAAAAGAAGCCGAGAAAAAACTTTCCTCCCTATTATCCAAAATCCATGTACTAGAAAAAGCTCACAAACAAACTTTGCTTGCTCAACAACTCTCGGAACTTTCCTCTCTCAGAACTGAATTAAAAAATCTTCTCAATGAGAAATCGGCCAAGTATTATTTATCTGCTCAACAAAAAGTCTTTGCACATGGAAACAAAGCTACCAAATATACAATGCAGAGAGTCAAACAGAGACAAAATTCCCGATATGTACAGATCATTAAATCCCCCCAAGGTATTCTACTTTTTAAGGCTAAAGAAATAGCTGATCAATTTAGGCAATTTTATGAGTCGCTCTATAACCTCCCCCCCTCAACACTCCCAAACCCTTCCCAAGACAAAGAGACCAATATCGACTTATTTCTAAACACTCTTAATCTCCCATCTCTGACTTTGGCACAACGAGAATCCCTGACAAAACCATTTACTACCACAGAATTATTGATAGCCATTAAATCGACACCCAAAGGAAAATGCCCGGGCCCGGATGGACTTCCCATAACCTACTATTGGGCATTCAAAGACACCCTTATCCCCTTTCTACTTCCAATCTATAATCTCGCCATGGACAATCTAGGGTTGGACGATATCAAAAATATTCAGACGATAACGATATTAAAAAATTTATTGCGATAACGATATATATCGCGATAAATACCCGTTTTAAAGAAAAAAACACAAGGAGACGTTATACTGTATGGGGGGCCACAAGGAGACATTATACTGTATGGGGGCAGACACAAGGAGACGTTACACTGTATGGGGGGCCACAAGGAGACGTTATACTGTATGGGGGCAGCCACAAGGAGACGTTATACTGTATGGGGGGGCCAGATGGAGACGTTACACTGTATAGGGGCAGCCTCAAGGAGACGTTACACTGTATGGGGGGCCACAAGGAGACGTTATACTGTTTGGGGTCAGCCACAAGGAGACGTTATACTGTATGGGGGGCCACAAGGAGACGTTATACTGTATGGGGTCAGCCACAAGGAGACGTTATACTGTATGGGGGCAGCCACAAGGAGACGTTATACTGTATGGGGGGCCTCAAGGAGACATTATACTGTATGGGGGCAGCCACAAGGAGACACTATACTGTATGGGGGCAGCTACAAGGAGACGTTATACTGTATGGGGGGCCACAAGGAGACGTTATACTGTATGGGGGGCCGCAAGGAGACGTTATACTGTATGGGGTCAGCCACAAAGAGACGTTATACTGTATGGGGGCAGCCACAAGGAGACGTTACACTGTATGGGGGCCACAAGGAGACGTTATACTGTATGGGGGCAGCCACAAGAAGACGTTACACTGTATGGGGTAGCCACAAGGAGACGTTATACTGTATGGGGGCAGCCACAAGGAGACGTTATACTGTATGGTGGCAGCCACAAGGAGACGTTACACTGTATGGGGGGCCACAAGGAGACGTTATACTGTATGGGGTCAGCCACAAGGAGACGTTATACTGTATGGGGGCAGCCACAAGGAGACGTTATACTGTATGGGGGGCCTCAAGGAGACATTATACTGTATGGGGGCAGCCACAAGGAGACACTATACTGTATGGGGGCAGCTACAAGGAGATGTTATACTGTATGGGGGGCCACAAGGAGACGTTATACTGTATGGGGGGCCACAAGGAGACGTTATACTGTATGGGGTCAGCCACAAAGAGACGTTATACTGTATGGGGGCAGCCACAAGGAGACGTTACACTGTATGGGGGGCCACAAGGAGACGTTATACTGTATGGGGGGCCACAAGGAGACGTTATACTGTATGGGGTCAGCCACAAAGAGACGTTATACTGTATGGGGGCAGCCACAAGGAGACGTTACACTGTATGGGGGGCCACAAGGAGACGTTATACTGTTTGGGGGCAGCCACAAGAAGACGTTACACTGTATGGGGTAGCCACAAGGAGACGTTATACTGTATGGGGGCAGCCACAAGGAGACGTTATACTGTATGGTGGCAGCCACAAGGAGACATTATACTGTATGGGGCAGCTACAAGGAGATGTTATACTGTATGGGGGCAGTCACAAGGAGACGTTATACTGTATGGGGGGGCCACAAGGAGACGTTATACTGTATGGGGGGCAACAAGGAGACGTTATACTGTATGGGGGACCACAAGGAGACGTTATACTGTATGAGGGCCACAAGGAGATGTTATACTGTATGGGGGCCACAAGGAGCGCAGCCGCAAGGAGACATTACATACAGTATGGGGGCAGCTGCGCCTGCAGCAGCCACAAAAGGAGACATTACTTAGTTAGAGTATGGGGCTGGGCAGCTGCCCTCCCATGTCTTGTGGCCACATGTGTGATTGTGACTTGTCACCTGCCTGCTAGGCTGCCACCACCATAATTCCTTCTTGTTGGTCATGCTCATCATGTCATGGGGGAGCCGGGAGGTACTGGAGGGAGTCGAGGGACTCATGATGGCTCACTGCGGAACATGCAGCCACTGGCAGGCATGAAGGACTGAGTGGGCTGTGGGCCAAGACATATAACTGGGGTAATAGGCAGAGTGGACTGGAGTGACATTACAAACCTTTTACCACTCGCTGCTCTAGTCTGTATGTACTGCGCTGCTCTAGTCTCAGCCTGGGGGCGTCACCTGATTCCGACGTTAGACGTCGGTCGGTGGGCGGAGACAGTCACAGCACATTCAGGGCAAGCAGGAGGAGCCGCTGGTAGATATAGATAATGATGGGGGAGGGCAGCGGCGCCGCGGACTCAGTTTTTAAAGCTATGACGTCACAAAATATACCGCGGTATTAGGAAACGGCGATATCGCCATATCGCCGTTTTTTTAATATCGCGGTATATCGAAAAACCGGTATATCGCCCAACCCTAGGACAATCATCCGATTACTTTAGATATGACAAAAGCCACCATTACGATTATTCCTAAACAAGGCAAGGATCCTACGCTATTCTCCAACTACGGCTCCATCTCCCTGCTTAATGTGGATCTTAAGCTTCTATCCAAGATGCTCGCTATCAGACTATAAAACCTTTTACCCAACCTAATACACCCAGACCAAGTGGGATTTGTTAGGACGAGAAGGGAAAGATAATACCACCAAAATATTAAACGCCATATATTATGCCTCCCACAAATCCACCCCCTTAGTCTTGATTGGCACAGACGCTGAGAAAGCGTTTGATAGAGTAGACTGGACTTTTATCAAGCTGACCTTAGCTAAATTTCAAATACCTGAACCATATATTAATGCTGTTTTTTCCATGTACTCTCGCTCCTCGGCGTCTGTGTCGGTCAATGACACTTTATCCTCCAGCTTTCCAATTAGAAATGGAACAAGACAGGGCTGCTCACTCTCCCCGCTTCTATTTGTCCTGGTAATGGAAACCCTCCTACAGTCCCTCAGACAAGACTCAGAAATCAGAGGCTTACAGGTTACGGGAAGTGAGTTTAAATTAGCTGCATTTGCTGACGATCTACTGATCCTCACCACTAATCCGCTAAAGTCTATGCCCGTAATAATATCAAAACTTAGTCACTTCGGATTTTTGTCCAATTTTAAAGTCAACCCTTCTAAATACCAAGTACTACACCTAGGCCTTTCCCCCTCTACTCTTCTATCCTTCCAGAAAAATTCTCCCTTCAATTGGCATACCCAACAACTGACATACTTAGGAGTGAAACTATCCCCACACCCAGCAGACCTATTTAGACTTAATTACAAACCCCTATTGGCGTCAATGATTTCCCAACTGGACTCTCTGGATTTTCCTTATTTATCCTGGTTTGGAAGGAAAAATATCCTCATGTCCTTGATCATACCTAGACTCACGTACCTGATGCAGGTGCTTCCCATTGAAATCCCCAAATCCTTTCACAGATTTATTTGGCAGGGGAAAAAATCGTGTATCTCCTTTGAGACACTGACTAAACCTAAATCTAGAGGAGGCATTGGGCTACCTGATCCCGAGGCATATATGAAAGCTATTCAACTCTCCAGGGTAATAGACTGGATCAGAAACCCACCTCACAAACTATGGCTAGTACTAGAATACGCTTTCTTATCATCCCCCATTCGAGCCCTATTGCTGGCAGACAGACCACATCCTGCACTCAAATCTATACCGAACCCCCTGATACGTAACACTCTAAAAGTCTGGAAGTGGTTCTCGGCCAATTCTGGGGCCATAACACTCCCCTCCCCCTTTATCCTTATAAAAGATGTGATTGATTTGGCTCCTAAAGAATTGAAAGAGAGTTGTCCCCTCCCCGTAAGGTCGTCTGAGCTTGCTATTTCAAGACTATTAAACCAAGATGGAGGTATCCTTTCTGATCTAGATATTTGCAAACTATTTAGAACAAATATTCAGAACCCCATTCTCTTACGATTTCTTAGAAAGGAATCACTCCTTATTGCAAAACAGACTCCTTCCTTTCATGACCTTTACTGGTTTGATAAATTGATAGGTAACGCACTGTTCTCCCTAAAATTATATCGACAATATACAAACATCTAAAATCTCCCACCTCTTTGGTTAAACCCGCTGTTATTGGCCTCTGGGAGAAAGATCTACAACAAACATTGAAGCCTTCAGAGATTTCCAACATATTGATTACCCCACACAAAATCTCCAGGTGTATCTTAATCCAGGAAAATAGCTACAAAGTTTTAATGCGATGGTATAGAACACCTGATAAAACCAAATATTACAAACCCAGCTCATCTGATACTTGTTGGAGATGTTGTAAGGAGAGGGGCTCATTTATTCATATTTGGTGGTCTTGTGACTTATTAAAATCTTGGTGGTCTAAAGTAATCATGCTAAGTAATCAGATTTGTCAAACCTCCTTCCCCTGCACTCCAGAAGTAGCTTTGCTCACCCTGGGAGTTAAGGGAGTGAACACACATAAATCTGCACTTTTTTTCCTTCATGCTAGCGGCTGCTAGACTATTAGTACCGAAATACTGGCTTTCCTCTGAGATTCCAAGCCTAGATCATTGGGTCAACAGATTAGATCAGATATATAGGTTAGAAGAAATTTCCCACTGGGAACTTCGCTCGAGAGCCACCTTTATCAAGATCTGGTCACCATGGAAGGTATATAGAAACTTTTCCTAGTTCCTGTTTTGTCATGCAACCCACAAACTATCAACATGAATGTTTTAAAAGTTGATGTGGCTTACCTTTTTTTTTTTTTTCTTTTTCAAATTATTTTTATTGATTTTCAAAGAGAGTGAGAATTATGTGGCTTACCTTAATACACTGCTATGCTATCAGGTATTTGAATTTGACTGTGAATTTATAACAGTCCTGCTACCTGAAACTCAGCTTTGCCTGCCATGACCGGAATATGCTGGTCACATATTTTGTTAATTTTATTTTATTTTATTTTCCTGTTATGCTACTTTGTTACTAATATGACCTAATGTAAAAGGATGTCTGCGATGTAATTTTACAATGTACTTGGTCATTTGCGTTTAATTGAAAAACAAAAAACCAATAAAAATTGTCAATATAAAAAAAAAATAACTAAAGAACAAAAACTTCAGTAGGCACCGTATGAAAAACACAAAAAAAAAAGGAAGTATAGACTATTCACATCTAGTGAAAACATAACAAATCTGCATTATACACACTAGGAAGTAGCTGGAAGAACATTGTAGTTTTAGTGTTTTTAACGACTTGTGACTGAGAAGATTCATAATGCGAAAGCACTGCTCAATAGCTGCAATAATCTAGAAGACAGAGCAACAATTCCAATGATCGGAATTGCCCTCTTAAGACTTTTTGTACAAATAGTTTTGTAGGACCAACAGTTTTAGTTAATTCAATCCATCTTTCCTCTTCTTGTGACAGCAACATTTCTCATGTTGCTTAGAATTGTTCCTATGTCGCCAGTAATTGCAGCTTTATTAGGGGAAATGTTCTTCAGTGCAGCTAGAAGTTTCCCACTATGTGGATATAAGTAATAGTGCACATATAGAACATTGAACCGTGGAGAAAAACTGCACATACAATGCACTAAATTTCTCTCTAAGGTGTATATATTGTAACTTCTCCTAAAGGTCTAAAAGAAAAAGTCCAGATACAAAGCCCCTTTCCGATATCTTATCCTCAAGAAAGGTAAAGTTAGGTAAGTAAATAAATGCTTGTCAGGGTTTCTCAGAAAGCATTAGATCGCAGCTAGCAGGGAGAGAAAGATGACAGCTGTGAGCAAGTAGCGTGCATTTCCTTATAAGTATTTATTTTATTCAATGTAAATGACTTTTAGATGTAGATCTGATGTTGCTAGCCTCTACGGTGGAAATATTTCTGAAACTGCAGTTTGTAAACTAGTGATGAAAGTGTATTGTTAGTGGATAAAGAGCACCACTGAGAATAAGTGATGTGGAAACTTGCACCACGTTCCACTGCTGTGAGTAAGTGTGCGGTGAATGTTGCTACTAAGGTGTGCGAGTGTGGACCGACATGCTACAGTGGAGCAGGGGGAAACTAGAAATATGTCTCAACCAACGGTACAGTGAACCCTGAGTACGGGGCTTCGAAGCAGACGGATGGTCACTGAACCTCTGCATTGGAATTGGAGCTCTGCTGATGAGCAAAGAGTTGCCTTCTCCGATGAGTCACATTTTCTGCTTCATCGAACTGATAAATGTTTGCGTGTCAGACGAGAAACATCAAAGAACATACACGCTGCAACCGTTGCTGAAAAACACATGCTGGTGATAGCAGTGTTATGGTGTGGGGAATGTTTCTATGGCTTCTCTGGGCCCACTCATCATGTGGAAGGCACTCTAAACCGATCTAAATATGTATGAATAAATCCTTGCAGATCACATACAATAACACATGGATAATCATAATAATAATAATAATAATAATAATAATAATATAACATAACAGCCACTCTTTTATCTGGAATTGTATAAAAAAAATCTTACCAATCTGATATATCAATGGTTTAATAACGTTTATCTACAATACACAAATGCCCCCAACATTAGAATATGCATAAAAATATTTAAAAAAAAAGATAGGAAAATAGATGTATAATCAGTAATTCATAATGGGTTATGTATACATCCTCCTTATTAATAGTCCCAGTTCATATATGGTTAAAAAATTGTTAATGGTTATTTGCTCCAATTTTTTGTCCCAATGATTGTTATTCACAATGGAATTAATATGTGGAACCATCCAAATTCATACTGCCGGCAAAACGTATGCCATCTGATGGCAATTGTAAGACTGATCAGGATCCTGATCAGTCTTAAAAATGCCTGAGCAGTCCGAAAATGCATTAAAATGTCGGATCCGTCTTTCTGGTGTCATTCGGCGAAACGGATCCGGCATTTATTTTTTTCACCTTTTTTTCGTGTGATCTCCCCATGCTGCTGCCAGCTCACCACTATCTCACTGGACCCTTCTGTGTTCTCCTCATGATGCTGCCACATCACCACTGTCACTAGGCCAATCTGTGGTCTCCTCAAGCTACTGCCACCTCACCACTTTGTGGTCTCCTCATGCTGCTGCCAACTCAACACTCTTTTATTGGGCCACTGTGGTCTCCTCATGCTGCTACCACATCACCACTTTGTGGTCTCCTCATACTGCTACCACCTCACCACTATGTCACTGGGACACTCTGCGGACTCCTGATGCTGCTGCCACCTCAACACTATGTCACAGGGCCACTCTGTGGACTCCTCATGCTGTTCCCACCCTCCCCATTTCCTGACTGGGCCCCTAAAAGTGTATTGTTAGTGGATAAAGAGCACCACTGAGAATAAGTGACGTGCAAACTTGTACCACGTTCCACTGGTGTGAGTAAGTGTGCGGTGAATGTTGCTACTATGGTGTGCGAGTGTGGACTGACATGCTACAGTGGAGCAGGGGGAAACTAGAAATATGTCTCAACCAACGGTACAGTGAACCCTGAGTACGGGGCTTCGAAGCAGACGGATGGTCACTGAACCTCTGCATTGGAATTGGAGCTCTGCTGATGAGCAAAGAGTTGCCTTCTCCGATGAGTCACATTTTCTGCTTCATCGAACTGATAAATGTTTGCGTGTCAGACGAGAAACATCAAAGAACATACACGCTGCAACCGTTGCTGAAAAACACATGCTGGTGATAGCAGTGTTATGGTGTGGGGAATGTTTCTATGGCTTCTCTGGGCCCACTCATCATGTGGAAGGCACTCTAAACCGATCTAAATATGTATGAATAAATCCTTGCAGATCACATACAATAACACATGGATAATCATAATAATAATAATAATAATAATAATAATAATATAACATAACAGCCACTCTTTTATCTGGAATTGTATAAAAAAAATCTTACCAATCTGATATATCAATGGTTTAATAACGTTTATCTACAATACACAAATGCCCCCAACATTAGAATATGCATAAAAATATTTAAAAAAAAAGATAGGAAAATAGATGTATAATCAGTAATTCATAATGGGTTATGTATACATCCTCCTTATTAATAGTCCCAGTTCATATATGGTTAAAAAATTGTTAATGGTTATTTGCTCCAATTTTTTGTCCCAATGATTGTTATTCACAATGGAATTAATATGTGGAACCATCCAAATTCATACTGCCGGCAAAACGTATGCCATCTGATGGCAATTGTAAGACTGATCAGGATCCTGATCAGTCTTAAAAATGCCTGAGCAGTCCGAAAATGCATTAAAATGTCGGATCCGTCTTTCTGGTGTCATTCGGCGAAACGGATCCGGCATTTATTTTTTTCACCTTTTTTTCGTGTGATCTCCCCATGCTGCTGCCAGCTCACCACTATCTCACTGGACCCTTCTGTGTTCTCCTCATGATGCTGCCACATCACCACTGTCACTAGGCCAATCTGTGGTCTCCTCAAGCTACTGCCACCTCACCACTTTGTGGTCTCCTCATGCTGCTGCCAACTCAACACTCTTTTATTGGGCCACTGTGGTCTCCTCATGCTGCTACCACATCACCACTTTGTGGTCTCCTCATACTGCTACCACCTCACCACTATGTCACTGGGACACTCTGCGGACTCCTGATGCTGCTGCCACCTCAACACTATGTCACAGGGCCACTCTGTGGACTCCTCATGCTGTTCCCACCCTCCCCATTTCCTGACTGGGCCCCTAAAAGTGTATTGTTAGTGGATAAAGAGCACCACTGAGAATAAGTGACGTGCAAACTTGTACCACGTTCCACTGGTGTGAGTAAGTGTGCGGTGAATGTTGCTACTATGGTGTGCGAGTGTGGACTGACATGCTACAGTGGAGCAGGGGGAAACTAGAAATATGTTTCAACCAACGGTACAGTGAATCCTGAGTACGGGGCTTTGAAGCAGACGGATGGTCACCAGGGCCGTCTTTACCGCAGGGCAAAAGGGGCAGCTGCCCCGGGCCCAGTTGCTCCTGGGGGGCCCAAGCAGCATTTTACTTGGATTTTACTTGGGCCCCCTATATTTTGTTGCCGCCGCCGCCCGCCGGCCCTGTAACATAACAAAGTCATGGTCCGGACTATAGAAAGAGAGAGTGAGGAGGGGGCGGGGCCCGGGGCCGCTCTGCGCTCCGCTCTGCTGCCTGGCCTGCCTGTCTCTTTAACAGAGCAGACCAGTGGCTGCTGGAGCGTGATGCAGCTGCCGCACAGGCAGAGAGAGGAAGGAGGCGGAGCCCCTGCCAGCAGCCACAGCCAAAGCCAAAGCCAAGCACCTAACAGAACTTACAGGTATGTGGTAGACATGGGACGGGGGGGGCTCATATAGGACGGGGGGCTCATATAGGACAGGGGGGGCTCATATAGGACAGGGGGGGCTCATATAGGACAGGGGGGCTCATATAGGACAGGGGGGGCTCATATAGGACAGGGGGGCTCATATAGGACAGGGGGGCTCATATAGGACAGGGGGGGCTCATATAGGACGGGGGGCTCATATAGGACAGGGGGGGGCTCATATAGGACAGGGGGGGCTCATATAGGACGGGGGGGCTCATATAGGATGGGGGGGCTCATATAGGACGGGGGGGCTCATATAGGACAGGGGGGGGCTCATATAGGACAGGGGGACAGTGTGTGCTTTCCTGCTACTACATCAACTCCCCCCCCCCCAGGGATCTTGGGGGCATTAAGGGGTGGACTTTAACTCCTTGCTGCTGATGTTGAGTGTGCCAGTGTGTGTGTCCGTCCCTGTGTGTGTGTGTCCGTCCCTGTGTGTGTGTGTCCATCCTTGTGTGTGTGTGTGTGTCCGTCCCTGTGTGTGTGTCTGTCCCTTTGTGTGTGTGTGTGTGTGTGTCCGTCCCTGTGTGTGTGTGTCCGTCCTTGTGTGTGTGTGTCTCTCCCTGTGTGTATCACCATGCCCACAGTGTTCCTATGTCTTGACGCAGCTGCTTCAGAACGTTCTGTGCGGGACAAGAGGAAGAAGATGGAAGAGGAGGCAGCGCCAGCATGGAGTCCGTGCGATAGACACAGGGAGGCACACTAAGGACGAAGGTAACACTTCCACATGATCTACACTAGTGTTATCTGTGGTTTTACATAGGACTGTAGGTAACACTACCACATGATCTGCACTAGTGTTATCTGTGGTTTTACATAGGACTGCAGGTAACACTACCACACGATCTGCACTAGTGTTATCTGTGGTTTTACATAGGACTGCAGGTAACACTACTACATTATTTAGCACTAGTGTTATCTGTGGTTTTACATAGGACTGCAGGTAACACTACTACATTATTTAGCACTAGTGTTATCTGTGGTTTTACATAGGACTGCAGGTAACACTACTACATTATTTAGCACTAGTGTTATCTGTGGTTTTAGATAGGACTGCAGGTAACACTACCACAAGGTTAGCTCGCACCTGAACACCTAAGGCCGGCCCTGGCTGCGCACCCCAGCGCCAAGGGATGACGTCACTGATGTAATATGCCTCTTATATGTGGAGAGCGGTGATGTCACAGATGTAATATATCACCTATATATGGACAGCGGTGATGTCACTGATGTAATATATTACTTATAAGTGATATATTACATCAGTGACATCACCACTCTCCACACATAAGTAATATATTACATCAGTGACATCACTGCTGTCCACATATACCGGTAAGTAATATATTACATCAGTGACATCACCGCTCATCACATATATGTGGAGAGCGGTGATGTCACTGATGTAATATATCGCCTATATGTGGACAGCGGTAATGTCACTGATGTAATATATCACTTATATGTGGAGAGCGGTGATGTCACTGATGTAATATAACATTATATGTGGAGAGTGTTCATGTCACTGATGCAATACAGCGCTCCAGATGGCGAGCAAAATGGTCGCCAATGTGCCTTAAAATTTGCAGATGGCGACAAGACTTGTCATAGACTACAGGCCTGAGGTCTATTTGGTAGTGAAATCCCAGCGCAGGCAGGCGTGATGATGTCATCACGCCCGCCTGTGCCAGGACGCGGTGAGGTGTGCGCGTCTGCGTTGCACCATCCCTCGCCGTACCAGCAGCTAGTGAGCGCCAGTGAAAGGAAACAGGTGAGTATAAGATTTTCTTTTTCTTTTTTTTAAGGTGTGGGAAGGCGGGATCCAGGGGGCCCAAGTAAATTCTTACCCAGGGTCCAATCAATATTAAAGACGGCCCTGATGGTCACTGAACCTCTGCATTGGAATTGGAGCTCTGCTGATGAGCAAAGAGTTGCTTTCTCTGATGAGTCACATTTTCTGCTTCATCGAACTGATGAATGTTCGCGTGTCAGACGAGAAACATCAAAGAACATACATGCTGCAACCATTGCTGAAAAACACATGCTGGTGATAGCAGCGTTATGGTGTGGGGAATGTTTCTGGGCCCACTCATCATGTGGAAGGCACTCTCAACCGATCCGAATATGTATGAATAAATCCTTGCAGATCACATACAATAACACATGGATAATCATAATAATAATAATAGTATTATTATTATTATTATTATTATTAATATAACATAACAGGCACTCTTTTATATGGAATTGTATAAAAAAAAATCTTGCCAATCTGATATATCAATGGTTTAATAACGTTTATCTACAGTACAATACACAAATGCCCCCATCATTAGAATATGCATAAAAATATTTAAAAAAAAGATATGAAAATAGATGTATAATCAGTAATTCATAATGGGTTATGTATACATCCTCCTTATTAATAGTCTCAGTTCATATATGGTTAAAAAATTGTTATTGGTTAGTTGCTCCAATTTTTTGTCCCAATGATTGTTATTCACAATGGAATTAATATGTGTAACCATCCAAATTCATACTGCCGGCAAAACGTATGCCATCTGATGGCATTTGTAAGACTGATCAGGATCCTGATCAGTCTTAAAAATGCCTGAGCAGTCCGAAAATGCATTGAAATGTCGGATCCGTCTTTCCGGTGTCATTCGGCGAAACTGCATACATTTTTTTCACCTTTTTTTTTTGGTCTGCGCATGCGGCACTAATACATTCCTATGGAAAAAATTGCCAGATCCGGCTTTTAGGCAAGTCTTCCATTTTTTTGGCCGGAGTTAAAACCATAGCATGCTGCGGTTTTATCTTTTGCCTGATCCGTCAAAATGACTTACGTCATCAAAGCGCCACTCCATGCAGCCTCGGTGCGTTGCGGCGCATGCCCAGTGTTCATCCGGTCTCAAGGCACCATCTTAAAATAAATTTCCTCCATCTGATATAGATTTGCTCCCTGTGACATCTGTGTACCTGCAGGAGGAGAACCCTTTTGGGTATGATAGCGATCTGACACCCTTGACAGACACCCCTTTCTATACCGCGGGTTTCCATGGGGCTAGTGGGTTTTTGTCTGGGCTTGGTATGTGGGCGATCTGGTTTACAGGCTGTCCGTACTAGTCTAGATCGCGATACCCTGATTTATAACAGGTCTGATGTGTGCACATGGTATATGGGCATTTCTCCAGCTTTTAAGATGGTGCCTTGAGACCGGATGAACACTCGGCATGCGCCGCAACGCACCGAGGCTGCATGAAGTGGCGCTTTGATGACGTAAGAGCACAGGCCAGTTTTGATGATGCTCGACGTCCTCCAGCTGCTACCGGTCCCTGATTGATGTAACGCCGCGCCTGTGCAGTGGTATGTTTGCAACGTTAAACGATCGCATGAAATGTGCCCCTCTCCGTTTTGATGTGTCCACCTGATCGTCTCTTTGCTCCGCCCTCGGTATGTTTTACACTTACTGGACGCATCCATTGATTCTTTTTTGTGCTGAATCGATGGGTCTGTCCTTTCACTCACATAATGTATCCAAATGCTAGACATGTGTAATAATGTCATTTGCCTTATCATGTACTTTTTTCATTGTACTCTATTGTGATTTTGATGTTGGCACTTTTGTAACACACCCACTGGGTGGGGTTTGGTCACATGATCTGTATACTGATTCATACACCTATATATTTGCTTTCACTTGTTTTGTATCTCTGCTTGAAAAAGGCTCATTTTTGGAGCCGAAACGTTGCACCGTATGGTTGAATAAAGGAACATTCACTTTCATCTAACCGGAGTGCCGTCCATTTTCTGGATTCATTGGTTGGGGTAAGAAGTCGATTCCCCTGGAACGTGCACCCATTTTTTCTGATAGTAGTTAGTGCCGCCATTTTTCTTATATATATATATATATATATATCTATATATCTATATATATATATATATATATATATATTTAGTGGGGAACCGTACTCACTTGACCAGTGTACAGAGGCAGGGACACCAAAACGTTCAACAAAAGTCCTCTTTATTTAGGCTTTTTCATCAATAGTACAGCCAATACATCCGGATCGCAGCCGGGTAAAGCAGTCGTAGCACACTCTGACAGTGTTACCTCACACTTTCTGCCTTTCCTCCAGACTGATACACACCTAAGATCCAGCAGCAGGATTAAATAGGATCCCTGGACATGAGCATGCCTCAAGTCCCAGACTGGAACCTGGGGAACAGGCACCCACCCAACACATTGCCTGTTCGCAGTAAAAGACCGCCCTGAACTAGCTGAACCAGCTACACTATCTATTTTCTGTGTCCACCAGCTAACTTAGTGGACACCTAGACTAGGGCTTTTACTCCACCAAGGTCGGGCACCTTGGTGGCACATTCCTGGTAAGCAAGCGGCTTTAGAATGCTTCCTGCAACATTCTGGGTGACACAAATCGCCCCCTCATCGATGACTCCTGTCACCACCTCACAATATAAATATATATATATATATATATATATATATATATACACTGCGTGCAGAATTATCAGGCAAATGAGTATTTTGACCACATCATCCTCTTTATGCATGTTGTCTTACTCCAAGCTGTATAGGCTCGTAAGCCTACTACTAATTAAGCATATTAGGTGATGTGCATCTCTGTAATGAGAAGGGGTGTGGTCTAATGACATCAACACCCTATATCAGGTGTGCATAATTATTAGGCAACTTCCTTTCCTTTGGCAAAATGGGTCAAAAGAAGGACTTGACAGGCTCAGAAAAGTCAAAAATAGTGAGATATCTTGCAGAGGGATGCAGCACTCTTAAAATTGCAAAGCTTCTGAAGCGTGATCATCGAACAATCAAGCGTTTCATTCAAAATAGTCAACAGGGTCGCAAGAAGCGTGTGGAAAAGCCAAGGCGCAAAATAACTGCCCATGAACTGAGAAAAGTCAAGCGTGTGTGCAATACTCAGAGACATGGCCAAGGTAAGAAAGGCTGAAAGACGACCACCACTGAACAAGACACACAAGCTGAAACGTCAAGACTGGGCCAAGAAATATCTCAAGACTGATTTTTCTAAGGTTTTATGGACTGATGAAATGAGAGTGAGTCTTGATGGGCCAGATGGATGGGCCCGTGGCTGGATTGGTAAAGGGCAGAGAGCTCCAGTCTGACTCAGACGCCAGCAAGGTGGAGGTGGAGTACTGGTTTGGGCTGGTATCATCAAAGATGAGCTTGTGGGGCCTTTTCGGGTTGAGGATGGAGTCAAGCTCAACTCTCAGTCCTACTGCCAGTTTCTGGAAGACACCTTCTTCAAGCAGTGGTACAGGAAGAAGTCTGCATCCTTCAAGAAAAACATGATTTTCATGCAGGACAATGCTCCATCACACGCGTCCAAGTACTCCACAGCGTGGCTGGCAAGAAAGGGTATAAAAGAAGAAAATCTAATGACATGGCCTCCTTGTTCACCTGATCTGAACCCCATTGAGAACCTGTGGTCCATCATCAAATGTGAGATTTACAAGGAGGGAAAACAGTACACCTCTCTGAACAGTGTCTGGGAGGCTGTGGTTGCTGCTGCACGCAATGTTGATGGTGAACAGATCAAAACACTGACAGAATCCATGGATGGCAGGCTTTTGAGTGTCCTTGCAAAGAAAGGTGGCTATATTGGTCACTGATTTGTTTTTGTTTTGTTTTTGAATGTCAGAAATGTATATTTGTGAATGTTGAGATGTTATATTGGTTTCACTGGTAAAAATAAATAATTGAAATGGGTATATATTAGTTTTTTGCTAAGTTGCCTAATAATTATGCACAGTAATAGTCACCTGCACACACAGATATCCCCCTAAAATAGCTAAAACTAAAAACAAACTAAAAACTACTTCCAAAAATATTCAGCTTTGATATTAATGAGTTTTTTGGGTTCATTGAGAACATGGTTGTTGTTCAATAATAAAATTAATCCTCAAAAATACAACTTGCCTAATAATTCTGCACTCCCTGTATATAAATATATCCCTATATACCTTATATCCCTATATCTATATACACTCACCTAAAGAATTATTAGGAACACCATACTAATACGGTGTTGGACCCCCTTTTGCCTTCAGAACTGCCTTAATTCTACGTGGCATTGATTCAACAAGGTGCTGATAGCATTCTTTAGAAATGTTGGCCCATATTGATAGGATAGCATCTTGCAGTTGATGGAGATTTGAGGGATGCACATCCAGGGCACAAAGCTCCCGTTCCACCACATCCCAAAGATGCTCTATTGGGTTGAGATCTGGTGACTGTGGGGGCCATTTTAATATAGTGAACTCATTGTCATGTTCAAGAAACCAATTTGAAATGATTCGAGCTTTGTGACATGGTGCATTATCCTGCTGGAAGTAGCCATCAGAGGATGGATACATGTTCTCATTCTGTTTACCCCAAATTCGGACTCTACCATTTGAATGTCTCAACAGAAATCGAGACTCATCAGACCAGGCAACATTTTTTAGAAATGTTGGCCCATATTGATAGGATAGCATCTTGCAGTTGATGGAGATTTGAGGGATGCACATCCAGGACACAAAGCTCCCGTTCCACCTCATCCCAAAGATGCTCTATTGGGTTGAGATCTGGTGACTGTGGGGGCCATTTTAATATAGTGAACTCATTGTCATGTTCAAGAAACCAATTTGAAATGATTCGAGCTTTGTGACATGGTGCATTATCCTGCTGGAAGTAGCCATCAGAGGATGGATACATGTTCTCATTCTGTTTACCCCAAATTCGGACTCTACCATTTGAATGTCTCAACAGAAATCGAGACTCATCAGACCAGGCAACATTTTTCCAGTCTTCAACAGTCCAATTTTGGTTAGCTCGTGCAAATTGTAGCCTCTTTTTCCTATTTGTAGTGGAGATGAGTGGTACCCGGTGGGGTCTTCTGCTGTTGTAGCCCATCCGCCTCAAGGTTGTGCGTGTTGTGGCTTCACAAATGGTTTGCTGCATACCTCAGTTGTAACGAGTGGTTATTTCAGTCAACGTTGCTCTTCTATCAGCTTGAATCAGTCGGCCCATTCTCCTCTGACCTCTAGCATCCACAAGGCATTTTTGTCCACAGGACTGCCGCATACTGGATGTTTTTCCCTTTTCACACCATTCTTTGTAAACCCTAGAAATGGTTGTGCGTGGAAATCCCAGTAACTGAGCAGATTGTGAAATACTCAGACCGGCCCGTCGCACCAACAACCATGCCACGCTCAAAATTGCTTAAATCACCTTTCTTTCCCATTCTGACATTCAGTTTGGAGTTCAGGAGATTGTTTTGACCAGGACCACACCCCTAAATGCATTGAAGCAACTGCCATGTGATTGGTTGACTAGATAATTGCATTAATGAGAAATAGAACAGGTGTTCCTAATAATTCTTTAGGTGAGTGTATCTACATCCCTTGCTACCTGGAAAAAAATCTTGTGGGGTCTCAGCTCTCTAGGATGTACCATTCCTGAGATATTCCCCAAAAATAACCACCTGCATTAGCCAATACACGCCTGCAAGTCTTTCTATTCATATCCCAACAACCATACACACAGTCACATGTCCCTTATTAGCCAATAGAAGCTCACAGGCTCTTAGTCTCCACATATACACAGCTTTACTCCAGGTTTCCATAACAACCCAGCCATTTTTCTTTACTGCTGTAGGTTAGCTTTTGGCTAGGGATGCACGATACATAGGGCACAACTACACTGCTACATGCATTCATCTTGGATGGATTTTTTGAGACTGTCGTGTCGCAGTCGCAGCATGTCACAGTGCGACACCATAACCTATCATTATAAAAATTGTTGCATGTCATTGGTAGGACAAAATGTCACGCGACACATGTTGTCATGTAGCCCTAGCCTTAAAGGGGCTGTGGAGAACACTATTAACTTGGCAAGGGCCACAATTAAAGGGGCAGCTGCTGTGGAGGTCACTGTTAAGGGAGCAGGGGCAACTATTAAAGGGGCAGGCCACTGTGGAGGTCACTGTTAAAGGTGTGGGCACTGTGGAGTTCACTGTTAAGGGGGCAGGGGCCACTATTAAAGGGGCAGCTGCTGTGGAGGTCACTGTTAAAGGGGAGGACACTGTGGAGGTCACTGTTAAAGGGGCAGGCACTGTAGTGGTCACTGTTAAAGGGGCGGGCACTGTGGGGGTCAATGTTAAAGGGGTGGGAACTGTGGAGGTCACTGTTAAGGGGACAGGGGTCACTATTGAAGGGGCAGCTGCTATGGAGGTCACTGTTAAAGGGGCGGGCACTGTGGAGGTCACTGTTAAATAGGCAGGAACTGTGGAGTTCACTGTTAAATGGGCAGGAACTATGGAGGTCACTGTTAAAGGGGCAGAATGCTGTGGAGGTCACTGTTAAAGGGGCGCTCACTGTGGAGGTTACTGTTAAAGGGGCGGGCACTGTGGAGGTCACTGTTAAGGGGGCGTTCACTGTGGAGGTCACTGTTAAAGGGGCGGGCACTGTGGAGGTCACTGTTAAGGAGGCAGGCACTGTGGAAGTCACTGTTAAAGGGGCGTTCACTGTGGAAGTCACTGTTAAAGGGGCGTTCACTGTGGAAGTCACTGTTAGGGGGCGGGCACTTTGGAGGTCACTGTTAAAGGGGCAAGCACTGTGAAGGTCACTGTTAAAGGGGCGGTAACTGTGGAAGTCACTGTTAAAGGGGAAGAATGCTGTGAAGGTCACTGTTAAAGGGGCGGGAACTGTGAATGTCACTGTTAAGGGGAAAGGGGTTACTATTGAAGAGGCAGCTGCCAAGGAGGTCACTATTAAAGGGGCGGGCACTGTGAAGGTCACTGTTAAAGGGACGTTTACTGTGGAGGGCATTGTAAAGGAGGTGGGCACTGTGGAGGTCACTGTTTAGGGGAGGGCACTGTGGAGGTTAATGTTAAAGGGCGGGCACTGTGAAGGTCACTGTTAAAGGCTCGGGCACTGTGGAGGTCACTGTTAAAGGGATGTTCACTGTGGAGGTCACTGTTAGGGGGTGGGCACTTTGGAGGTCACTGTTAAAGGAGCAGGCACTGTGGAGGTCACTATTAAAGGAAAAGAACTCTGGAGTTCACTGTTAAAGGGGCAGAATGCTGTGGAGGTCACTGTTAAAGGGGTGTTCACTGTAAATATCACTGTTAAGGGGTGGGCACTGTGGATGTCACTGTTAAAGGGGCGGGAACTGTTGAGGTCACTATAAAATGGGCGGGCGCTGTGGAGGTCACTGTTAAAGGGGCGTTCACTGTGGAGGTCACTGTTAAAGGGGCAGGCACTGTGGAGGTCACTGTTAAGGGGGCAGGCACTCTTGAGGTCACTTAACTTCCTCAGGACCGCAGTACGGAGGATTGCGTCCTGGCGGCGGCCCTGTTATTCCTCCTGGACACACCGGCGCGTCCTCTCGCAAGAAACGAGATTTCCTGTGAACGCGCGCACACAGGAGTGCACGTTCACAGGAACCAGAGGTAAACGAGTACATCTACAGCCTGCCAGCGGCGATCATTCGCTGGCAGGCTGTAGATGCGATTTTTTTAACCCCAAAAAGGTATATTAGACACTGTTTTGATAACAGCGTCTAATATACCTGCTACCTGGTCCTCTGGTGGTCCCTTTTGCTTGGATCAACCACCAGAGGACACAGGCAGCTCTGTAAAGTAGCACCAAACACCACTACACTACACCCCCCCTGTCACTTATTAACCCCTTATTAACCCCTGATCACCCCATATAGACTCCCTGATCACCCCCCTGTCATTGATCACCCCCCTGTAAGGCTCCATTTAGATGTCCGTATGTGTTTTGCGGATCCGCGAATCCACGGATCCGCAAAACACATACGGATGTCTGAATGGAGCCTTACAGGGGGTGATCACCCCATATAGACTCCCTGATCACCCCCTGTAAGGCTCCATTCAGATGTCCGTATGATGTTTTTTGAGGATCCGCGGATCCGCTAAACACATACGGACGTCTGAATGGAGCCTTACAGGGGGGTGATCAATGACAGGGGGGTGATCACCCCATATAGACTCCCTGATCACCCCCCTGTCATTGATCACCCCCCTGTAAGACTCCATTCAGACGTCCGTATGTGTTTTGCGGATTCACGGATCCGCACAACACGGACACCGCGGATCCGCAAAACACGGACACCGGCAATGTGCTTTCCGCATTTTGCTGATCCGCACATTGCCAAAACTATATAGAAAATGCCTTTTCTTGTCCGCACTTGCGGACAAGAATAGGACATGTTCTATAGGCACTACAAAAAACGCAGTGTTCACCCGATTAGGCCTGATCTTGTGCGCACACTTGCGTTCAGTCCGCCCCACCGCAGTGACAGAATATTTTTTTTCTGATCACTGCAAAAACACCTTAAAATCGCTGCGGCGTTATAAAAAGATCACTTTTGAGGGGCATGGCGAGTTCATAGAAGATTTTTTTTTTTTGGTCACAAGTTAGCGGAAATTGTTGTTTTTTTTTGTTTTTTCTTACAAAGTCTCATATTCCACAAACTTGTGACAAAAAATAAAATCTTTCATGAATCTCACATACCCCTCATGGAATCCAAATGCGTAAAATTTTTTAGACATTTATATTCCAGACTTCTTCTCACACTTTAGGGCCCCTAAAATGCCAGGGCAGTATAAATACCCCACATGTGACCCCATTTTGGAAAGAAGACACCCCAAGGTATTTTGTGAGGGGCATGGCGAGTTCATATAAAATTTTATTTTTTGTCGCAAGTTAGTGGAATATGAGACTTTGTAAGAGAAAAAAATTTAATAAAAATAATTTTCCGCTAACTTGTGCCAAAAAATATATATTCTAGGAACTCGCCATGCCCCTCACAGAATACATTGGGGTGTCTTCTTTCCAAAATGGGGTAACTTGTGGAGTATTTATACTGCCCTGACATTTTAGGGGACCTAAAGCGTGAGAAGTAGTTTGGAATCCAAATGCGTAAAAAATGCCCTGTGAAATCGTAAAGATTCTCATTGGAATTTGGGCCTCTTTGCGCACCTAGGCTGCAAAAAAGTGTCACACATGTGGTATTGACGTACTCAGGAGAAGTAGGGAAATATGTTTTGGGGTGTATTTTTACATATACCCATACTGTGTGTGAGAAATATCTCTGTAAATGACAACTTTTTAAATTTTCTAATACAAAGTTGTCAATTTACAGAGATATTCCTCTCACCCAGCATGGGTATATGTAAAAATACACCCCAAAACGCATTGCCCTACTTCTCCTGAGTATGGCGATACCACATGTGTGACACTTTTTTGCAGCCTAGGTGCGTAAAGGGGCCGAAAGTCCAACGAGTATCTTTAGGCTTTACAGGGTTGCTCACAATTTAGCCCCCCCCAAAATGCCAGAACAGTAAACACACCCCACAAATGACCCCATTTTGAAAAGTAGACACCCCAAGGTATTCGCTGAGGGGCATATTGAGTCCATGAAAGATTGAACTTTTTGAGAAAAAATAAAAATAAAAATTTCCGCTAACTTATGACAAAAAAAAAACAACTTCTATGAACTCGCCATGCCCCTCACGGAATACCTTTGGGTGTCTTCTTTCCAAAATGGGGTGACTTGTGGGATATTTATACTTCCCTGGCATTTTAGGGGACCTAAAGCGTGAGAAGAAGTCTGGAATCCAAATGCCTAAAAATGCCCTCCTAAAAGGTACTCATTGGAATTTGGGCCCCTTTGCGCACCTAGGCTGCAAAAAAGTGTCACACATGAGGTATCGCCGTACTCAGGAGAAGTAGGGCAATGTGTTTTGGGGTGTATTTGTACATATAAAAAAAATGGGAAAAGTTGACTTTTAGAGAGATATTTCTCTCACCCAGCATGGGTATATGTATGGCGATACCACATGTGTGACACTTTTTTTGCAGCCTAGGTGCGCAAAGTGGCCAAAATTCCAAAGAGTATCTTTACGATTTCACAGGGCATTTTTTACGCATTTGGATTCCAGACTTCTTCTCACGCTTTAGGTCCCCTAAAAAAAAAGGGCAGTATAAATACCCCACATGTGACCCCATTTTGGAAAGAAGACACCCCAAGGTATTCCGTGAGGGGTATGGTGAGTTCATGTAAAATTTTATTTTTTGTCACAAGTTAGTGGAATACAAGACTTTGTAAGAAAAAAAAAATCATCATTTTCCGCTAACTTGTGCCAAAAAAAAATAAAAAAATTCTAGGAACTCGCCATGCCCCTCACGGAATACCTTGGGGTGTCTTCTTTCCAAAAATGGGGTCACTTGTGGGGTATTTATACTGCCCTGGCATTTTAGGGGACCTAAAGCCTGAGAAGTAATTTGGAATCCAAATGCGTAAAAAATGCCTGTGAAATCCTAAAGGTGCTCTTTAGAATTTGGACCCCTTTGCGCACCTATGCTGCAAAAACGTGTCACACATGTGGTATCGCCGTACTCAGGAGAAGTTGGGCAATGTGTTTTGGGGTGTATTTTTACATATACCCATGCTGGGTGAGAGAAATATCTCTCTAAAATGACAACTTTGTATAAAAAAAAGGGAAAAATGGACTTTTAGAGAGATATTTCTCTCACCCAGCATGGGTATATGTAAAAAAACACTCCAAAACACATTTCCCTACTTCTTCTGAGTACGGAAATACCTCATGTGTGACACTTTTTTGTAGCCTAGGTGCCCAAAGGGGCCCAAATTCTAAAGAGCACCTTTAGGATTTTACAGGGCATTATTTAGGCATTTGGATTCCAGACTTCTTCTCACGCTTTAGGTCACCTAAAATGCCAGGGCAGTATAAATACCCCACAAGTGACCCCATTTTGGAAAGAAGACACCCCAAGGTATTTCGTGATGGGCATAGTGAGTTCATGGAAGTTTTTATTTTTTGTCACAAGTTAGTGGAATATGAGACTTAAGAAAAAAAAACAAACATCATTTTCTGCTAACTTGTGACAAAAAATAAAAACTTCTATGAACTCACTATGCCCATAAGCGAATACCTTAGGGTGTCTACTTTCCGAAATAGGGTCATTTGTGGGGTGTTTTTACTGTCTGGGCATTGTAGAACCTCAGGAAACATGACAGATGCTCAGAAAGTCAGAGCTGCTTCAAAATGCAGAAATTCACATTTTTGTACCATAGTTTGTAAACGTTATAACATTTGCGCAAACCAATAAATATACACTTATTGCATTTTTTTTATCAAAGACGTGTAGAACAATAAATTTAGAGAAAAATTTATAGAGAAATGTAGTTTTATTTGAAAAAATTTACAACTGAAAGTGAAAAATTTCATTTTTTTGCAAAAATTTCGGTCAATTTTGATTAATAACAAAAAATGTAAAAATGTCAGCAGCAATGAAATACCACCAAATTAAAGCTCTATTAGTGAGAAGAAAAGAAGGTAAAATTCATTTGGGTGGTAAGTTGTATGACCGAGCAATAAACCGTGAAAGTAGTGTAGTGCAGAATTGTAAAAAGTGGTCTGGTCATTAAGGGTGTTTAAGCTAGGGGAGCTGAGGTGGTTAAAGGGGTGTTCACTGTGAAGATCACTGTTAAGGGGACAAGCACTCTGGAGGTCACTGTTAAAGGGGCGGGCACTGTGAAGATCACTGTTAAAAGGGGCGGGCATTTTGGAGGTCACTTTTAATGGGGCGGGCACTTTGGAGGTCACTGTTAAGGGGGTGGGCACTTTGGAGGTCACTGTTAAAGGGCGGGCACTGTGGAGGTCACTTTTAAAGGGGTAGAATGCTGTGGAGGTCACTTTTAAAGGGTTGTTCACTGTGGAGGTCACTGTTAAGGGGGCACTGTGGAGGTCACTCTTAAAGGGGAGTTCACTGTGGAGGTCACTGTTAAAGAGGCGTTCACTGTGGAGGTAACTGTTAAAGGGGCGGGCACTGTGGAGGTTACTGTTAAAGGGGTGGGCACTGTGGAGGTCACTGTTAAAGGGGTGAGCACTATGGAGGTCACTATTAAGGGGGCGGGGCACTGTGGGGGTTACTGTTAAAGTGGCGGAAACTGTGGAGGTCACTGTTAATGGGGTAGGGTGCTGTGGAGGTCACTGTTAAAGGGGAGGGCACTGTGGCAGTCACTGTTAAAGGGGTGGTCACAGTGGAGGTCACTGTTAAGGGGCGGGCACTGTCGAGGTCACTGTTAAAGGGGCGGGAACTGTGGAGGTCACTGTTAAATGGGTGGGCACTGTGGAAGTCATTGTTAAAGGGGTGGGCTCTGTGGAGGTCACTGTTAAAGGGGCAGGCACTGTGGAGGTCTTTGTTAAAGTGGCGGGCACTGTGGAGTTTATTGTTAAAGGGGCGGGCACTGTGGAGGTCAATGTTAAAGGGATGGGGTACTCTGGCTTGTCAGTTTTAAGGGGTGAGTGGCTGTGGAGTTCACTGTTAAAGGGGTGGGCTACTGTTGAGGTCACTGTTATGGGGTATGCTGTCAATATCCTTTAACGGCACACAAACATTAAGTGAAATAGATGAAATATACACAGCTTATATATATATATATATATATATATATATATATATGTTAGACATACTTCGACAAGAAATTTGATTTGTGATAAATTAATTTGTCATTAATTACGATAAATCAGGTATACCTAGGCCACTCTGTCTAAACATATTTATCCCACTTGGCCCAATCTCAGTATAAAGTCTTGGAACCTAAACTGCAGAGAGATTTCAGGGAGAGTGTATCCCCATGTGCATTATGTTCTAGTGTACCCACATTCATAGTTAATACGTTTTGTACGTATAGTACTGTGCCGTCAGTATTACAGGTGTAATTTTTCGCTGTCTACATCAGTGCAAAAAAGTTTCATAGCTAATCCCTTCTGTTAAACAAACAAAAAAGTATACAGCACACTTTAGTAAAGCCAAAAACCTGTGAGCGCCCCTGCAGGAGCTGTGTCGAAATGGCTCCTTAGTCTAACAAAATAAAGTGTTGAGGGAAGTGTTGAATTTAAAATATATATGTATATATGCCCTTACATATATGCATATATATTGGCTCTTTTGCATGGGCCGGTCCAGGTGGTAGGTGTATACATAGAGATGTATGTATGCCCCCTTGTCAGCATACATCTCTATGTATATAATATATTATAGGTGGGCTTATTGCTGCCCATTCAGACCCCCTGTTTTATATATATGTATTTATATATTTATGGATGTGCCCCAAGCATCTATAATTGTGTATATATATATATATATATATATATATATATATACACTCACCTAAAGAATTATTAGGAACACCTGTTCTATTTCTCATTAATGCAATTATCTAGTCAACCATTCACATGGCAGTTGCTTCAATGCATTTAGGGGTGTGATCCTGGTCAAGACAATCTCCTGAACTCCAAACTGAATGTCAGAATGGGAAAGAAAGGTGATTTAAGCAATTTTGAGCGTGGCATGGTTGTTGGTGCCAGACGGGCCGGTCTGAGTATTTCACAATCTGCTCAGTTACTGGGATTTTCACGCACAACCATTTCTAGGGTTTACAAAGAATGGTGTGAAAAGGGAAAAACATCCAGTATGCGGCAGTCCTGTGGGCAAAAATGCCTTGTGGATGCTAGAGGTCAGAGGAGAATGGGCCGACTGATTCAAGCTGATAGAAGAGCAACGTTGACTGAAATAACCACTCGTTACAACCGAGGTATGCAGCAAACCATTTGTGAAGCCACAACACGCACAACCTTGAGGCGGATGGGCTACAACAGCAGAAGACCCCACCGGGTACCACTCATCTCCACTACAAATAGGAAAAAGAGGCTACAATTTGCACGAGCTCACCAAAATTGGACTGTTGAAGACTGGGAAAATGTTGCCTGGTCTGATGAGTCTCAATTTCTGTTGAGACATTCAAATGGTAGAGTCCGAATTTGGCGTAAACAGAATGAGAACATGTATCCATCCTCTGATGGCTACTTCCAGCAGGATAATGCACCATGTCACAAAGCTCCAATCATTTCAAATTGGTTTCTTGAACATGACAATGAGTTCACTGTACTAAAATGGCCCCCACAGTCACCAGATCTCAACCCAATAGAGCATCTTTGGGATGTGGTGGAACGGGAGCTTTGTGCCCTGGATGTGCATCCCTCAAATGTCCATCAACTGCAAGATGCTATCCTATCAATATGGGCCAACATTTCTAAAGAATGCTATCAGCACCTTGTTGAATCAATGCCACGTAGAATTAAGGCAGTTCTGAAGGCAAAAGGGGGTCCAACACCGTATTAGTATGGTGTTCCTAATAATTCTTTAGGTGAGTGTATATATATATATATATATATATATATATATAGTTAAACTGTGCCCAGAAGCTCCCATGGATACCCCCCACCTCTGGAATGTGCCTTCTGGGTGGGGAGAGACCGACAACTGGACAATTATGTCCAGTTTCGGCCTCTTCAAAGGACAGATGATCAATAAAGATCCTCTGCCCTTTGTCACCACCTCCGACAGCGCTGGAGATGGTATGCCTAACAGGGACATGAGAACAAAGAGTTCCCATAACCCTGTGTGCCGCTCACCTCCGGCGCTGTAATTACAGCGCCAGAGATGTGCGATATCTCCACAGGCAGGAGGATCAGGGCGGGAAAACGGGAGCGAGCGCCGCAGGGTTTAAATACCCCAGCGGCACTGCGCTCTGCAGATCGGGACCCCCTTCCTGAAGGAGAGCGCATCCGGCGCTCCAACAAACTCCATAGCAGAGAGCGCAGGCAGCGATGCACTGCGCTCAGTCTGAAGAGAACCTGCTCCTTCCTGCAGTTCCCACAGCTAGGAGAGAGCAAGCGGAGCTCTGAAGAGGGATCCCGACCTGCCCCTGAAGAGAAGCGCAGGCAGCCCGACATACCCTGCACTCACCCGACCAGCTCAGATCCTCGGCAGCCCCAGAGGAGAGAGCAGACAGTGCTCATCGCTGACCAAGTATCCATGTCTCCTTCCCCTGCTGCAGTCCCCAGCATTAACCCCTCTACCCTGCCAACATAAACCCCTTCAGTGCCCTGTTCCCCTGCTCTGCCCTAACACCCTTGCATTGCCCTGTCCCTGCAGAGCCCTGACCATTAACCCCTTCACTGCATGCTGCCCTGCCTCAGCATTAACCCCCTGCTAAGCTCCTGTGTCCTGGCAGACCTCTGCAGCAGTCCCTGTGTTAACCCCTTCACTGCCTGATCCCTGCTACTGCTGCCCTGATAACCCCTGCCATACCAGGTGTTAACCCTTTCCTGAGTTACCCCTTGCCCTGCCTTTCCCAGAACCCTGTGTTCCTTGGCCTGCATGTATTAACCCCTGCAGTGCCACAATTGTGTATAACCCCTTGTACCCCGTAGGGACAGTGAGTAGCCAGGCGGGTGGGTTACTGATATTTGTGTGAATGTAAGTGTATTATTGTAATTGTAGCTAGATCCTGGGGAGGATTTGGGACTGTGTTAGCGTAGTTAGGACCGTATTGTTATAGTGTATTTACTTATATTGTTGTGTGCTGCTATAAATATATATATCTATTCCATTGATATAGATATATATAATTATAAGCAAATATTAGACTGTGACGTATAATGTGTTAATAAATACCTTTTATTTAAGCACAGTGTGTAGTCTTTTGTAGTAGTAAGGCGCCGCATCAATAGCCGCAGGTAGTTCAGTGTAGCGTAAGATAATCAGCAGTGATTTGTTGTTTATTTAGGCATAAATAGGTGTAGTCATCACTAGACGACTCACGCCTATTTATTAATATTAATTATTGAGATTTGCAGAAATATCAATAATTAATATCTCCTTTAACATAAATAAATGGAGGCTGTGCCCAAATAATCGTGGAGAAAAAAAAATCCTTTTAATGCATGTTGTGGCAGTCCAAACACATGCTTTTATTCCCTTCTGTTAACTGTAGATTTACTGTGCTTCAGTATTATAGGTCAATAATAGTGTCAGGTCTAATTTATCGCTGTGAATAACCATGCAGTGCCCCAAGAATCAAGTTGTGACCCCAAGACAGAGTGGAAATGAGGGGGGGGGGAAGCAGCACTGACAGTGACAATAGTGGCCCCGTGACCCCGTGGGGAGGGGGACAGCAGCAGTGTCAGTAGCGCTGTGTTCACATCACATTTTTTCCATTCCTCGGATCCGAAAAACTGAAAACTGGAAAAAAAATCCTGAATTTTGAGCATCCATAAAGCCTCTTTCAGACGGTCAGTATTTGATCAGTAAGTGTAAGGCCTCATGCACACGACCGTATTTTTTTGCGGTCCGCAAAACGGGGTTCAGTTTTTCCGTGATCCGTGACCGTTTTTTCGTCCGTGGGTCTTCCTTGATTTTTGGAGGATCCACGGACATGAAAAAAAAGTTGTTTTGGTGTCCGCCTGGCCGTGCGGAGCCAAACGGATCCGTCCTGAATTACAATGCAAGTCAATGGGGACGAATCCGTTTGACGTTGACACAATATGGTGCAATTTCAAACGGATCCGTCCCCCATTGACTTTCAATATAAAGTCAGGAGTTAATATACCATCGGATCGGAGTTTTCTCCAATCCGGTGGTATAGTTTAACTTGAAGCGTCCCCATCACCATGGGAACACCTCTATGTTAGAATATACCATCGGATTTGAGTTACATCGTGAAACTCAAATCCGACAGTATACTCTAACAAAGAGGCGTTCCCATGGTGATGGGGACGCTTCAGGTTAGAATATACTAAAAGAACTGTCATGTCACTTACCAGTAGGAGGAGCTCCCGGCCGGACGCAAACATCGCAGCTCGCAGGTAAGTATAATGGTTCTACAAATTGCTAAGTAACCATGGCAACCGGGACTGCAGTAGCGTCCTGGTTGCCATGGTTACCGATCGGAGCCCCAGCGATTAAACTGGGACTCCGATCGGTACTCTCCGCTGCCACCAATCATAGGGGGGAGATTTTAATTAGGAGGGGGAGGGAGGGGAGAAGGCCCACTGGCCACCAACGAGTTAACTACAGGGGAGGGGGGGGGGCGGCCGCACTGGCCACCAATGAGTTAACTACAGGGGAGGGGGGGGCGACTGGCCACCAATGAGTTAACTACAGGGGAGGGGGGGGCCCACTGGCCACCAATGAGTTAACTACAGGGGAGGGGGGGGGGCAGCCGCACTGGCCACCAATGAGTTAACTACAGGGGAGGGAGGGGGGGGCAGCCACACTGGCCACCAATGTGCTAACTATGGGGGGGGCTGCCCCCTGCTGCCTGGCAGCACCTGCCAGGCAGCAGGGGCAGTCATGTACACAGTTCTTTTAGTATATTTTAGTATGAAAAAGCTTTTATGCAGACGGATCTTCGGATCCGTCTGTATAAAAACTAACCTACGGCCACGGATCACGGACACGGATGCCAATCTTGTGTGCATCCGTGTTCTTTCACGGACCCTTTTGACTTGAATGGGTTCGTGAACCGTTGTCCGTCAAAAAAATAGGACAGGTCATATTTTTTTGACGGACAGGATACACGGATCACGGTCTCGGCTGCAAAAAAAAAATGGAAAACGGCACAACGGCCACGGATGCACACAACGGTTGTGTGCATGAGGCCTAAGGCAAAAACAGGAGTGGGTGAAAGACAGAGATAAAATGTTATATAAATATTTGCAAAACTATCTTCTATGTTTTGGACCTACGCCTGATTTTGGCTTACAAATACTGATCAAATGCTGATGCAAAATACTCACAGAAAGAGGCCCTATGCTCAATTTGCATCTGTTTTGGCCATTTATGTCAGAAATCTGTTTTTTTTTTTTAACAAGGAAAAAAGTCCTGCATGTAGGACTTTAATGGCCTCTTTCACATGATCAGTATTGGGTTAGTATTTTGCCCCAGTATTTGGTCAGTGTTTGTAAGCCAAAAACAGCAGTGGGTCCAAAACAGAGATAAATGTAATGGACATATTTGCATCTCGTCTGTCTCTTGAAACCAATCCTGCTTTTGGCTTACAAATACTGATCAAATACTGACCAAACACTGACAATGTGAAAGAGCCATACAGATGCTGAAAATACAGGATCCTATTTTTTTTTTCTTGTTCTTCTGATGGATAAGAAGAACCAAAAAATAAACTGTGATGTCAACATGGACAAACAGGGACAATTGTGGCCCCATAACAAAGTGGGGATATGGGGTCAACAGCAGTGGCAGTAACAGGGACAATAGTGGCCTCATAACAGAGTGGAGATGAAGGCCAACAGCAGTGGCAGTAACAGGGACAATAGTGGACTCATAGCAGAGTGGGGATGGGGGCCAATAGCAGTGGCAGTACCAGGGAAATAGTGGCCCCATAACAGAGTGGAGATGAGGGCCAACAGCAGTGGCAGTAACAGAAACAATAGTGGCCCCATAACAGAGTGGAAATGGGGGCCAAAAGCAGTGGCAGTAACAGGGACAAACAGCAGTGGAAGTAATAGGGGCAATAGTGGCCCCATGACAGAGTGGATATGATGGCCAAGAGCAGTGGCAGTAACAGGGACAATAGTGGCCCCATAACAGAGTGGGGATAGGGGCCAACAGCAGTGGCAGTAACAGGGACAATAGTGGCCCCATGACAGAGTGGATATGACGGCTAAGAGCAGTGGCAGTAACAGGGACAATAGTGGCCCCATAACAGAGTGAGGATGGGGGGCCAACAGTAGTGGCAGTAAAAGGGACAATAGTTGCCCAATGATAGAATGTCGAGGGGAGGCAGCAGCAGTGGCATACAGCCAACATGGTGGCAGATCACAGTAGCAGCAGAACCCCAAAACAGCAGTGTGATAGCAAGGCCCAGTGGCATGCTTTTAAAAATGTAATATTTACATATCAGTAAGCCAAGAAGCCCCATTGTAGGAATGGCATTAGATGCAGCAGGCAGGTGGCATCAGACAGGCTGCAGCATCAGAATGGTGGCAGCAGGACGTGGCCAGAAGTAACAGACCATTTTGCAAATATTCCAGTATGGCAGCACACTACAGTATGATCATTAGTGGCAGAATGATCTTTTCTGTTGCCTCAGGCACTGGCATCTGGAAGTCCTGGCTGATTCATGCCTGATTCATCTTTATGAAGGTTACCCTCTCAACATTTAGGGAGGAAACACAAGTTCTCTTAGGTTTAACTATGCACCCCGCTGCACTGAACCCCTGCTCTGATGCCACATGGCTTGGCAAGAAAGCATGCCCATGGCAAACTCATCCAGTTGCGGCCACACTTCAAATTCGCCTGCCCAATAGTCCAGGAGATCTTAGATCATGGGTGACAAGTAGGGTTGAGCAAACCCAAACTGTAAAGTTCGGGTTCGTACCGAACTTTAGTATTTTGGGACCCCGGACCCGAACCTGAACATTTCAGTGAAAGTTTGGGTTCGGGTTCGGTGTTCGCCGCTTTCTTGGCGCTTTTTGAAAGGCTGCACAGCAGCCAATCAACAAGCGTCATACTACTTGCCCCAAGAGGCCATCACAGCCATGCCTACTATTGGCATGGCTGTGATTGGCCAGTGCAGCATGTGACCCAGCCTCTATATAAGCTGGAGTCACGTAGCGCCGCACGTCACTCTGCTGTTACTAGTGTAGGGAGAGGATGCTGCTGGACTTGTGATTTCAGGGAGAGAATAGGAGAGAATCTAACTCAGCGATCTACATAGAAATAGTTGTGTGGGTGCAAGGCACTAACATTTTACCTTCCCTGAGCTCATTGACCAAAAAATACTAACTTTTAGAATTCTGTTAGTTAGGTGGGTGGCGGCGGCCATTTTATGCATGCTCAGTGCACCAGCACTGCATCTGAGCTTTTGGGACATTGCAAATCACCATTTTTTGGGGGCAAACTACAACATCTGTATTAGTCAGTGTGCAATTAAAGGTAGAAATACACCCATCATTTTCTGGGGTTTGAAAAACACATTTTTTTTTT